>NC_064253.1:43666355-43987946 GCF_003254725.2 Canis lupus dingo
ACCAAGTCTTGGTGTTCTCTCTTTACCCACTGATATATCTCAGCTAAGTCTCAGCAGGTTTGAGCTCTGCTAAAAGCATACTGGTAACTTATTTTTTTGATTTTTATTTATTTATGATAGTCAAAGAGAGAGAGAGAGAGGCAGAGACACAGGCAGAGGGAGAAGCAGGCTCCATGCACCGGGAGCCCGACGTGGGACTCGATCCCGGGTCTCCAGGATCGCGCCCTGGGCCAAAGGCAGGCGCCAAACCGCTGCGCCACCCAGGGATCCCCCATACTGGTAATTTAAAAAAGAAACTGTCTAAAATTATCTTAGTATGTCTTTAACACCTCATGTTTTGTTTGGTTAATTCATGGATATTTTGTATTTGAGACTATAATATAGGTGTTTATTATATAAAAAATTTCCTCAAATTTTGAATAGATTTTGTCTCAGGGGGAATAAAATCTCTCATGGTCATCCCACTATTTCAAGTACTCCAAGTACACCTTTGTACAGCCCTAGTTTAAAAGTCCAGGGTCTGAAGAGTAACGTTAAATTGCTGAATCATTACACTGTATACATGAAACTAATATAATACTGTATGTTAATTATACTTCAATTAAAAAATTCCAGCTTTATTGGGATATAATCGAAGACAAGTCACACATATTCAACATTAAAAATTCAATATATTTTAATGTCATATCTACATCTGTTACATAATCATCACAATCTAGATAATAAATATAATCTATCATCCCCAAATTTTCATATGCATATTTGTAACTAATTTCTTCCACTAGTACCTGTTCCACCCCCATTCCCATGCAACCATTGATCTGCTTTCTGTCATTATAGATTAGAATTATGTTTTCTTGAGTTTTACATAAGTGTAATTATACAATATTCATTTTTGTGTATGTCTGGCTTCTTTCACACAGCATTATTGTTTTGAGAGTGATCCATATTGTAGCATAACTCCTCACCTCAATAACTCCTTACTTTTTATTCTGAGTAGTACTCCACTGTATATATAGAATAGGATTTGTTATTTATCTATTCACCAATTGATGGGATTTTTATTGTTTATACCTTATGACTATTACAGTAGTTCCCTCTACTTTATCTGTGGTTTTGTTTTGTACAGTTTCAGTTACCCTTGGTCAAATGTAGCATGGAAGTGGATGATCTTCCTTCTGACATACAGTCAAAAGATAAATAATAGCCTAATGCTACAACACAATACCTACCTTACTTGCCGTATTTCATCTCCTTACTTACATATTTTATCATCATACCATCACAAGAAGAAGGGTAAATATAATGATATAGTAAGTTAGTATAATAAGATTATATTTAGAAAGAGAGATTATATTCATATAACTTCTGTCATGGTATATTATTACAAAATTGATCTATTTTATGATTGTTGTTAATCTCTTACTGTGCCTAACTTATAAGTTAAATTTTTTCATAAGTATGTATGAATATGAAAGAACAAAGTATATATGGGCTTTGGTATGATTCATGGTTTCAGGCATCCACTGGGGATCTTGGGATGCATGTCTGTGGATAATGGGTAGGGGGACTACCATACACATAAACTTTCCATGACACACCAAATCTTGTTAAAACATATGCTTTCAATTATTTTGGGTAAATAATTAGGAATGAAATGGCTGGGTCATATGATAGGTGTATGTTTAACTTTTTTAAAAGTTGGAATACTTTTCTCAAAGTATTCATATCATTTAACATTCCCACCAGCAGTATATGAGAGTTCCAATTCCTCCACATCCTTGAAATTAAATTATTGGCCTGAGTTCTTCTCTGGAGGCTCTGGGTACAAACATCTTCTTCCAAAATCATTCTTTTTGTTGGCAGAATTTAGTTCCTTGTGGTTTTAGGACTGAGTTCTCATTTACTTGCTGGCTGTCAGCCAGGGAATGCTTTCAGCTCCTAGAGGGTACCTGTATTCCATGCCACATGGCCACTCCACTTTAAGCCAGCAGTGATTTGTTAGATACTTCTTGTGCTTCAAATTTCTAACTTTCTCTTCTGCAGCTAGAAAACAGTTTCCTTTAAAAGCCTCATGCGAGGGATCCCTGGGTGGCGCAGCGGTTTAGCACCTGCCTTTGGCCCAGGGTGCGATCCTGGAGACCTGGGATCGAATCCCACGTCAGGCTCCCGCTGCATGGAGTCTGCTTCTTCCTCTGTCTATGTCTCTGCCTCTCTCTCTCTCTCTCTGTGACTATCATAAATAAATAATAAAAAATTTAAAAAAAAAAAGCCTCATGTGATTAGGTCCAGGACCACCTGAATAATCACTCCATCTTAAGGTTAATTATGCCATATAATGTAATCTAATCAAGAGAATAAAATTTACCACATACATTTCCCTGAGGCTTACTCAGGGGTAGACTCATCAGGTGTTGGGAAATCTTGGAGCTATGTGAGAGTTCTATCTACAGCATTACTCAAATATGTTCTGCTCTCTTTCACTTACCTGGGGAATGCTATTATATGTATATTAGGCCTGTAATATTGTCCTACAGCTCACTCATGTCTGTTCATTTTTTCAGTCTATTTTCTCTCTGCATTTCATTTTCAATAATTTTCACTACTCTATCTTCAAGTTAACTATTCTTTCCTTCTACCATGTAGAGTCTTCTGTTAATTTTGCCCAGTGTATTTCTCATACATTATAATTTCATTTCTACAAGTTTGACTGGGTTTTTAAATATCTTTCATATTTCTAATTTTTTGGAATATATGAGATATAATTATAGTGCTGTTTTAAATCTTGTCTGTTAATTCTAACACCTGTGACAGTTCTGAGTTGGTTTGACTGATTATTTTCATCATTATATTTTGTATTTTCTTGTTACTTTGTAACCCTGGTAATTTTTGACTGGATGCTAAGCATTACGTATTTTACTTTGTTGGACCTGGCTATTTGTAGGAGGAAAAGCATTTTCACCTGAATTTCCTGATTAATAAGTAGCACTTGGTGGTGCTCAGAATGGCTCTTTCAAGTAGTAAAGATATGTTTTGAGATATTTATATTATCTTTACTACATATAGCCATAATAGAAGTTATTTTAAAAAGTGTATGATCCTTTTGGGCCTTGCTTTTAAGATATTTTAGGCAAGATCCGAGTAATACTCACTCTAGAACCAAAGGAATAACACATATCATGAGTTCAATTAGGGATATGTTAAGTTTAAGGCACTTATTAAGCATTAAGACAGAATAGATAGCTGCCAGGTCTCAAAGAATGGGCAGAAGTTTCTAGATGGAGAATAGAGAAAGGAGGTATCACATGAGGGGAGAAACATTTGAAAAAGAATTGAAATATAAATGGCACTCATACTAGCCCTTTACTATTTTATGTGTTTTGAGATATTTATATTATCTTTACTACTTGAAAGAACCATTCTGAGCACCACCAAGTGCTACTTACTAATCAGGAAATTCAGGTGCAAATGCTTTTCCTCCTACAAATTTTATCCAAGGTAAATAGAAAAAGCCAAAACTACACATTATAAAACACTAAATTTAAAAAAGGTTTTATAATCTTGAAATGTGTAAATTAAAGTAATCATTATTTAATTCCTAATTGTATATTCATATGTTCCTATATTCATCATTTTGAGAGTAGGAACCAATCAGAAATGTTCCAGGTATCTTTACTATTTTAATATTTGCTACCAGATTTCCATACAGTATCTGAAAGATGGCAAGAATTCAATGGGTATTAGCAAATATAATTTGTATTATGTCAAAAGCACTTTTGACTCTCTTTCCTAGTACCTTCTGAAGACTGTCACAGGGGCACTGTGATTCATGGCTACTGCTCTAAGTAATCTCTTACTATTAAGTGTATGCATTTGCATGACATAAAAAGTAGAACATGATTAAATGCATTGTTTATTACTCTAATAAAGTGTTACTTTGAACAAATCTGGCCTGCCCATAAAGCTATTATTAAACACTATACTTTCATCTTCCTAAAAGGTAAGAGATATGACCTGTCCAAATTCTCTTAGATGGACTGGATCAGATACTCATAAGGAGAGCATAATATGGAGACAAGATATGGAAGGCCAGAAAAGTTCAATTGGCTGTCAGGTACAGGGATACAAGTTCAGGACTGGAAATGGGATATAAAGCCAAAAGAGTGAAGGCAAATAAAGACAGTAAATGAGTGCGAGATAAAGAATAAGCAGGACCAAATGGAGACAATCAGGATTAGGTGTACTGACTGGATTATTGCCACAACACCCCTCCGCCCCCCCCCCCGAACTCTGTCTTGATGACTGCTTTTCACTAAATGCTTTGCTTAAGAACTGGTGCACATTTTCTTCTACTTCTGTTTAATTCAGGTTTCAAACAATTCCTGAACAAGAAGAGTTCCATATTGCATTGTAGATTAGCACTCCCAAAATGGAATACATTTTTCTCGGTTTACTTTCCTTTTTCTGTGAAAAGCATGATTCTTCTAATATTGGAGCTCAAAATTTCAGAATTATTGTTAGCAATTTTCTTTCCATTAACCACACCTCCCTTTCTCACTCCATTTAAAATAATTTTAGGTGAAGTATATTAAGCATATAATACAATACACTCAGGAGTGTATACAACTTATGTATGTACACTTATGTTATTGAGGCACCATCGATGGGCTCTCATGTGGTCAAAGCAGTTGAGCAGTTACCATCTACCATTAAAGTTGTTCATGCCAAATGGCCTTTTCCATAAAGTGCTAGTGTATATAAATCTGGGGTTTTGATTTTTTTTTCCAAATGCTTTAGCAGATTCAAACTCTGTTCAAATTAATTTTTGTGGAAGAACTTTTGGCTTGATTGCAAATATCCTTGTGGGCTATCTTTGTGAAAAAGGGTGAATGCCATCTGTCTGAGCAAGAATGAAAGTCAGCGTCCTCAACACTGACAACAAAATGCACCTAACTTCTTGTTCAGCTTGTTTCTGAAGCACATGAATGGATGACAGAGTACTGAGGCACTACTTTCAGAACAGAACTATGAATTAGCCATGATACAGCATTTACTAAAGGCTGCCTAGAGCATCTAATACTGAGGAAGAGTAGTGTAATGGATATGCTAACCTTTTATTTTTTTTAGTTCAAGAAACTCTATCCTGATGCTGAAGGAATCAGAAATAACATACCAGTATAATATTGTTTTAACTCTTATCAGGAATATCTCTGTCCAGGAGAACATTAATTATTCCACTGAATGACTCAATGTAGCAGATACCATGTGGGATGCCTTGGAATATTAGATGAAAAGGAGGCAGGAGCCATTTAAGACTGAATGTTGTGACTGCAACTGTTAGGGTTGATAGCAAAACCTTCCATATGTAGAATATTGATTTAACTTCTAGAATCACTGCTGAGGAAAAAGCATAATATCACTTATTCTTATTTTTATCTCACCTACTTATTTATTCAACAAATATGTATTGCCTGCCTTCTACATACAAAGGAAATATGATAGGGAACCAGGGAGATCTAGTCCCTATTTTGAGGAAAAATGCACTATGAAATCTCAGAAATATGGCATTTGAAGATGTAGTCATACTAAAACCTTAAGATCATTAAAATAAATGTAAAATGATCAGGTTCAGGTAGTGAAGCCTAAGGGAAAGAATGATAAATCAATTATACCTGAAAACTTACTCTATAGAAAGCCACTCTTACTAACGTCATAACTTAGCTTCCTGCTGTTAATATTTTTCATATAAAGTCTAAAATGTTCATATTAATCCTTCATGTTTTCCATGACAGAAAGCTTATTCCTCAAAATAAAACTGTTTACTTAAAGAAAGTCAAATAATGAGAAATCCTTTACTAACTCTACTTTTGGCTAAGTTGCCATGAAATACAGAACGTGTGCCATATAATTATCTCATTGGATCACATCTATTTCTTTTTTTTTTCCTATTTTCTGTATGACTTTGTTGTCCATTCTTATATTAGATTTTTCATTGTATGTGATCAAAGAATTTTTGGGAGAAGCAAAGAATGGCCAACTTAATTAAAAATATGCAAACAAATGGAAAATATATTCCACACATTAGATGGAAGTTCTCAATTGCATATTAAAAGGAATCATTTCTTATGGGCATATATAATACTCTCACAGCTATCACATATATTCTTTGAGATCAAGCACCATCTTTTTTATATGTATATAGAGTGTATGGTGGGAGTGGCTGTGAAAAATTCTCTTAGGATTGTTATCAGTTTTCTACTTTCTCTTCAATAGCAGAATAACATTTTTCCAGCTTTTTTGAGATATAATTGACATAAAACACTATGGTGTACAATATGTTTATTTGATATACATATATATTGCAAAATGGCTATTACCATAGAATTAGCTAACACCTCCATCATGTCACACAAATATCATTTTATTTTGTGGTGAGAACATTAATGGTCTACTCTCTTAGCAACTTTCAAGTATATAATTCAATATTATTAACTATAATCACCATGCTGTACACTCTATCCCCAGAATTCTTTCTTCTTATAATCAAGGTTTGTATCCTTTGACCAATCTCCCCATTTCCCTCACCATCCAGCCCCTTGGTAACTATCAACATTACTCTGTTTCTATGACTTTTGCTCTTTTAGATTCCACATGTAAGTGATATCATACAGTATTTGTTTTTCTTTGGCTTACTTCACTTAGCATAATGCTCTGCAGGTTCATCCATACTGTAACAAATGGAAGAATTTCTTTCTTTCTCATGGCTCAGTCATATTCCATTGCATATATATACCACATTTACTTTATCCATTCATCCACCGACAGATACTTAGTTTGGCCATATCTTAGCTGATAGTAATGCTATAGTGAATATCAAAGTACAGATACATTTTGAGATCCTCTTATCATTTCCTTTGTATATACCCCCAGAAATGAGATTGCTGGATCATATGATAATTATATTTTTAATTTTTTGAGGAACTTCCATAGTTTTCCATAGTAACTGTACCAATTAACATTCCCTAAGCACTGCTCTCCACATCCTCACCCACCACACTATTATCTTTATCTATTATCTTTTTGATAATAGCCCTGATAACAGGTGTGAGGTGATATTTCATTGTGGTTTTGATTTGCATTTCCTTGATGATGAGTGATGATGAGCACCTTTTCATGTACCAGTTATCCATTTGCATATCTCTTTTGGAAAAATATTTAGGTCTTTTGCTCATTTGTAAATTGTGTTGTATTGGGTTGTATGTTTTTTGTTGTTGCAGTTTGCTACTGATTTGTGTTAGTTCCTTATATAATTTGGATATTAACTACTTTATAAGATATGTGGTTTACAAATATTCTCTTCCAATTCATAGGTTGCCTTTCCATTTTGTTGATCATTTCCTTTGCTGAGCAAAAGCTTTTACTCTGATGTAGTCTCACTTGTTTATTTTTTGCTTTTGCTGCCTTCACTTTTGGTGTCAAATCCAGAAAATCATTGTCATTTACCCCCTATATTTTCTTCTAGGAGTTTTACATTTTCCATTCTTACACCAAGTCTTTAATCCATTTTGACTCGATTTGCATGCGTGGCATGAGACAGAGATCCAATTTCATTCTTTTGAATGTCATAATCCAGTTCTTCCAACATCATTTATTGATGGATTTTTTTTATTTATTATCCTTTCTCATCAATTAATTGACCATATATTCATGGGTTAATTTTTGGATCCCTATTCTGTTCCACTGATCTACATATTTGTTTTTATGCCAATAACATACTATTTTAATTACTAAAACTTTATAATATAATCTAAAATGTACTGTGGTTTGATTTTCATTTCCCTCTTGATTAGAGATGTTGAGCAGCTTTTCATGTATCTGTTGGCCATTTGTATGAATTCTTTGGAAAAAAAATGTCTATTCAGTTCCTCAGCCCATTTTAAAATTTGATTGTTAGGGGTCTTTTTGCTTTTAAGTTGTAGGAGTTCTTTATATTTTTTTGGATATTATCTCTTTATCAGGTATATGACTTGTAAATATTTTCTCTCATCTCATAGGTTTCCTTTTCATTTTGTTGAATGTTTCTTTGCAGGAGCTTTTCAGTGTGATACAGCCTTACCTATTAATTTTTGCTTTTGTTGTTTGTGAGGATCATAATTTGGTGGTGTGAATTTTGTGAGGGGCAGTGTGTCCAGCCCAGGGCAGTGTATTCTGTATATCTTGTTCTCATTTTCCACTTTGAGGGTCTCCATTTCAGGTAGGGTTAGATATGTGACCCTGTCACAGCCAATGGAAATGCAGAGGGAGAGTTTCTGAGAAAGCTTTTTCTTTCTCATGAAAATCTCACAGAATTGCCTGCCATTGTGCTTCCCCCTACCTTCTTTGACCAGAGATCTGGATTGAAAATGTGACAGATATTTTGTGATCATGAAGTATCAGAGGAAAGAATAGCAGTCAATAGCCTCAAAACATTAAAGGAAAGTGAAAAATCCTGGGTGTGACAATATTTTTCAGAAGCTGAACCAACATTAGCAATATCTACCTATGGACTTCATATCATGTGAGAAAAATCAAATCCTATATGTTTAGGCTACTATTAGTTGTAATTTCTGTTTATGGCACCTGAGTATATTCTTAATTCATATACTGCCATGAATTTTTAGTAGTACGCAACATAGAATTTTTCAGGATACCTGGATGGCTCAGTTAGTTAAGCATCTGCTTTTGGCTCAGGTCCTGATCCAGGGGTCCTGGGATTGAGCTCCACGTTGGGCTCCCTGCTCAATGAAGACCCTGCTTCTCCCTCTCCTTCTGCTGCTATCCCAGCTTGTCTCTCTCTCTTACTGTCTGTCAAATAAATAAATAAAATCTTTTTTAAAAAAGAATTTTTCAAATTGTTCTTTAATGGAGATGTCATGTATGTCACTTGTCACACTCCCATTTGAATGGTCTAATTTAGGTATTCACTAATTTTTGCCCAAGTAAGTCAGTGGACCTTTAATAATTGTTTGATAAATGAAAATGAATTAGATTTTCATAATATTCATTTATATTTTCTTGCTACATCAATTCTCCTTCTGATAATATTGAGGTCAAAGGATTTACGTTTATGAAGCATAATTTTGATCTTGACTTTCTTCTATTCATTAATGCTAAATGGGTCCTCAGCATCTACTGAAATCCAAAATTCCTTACTTTGTTATTTGAAGTCATTCACAAGCTAGCCCTAATACCTTTCCAACCTAATTTCATGTTATTAATTATAATCCAAGTAAATAAAACCGCTGTCAATTTTTCTTACATACCTAACTAATTCTGAGAAGGAGATGCTATTTCTCCTGGTAGATGACCTGCTGCTCTTCATTTCTATTAATCACCTGCTTTTCAGTTTCATCTCAAATTTCATCTCCTCCTAAAAGCCTCCAATTCCATTCATCTTTCACCAAGATAGAACTAATTTTCTTCTATTCAGAACTATAACATGGTCATTTATTTGTTTCTAATAGCTGACATATGTTTCTCAATATATAGGTTCAATATACAAAGTCTTTTCTACTCTAACATCTTTGGAGTAATATCTGTGCTTGCATAAACTTCATTAAAGTATATATACACAGAGAAATTATACATACAGAAAAGTATAAAAAAAAAACATAAGTATAGGTGTTGATGAATTTTTAGGACCATGGATGCTTTTATATAACTACCATTTAAATAAAAGGTATAGGGATGCCTGGGTGTCTCAGCAGTTGAGCGTCTGCCTTTGGCTTAGGATGTGATCCCAGATCCGAGGATTGAGTCCTGCATTGGGCTCCCGGCAGGAAGCCTGCTTCTCCCTCTATCTATGTCTCTGCCTCGCTCTGTGTGTCTCTCATGAATAAATAAATAAATGAAATCTTAAAAAAAAAACTGGTCACATATATGATATGAGTCTTTTAGACACTGAGACAAGTGGAGCTGTGATTCCTGAGAAAAAGGAAACAAATCAAGTGGTCCCTATGGGTTCCAGCTTTCATCTTGAAGGCCTTTCCAGACTGCAATACAAGGAAGAGAAATGTAAGGAAAAAAACAGCAGTCACACCAAAGTGAAGAGTCACATGTCAGAGTTTGGCTAGGCTAACACTGATAGAATTTGTAAGATGTTACACCAGAGACAGAGAGCTCTGGAAATCTGAACAGGGGTACCTTCCAGTCTGTTGATACTAAAATGCACATTAAAAATGGAGCTGGATTTTTTTTTCTGGGTATGTTTTCATATTAGTCTACTCAAGCTATTATAGCAGAATGCCACAGAATGGGTGGCTTAAACAAAACAAAAAAATGTACTCCTTGAAGTTCTGGAGGCTGGAAAGCTTAACATTAAGGTGCCCACTGGATTATTGGTGAGAGTTCTCTTCATGGCCTGTAGTTGGCTGAGAGAGTATGAGCTCTTTAGTGACTCTTCCTAGAAGGACACTAATTCTATGGGGTCAAGGCTCCATCCTTAAGATCTCAATTAATCATAAGTAACCTCTTATAGGTTTAATCTCCAAATACAATCACACTGGGGGTTGGAACTTCAACATATGAATTTTGGGACACAATGCAGTCCCTTAATGTTTCTATTGTTTGTCTGCTCCCACTTGTTCATGTGTCTGTGTCTGGTAATTTTCAATTAGACATTAGAAATTAAACATTAAAAACTGGGATCTCTGGGCCACATTCTTTCCTCTGTAGATATTTACCTGTCTTCTGGGAGGTAGAATGAATGGGAGGCAAATCACTTTAATGCAGTCAAGTACAGTCTGATTCAAAGTTGGTTTACAGTTTTCCTCAGGCTCAGATGCCTTTAGTTTTTCTCCATTCATAAGACAGGGCTCTGTAGTATCTCTGACTGAGAACCTGAAGTGTTTATGGGGGCCCTCCTTTTGGCAGGATATGAACTTGAATGACTGTTTCCTCAGCTACCTGAGCATGCTGAAAACTCTACTTTCTTTTGCATCATCCTGCTGTTTTCACTTCTTAGCTTCTTATCTTGTCCATATTAAGTATATGACTCAAAGGGAAAGTGTTTGGGCTGCAGTACTAACTTCTCCCAACCTGTGAACTCTCTAAAGATCTTTGTGCCCAGGTCATTTTTTTAAAAAAATTTTTTTTAATTTTTATTTATTTATGATAGTCACAGAGAGAGAGAGAGAGGCAGAGACACAGGCAGAGGGAGAAGCAGGCACCATGCACTGGGAGCCCGATGTGGGATTCGATCCCAGGTCTCCAGGATCGCGCCCTGGGCCAAAGGCAGGAGCCAAACCGCTGCACCACCCAGGGATCCCTGTGCCCAGGTCTTATTTGGCCATCCCCAAACAAAAATTATTTACTAGTTCTATGCAGCTGTGAAAATCTTATCCACTTAGCTGCCTTAGTTCTGGCTCTCTGCCTTTTTCTCAGATTCTCATGATTCAGGGATCAAAATTGTTAGATACCCTGAGGAGAATAGGGTCTTCTGTTCCCTTCTCTGAGCTCTCTTCTTTTCCATTTGCTTCAGTGGCAATCAAACCTTTCCAATCAGATTTTTAAAAACTATACATAGTTTTTATAATTGTTCTGACTGAGTCAAATTGGTCTCCCATGACCTACTCCAACAAAATAATTTATAATGGGAAGTGTTCTAGCATTGATGCTCTAAGAAAAGGGAGGTGAGGGGCCTAGAGAGTGGAAGAAGCCTATCTAGAGTTTAGTCAAGCTGAGGAAAACTTTAAAGCTGACTTGGTCACAAGCTGACTCAAAACCTGTATGACATCATAGCAAAACTCCTTGGTCAATATGGAAATAAGAACATAATGACATCTCTATGGTAGTTCTATTTCCACACCCAATTTATGGAAGAAGAAACCCTTACTGAGGTAAGGTAAGTGACCTGACCTTGGTCACATAGCTAAGAAGTGAGAAACTTCTATCTTGAGATTCAGGAGCCTATTTTCCTGACCATTGTGCTACAGAGATGAAGTAGACCTTATCATGACATCATTTCCCTCCTTTACACCCTTTTTGTTTAACCTTGTGCTGCTTTCATCAAAGTCACTGTGTGTTGGGAAAACCTGAAAAATCTAGTCTACATTTCACTAATCTTTTACCCTTTAGTAGCAACCTTTAATTTCAACCATTACCACAGTTCAATGACACAGAATATTCAAAGGAAATATAAATCCTTTGTATATATTATTTAGTTCCAAAGTAAATGAGGCAGATTGGCATTTTCTAGTATTAGTGCTATCAGAACCATATTGTAGGCAGCTCCTTTCCGTCATGCCAACAAAAACAGTAACTATCCATTTTGATGAATAACAATATGTTAGCCTCTGTGCTAAGAGATTTACACCTTTTCTCAATGACCTTAATTATAGTCTCATGAGGTACTTCTTTCCTCTATTTTAAGAATTAGGAAATTGAGTTTTAGGGAGGCTTAGCAACTTGCACAAAGAGATCCAGTTTAATAATATTCATAAAGCATTAAAACTTGAATCTGAGATTTAATTCCATGTTAGCTTATTCCAGTGTTTGAGCTCAATGGCTTTCTCCTACTGCTCTGGTTCTGGGCCATACGTAGCTGCTGCTTCTTCCTCCTTTCCTCTCTTCCTTCTCTGGTCTTTCCTTCCCTCCTTCCACCTTCTTTCCTTCCTTGACAGCTTTTCTTTCTATCATTCAACTTTCTCATAAATGAACAAATCAGCATTTTGGGTAACAGACTTTCATATTTGAGCAATTTAAATCTTATATATTTATTAACGTAATGTATAATTTAGGAGCCTCCCTAAATGGGAGGCTTTCCCTTAGGTACTAACGGTAATTAAAAAGGGGGAAAAAAAAAAGTAAGATTTTTTTTTTTAGTTGGGAAAAAAATGTTTCTTTCATCACAGGCATAAATTTATGTAATTAAAATAAACAGCTTTTATGGTGTGTTTCATTGATGTGTGGTGGAGGATATCTATAATTAAAAGCATTCTTTAAATTATGTTCTACACCTTTAAAAAGATGCTTAGGAATCCCTGTTTCAATGTTTTTCCATCCTGGCTAGAGAATTACCTGAACATTTTATAAAAAGAAAAATTACAAATATCCAAGCCCCGCCACAGTATGATCAGGCATTTATGTTTAAAAAAAAAAATCCCATAACTGATTCTGATATATAGCCAAGCACTGAGAATCCCTGTCCAATTTTTTTGATTAACATTTTAACACATTGACCAGTTGAGCTTAAAAACCACAAAAAAGTATTTACTTTGCTTCTGTGCTATATAAATAACCATATTATGTTTCTGGATGTTCACCAAATATTTCAGTTCTCTCTTCTGGGTATCTGATTGGATTGTACTTCTCAGCTCCCTTGTGGCCAGGAGAAGCCATGTGCCTAATGAAATTGTACTTCTGGGCCAGAATATTTAATTACCAGTTTAGTTAGAGGTCTACTACTGAAAAAAAAAGAAAAGAAAAGAAAAGAAAAATGGTGACTACCAAACTACCATCAGCATCACCTGAACTCTTCTTAGACGCACAGTCTCAGACCCTGCCCAGATGTACTGAATCAGAATTGGTAGTTTCACAAGATCCCCAGGTGAACTTATGCAAATTCAAGTTTGAAAAGCACTGCTCTAGTTGTAGCATTTTCTGGCACAGAGACCAACAATATTTGAGATGCTGGCTAGAGTAGCAATGGTGGCCCATTTGTCAGCCTGGAGCTCTGAGTAACTCCAGTGGGCAAAGCTCTCTGCCAACTGGTGATAAGCATACAGCATGAGCTAAATCTTTGTATTTTAAGATGCTGTTGTGGCTACATTCTGCAGCACAACATATCCCATACTGACTAGACATCCTGAATGTCATTATAAGATGTATAGTGTCAAATTAAAATCAAAACACCTGTGAAAAATTTCAATTTAAACAAGATTTTTAAACACCAAATCAAAGATATATACTGATAGGAAATCCATTCAAGATTATCCAGAGACAGGACAGAAGAGGAACAGTACAAAAACCACACTAGAGGTGTACTAGACAGATTTTGGATTCATTCAGATCTTTGAGGAAATGGCTCTGAGTTGAGCCTGTAGTGAGCAGAGAAGAATGGCTGCCTCTGTTTCAATATTTGAAACTCTCTGGTATTAAATCCAAAGCCAAATTCAAGGGTGAGCAGTGGGGAGAGAAAGATTATCACAACTTGCCATATGGGCAGCTCTGTTTACTAAGCAAGGAAAAAAACAGGTGGGTGAAAAAGAGAGCAGGAAACAGAGAGAGAAGAGAGGAATAGAAATAGTAACAAAGGTTTCGGGCTTACCACAGCTTGCTCTTTTATTTCAAACCTAGAAAATAGCTCTGGGCATGCTTGCCTTGATGAACTGGAAAAGTTCCACACATTAAGGCCAGCAACCCTGACATAAGGCCATCTCGAGAATGAATACATCTTTTCGATGAAGGGCTAATCTTGCACAAACACATTGCAGGGCGTTTTCAGGTCCTCTAATGACCCCCAGACTCTCTCTTGCACCATATTGTTAATGGAGAGGATATTTGTGTTAAACATTGTGCAGATTAAACTGGTGGATTATTTTCCCTGCATTTTAAAAATATCATTCAGCCCTGTGGCCAGACCATTCCTGACTGAGGAATACAAAATGTAACTGAATTTTCCTTTGCCTCATTAATGGAAGCTTGAGAAAATTTAAAGGGGCTGTTCAACTTTCTTCCTTAAAACATGCCTATATTTTTCTTCCTAGGGAACCATAGGATATCAGAGCTTTAGAATGGAAAAATGACTACTGTGCACTAGATGCCAAGTTCATTTAGGTACTCATTTATGGAAAAAAAAAATGTGTGCATGCTCTCTATGTGCCAAACTCTATAATGGGAGCTGGTGATAAAGTGGGAAACAAGATCCACAAAGTCCTGTCTTTATGCAATTTACATTGGAGTATGACACTGTGTCCTCTCTATAAATGTAAGCCAAATACTTCCACCAGGAATGTTGACCGATATTTTGATTTTCTGGTAACTGTCATGAACTCATTCTGATTGGTAACATGGCATTTTGTAGTACACTAATTCCCATCTTACCCAATATATCAAAATATTTTTTCATTTTTGCATTTATTCTATTTTTTGACCATTTACCATTTCTTTTTAAATTTAAATTCAACTTTCCAACATAGAGTATAACACCTAGTACTCATCATATCCCATGCCCTCCTCAGTGCCTGTCACCGTTACTCCAACCTCCCACCTACCTCCCCTTCAGCAACCCTCTGTTGTTTCCCAGAGTCGAGTCTCTCATGGTTTGTCTTCCTCTCCAATTTTTCCCCATTCAGTTTTCCCCCGCTTCCCTTATGGTCCCTTTCACTATTTCTTATATTCCACATATGAGTGAAACCATATGATAACTGTCTTTCTCCATATTTAGCATTTCTTATAATACAACTTAGCCTCTGACAGTGCTGTTTTCCCAAAACCTCTGATTTCTCTGTAGTGTTTCCAAAGTAGTAGTTGAAACGCAACATGGTAACAAGAGATTTGTGTATCAGTTTTTGGCTTACACTGCTAATGTATGCCACACCCACAAAGTATGCCAATTACTGGCAATACCCAGAGGCAGTTTTGGGACCAAACCAAGAAGTCTATTACCCAGAGTGCTTTCAAAATCAGGCTCTAGGCTAGTGGGAAGGATTAATGTATTGATTGAGAAATTAAACAAGAGGTATAATCTATATATCTGTATAATTTATTATTGGGAAGAAGATAAGAAAATGGTTAGGGTGACCTAAATTGGTCAAGTCCCTGTTGGAAATTAATATTGTAAATACTGAGTGCTGAAGCATCAGATGATCCCTTGTAGCAGTTTTATTCATCCCACTGGACCTGGCTGTGTCTTTTCAGTCGTAAAACTGGGTGTTACAAAACAGCTATTGCCAAAATCTGAATGGGTATCATTGAGGTGCTTAAGAAGTCACCAATGCATCCATGATAACTTTGCTGCTTCCCTCACAACGCTATTGAGAGAATCAAGAGAAGATATTTGGAAAAGTGTTTCACAGTCCAGAAAGTACTTTACCTATGAGAAGTGGTAAATTCTCTACTGTTATCATTCTCTATTGTAATTATCAATGTGCTTGTTTTAAGGCAACCCAGACACTGAGATAACATAACTAGTATGTCACAAGGGCAATGTTCCCCCAGAAAAACACATTCTGATATTGTCAGTGCCATCATTCTGATGCATTTGTGGTAGGTAACTCTGACCTTTCATCTTCTCCAATGCTCTTGCCCTGCTGAGCTAAAATAGGGCAGTGTTCCTTTTTCCCTGCTTCTAGATGAAACTGCACACATGGGTTACAAATTGAGACCTATTTATGATGGAGAAAATAGGAGGGTGAAAATAGAGCGCTTATCAACTTGTCACAATATGAGGATGCTGGAAGGTTAAGTGTCATTCTCATGCTATCTTCAGAGGAAGAAAACTGATTTTCCTTTCAACAGATGTTAAAAGAAAAACTTCTAGGCTGTCACATATGACCCATATTTCTAGAACCTGGCCCAACTTGGCAACTGCAAGTCTTTGTGAACAGAGCCATCCAGAGGATAAAGTTTTGAAGGAAGCAGGTAGGACGGAATGGTGAGACATCAATGTAAAACCAGAGGACAAGAAAGTAAGTATACTAAGAAAACAGTCACAGAATTATTGTGCCAAGTTTAGCCAGGAACACTTACACTAACTGGAAATACAGAGGGCTATCTCTCAGTCTTTGTGCTTGTATATTCCCATGCATAACATACATATGCTGTCTTAGGTATTAGATTGACAGATTTATAAAAGAGTTTTGTCTAGAAAGTAATCCCAGGAATTGTGAGTTGGAAAGTATGAAGAGAAGAAAGCTTGCACAAGCTATGTTAGCCAGCTGAAAATTGCTATAAGCAACTGGGACTTCATAACTGGGACACCTCTGGGAGAAGATGTAGACCCATTTCTGTGTAATTCCCCACTAGGGGCAAATAAACTGGAACATTTATCCATCAATTTTCATTCATCTTAGTTGAAGGCTGCTCTCAAGGATGCTAATGTCCAGGACCCTTCACTTTCCATAGTCCTGCTAAGGACAACTCTACTATTACAATACTCTTCAGGAAGTGTCTGAATATTTTCAGGAAGAAGCAGTAAATGTGGGATCATGAGTACAGAGGGCACACGGACACAATATTAACAGTATCTGCTATGTACACCATTATCTTCAGACTCTGTGATGTTTATTTCTGATTCTTCTTACTTGAATCTGATCTTTATATTCTTATCCTTATCCCTTCCTCAAATACCTCCTGTGGAGGAACAGCTCAGGCTGTTATACAGGACAGGAAGGCATTTCTTTTTTATGGTCATCTTCCATCCAAGTATCTAGAATAGCACTATCCTGGGATGCCTGGGTGGCTCAGTGGTTGAGCGTCTGCCTTCAGCTCAGGGTGTGGTCCTGGGGTCCTGGGATAGACACACATCAGGCTCTCCACAGGGAGCCTGCTTCTCCCTCTGCCTACGTTTCTGCTTCTCTCACTCTTTCTCTCATGAATGGATGAATAGAGTCTTAAAAAAATAGCACTATCCAATAGAATATGAGTCACAAATACAAGCCACATATATAATATTAACTTTTCCAGTAACTTTAAGTAAAAACATGATATTTTAATACTATATTTTTAACCTAGTATATCTAAAATATTATTTCAACATGTAATCAACATAGAACTCTTAGGATATTTTATATTCTTTTTTTCCAAAGTCTTCGAAATAGATGTGTATTTTACACATATATCACATTTCTATGTTTTAGTGCTCAATAGCAGTAGGTTGCTAGAAGCTACCATACTGGACAGAGCAAGTCTAGAGCCTCTCCACCCTCCATCTGGAATAGGGGGTGCTTAGGAATGGAATGTCCTAATATATTGAAAGTTAGATCAACAAATCTTCAGAGACATAAACAGATCACATTGTGGCTGGATGTTAAGTGGGAGATGTGTTATAAATATCTAGTATAGTTTGTCATCAATTTGTAGGGCAGATATATAATAGGAACAAGGACCAGATATTCCTGCTTAGGCCCATCCTCTTAAACAATAACGACAATCTCAATAACCCTAGATCTGTTACTATTTAAGGATTCACACACAACTCCAGGAATGAGGATGGAGGGGGCGGGGAGGAGGGTGGAATCTTTCTTTGACTGAAATTAACTTTCCACATAAAAATATGTGTGGCCTCCTCCCCATGACTCACCTCTTGGTATTTATACTTTTGCGTAGTCCTCTTCCACATTGTATCAGAGTTGGTCTCTGTGACCAAGAGAATACAATATAAGTGATGGTACATCATTGCTGAAATCAGGTTACAAAAGAGATTTTTTTGCTATCTCTCTTACTGCTCACTCTAGAGGAACCCAGCTTCCATGATGAGAGAACAGTGTTCTGCACAGACCTATGTGACAAGGAACTGATGCCTGCCAACAGCCTCATGAATAACCCTGGGAGTGGATCTTGCAGTCCTGGTCAAGTCTTAAAGACATTAAGTTCAAGAAGCTCATGACACTCTGAGGCAGAACCACTAGCTCAGGCACTCCTAGGCTCTTGACCTTCAGAAACTGTGTGAAATAATCAGCATCAGTTGTTTGGCTGCTTTGAGTATTTTGTTACACAGCAATAAATAATACAATCTCCAGGAAAATGAGTTCAATTACAGACAAATGAAGAGAGTATATTTCCATGCTTACAGACTGAGATTTGTGTTCATTACAATCAGACTGAAAGGAATAAGCATGAGCCTGAGTTGGGAAGATAAGATCAAGATCATGCCAGGAAGAGAGTAGAAAATGAGGAACATTAGGGAAGGGAAAATGATAGTCCAGAATTTCCCCAAGCAGTGCAAAGATAACAAAAAACTTGTTTTTACTGTTTCTAGCCTACTATAAAAGCATAGGGTCAGGACTGATTTCTTAAGGAGAGGTACTAGGTATAAGAGTCACCCAAGTGTTATCCAGATCATCAACAATTACGGAGAAGAAAAGAAAAAAGAAAAAAAAAAAAGTCTTCCTCATGGTGTTCAGGACTAGTCCAGATTCTGAGACTACATAGCAGAGGCAACTGAAAATACAGTTATGCCCCCAATCTGGAATTTAGCTAGTAGTATTAAAGAAGGTTTTGGTTCTCTTGGGACCAACATTCTAGAATGTTAACTACATTTCTAAGGAAGGCAGGCCACTGGGCCTAGTTTACAGAATGCTTTATGCGAGCTTCATTTATCTTATTAAATAACATGTCTTTGCCATTCATTGATTAGATATACAAATCATTCATCCCCATATGGAATTACAAAGGAATTTAGAGTCAAAATCCAGCCTTGTGCTGCCTGTGGTTGTCAAGGTAACAAACACCTTAATTCCAAGCAACCAGACCTCTGCAGACTATTTTGAAGCCACTCTAAGTATTAGCCACTCTTCCACCTCCCACTTCATGTACGAGTTTCTAGAGGCATTCTCAGGAGAGCTAATCAAGATATTAAGTTTATCCACAGACAGCCAGAGCGCTGATACCTTGTAGCAAGTTAGAAGAAATAAATATGATTTTCTTTGTGTACCACCCACCTCAGATGCCACATTCCTTAGGGCCAGGTAGAAGCCCCTCCTGCTGTCAGGGCTGGTTACAGCAGCTGTTTTTGGGTCAGCAACTGAAGGAAAGAGATCAGGAATATGGGGATGCAGATTCTATTTGCCCCTTCATATTGAACACAGTGATGATTACAGATGGCATCATTTTCTTAATTCCTTACAATAGGGTCAAACACTTTTAAGTTTTATCGTATGTTTCACACATTATCTTATACAAAAATATGGATATTGTCATGCTCATTTTAAAGATGAAGAAGTTAGGGCTTGGTGTGTGGTTCCATTCTTACCAAGGACAGGTAACTGTTAAGTGACAGCACCTGGACAGGAACTCACGTCAGTCTGACATCAGGGGTTGTACTCATATCCTCTGTGATTCTTCTCACTGCCACCTCACCACTCCCTGCGCTTGAGTCCCTCCCTTCTTATTTCCTTTCTCCCCATGGCCACAAGAACAGTATTAAAAATATTTATAACCAGCATGGTGTGAGAGTTGGTGAGTCAGCTGAGATGTCTGACATAGTTAGTGCAGGGAAGGATCCTGTAGGCCCCTGGAGAGCCAGAGAGATGTTGGCTATTTAGCTTACTGGAAGGACTATGAAGATTGAATCAGGATGCTCAGGAGCTCAGGACAGCTCCTACTTGCCAACTGTTACACAGTCCTTTTAATACTTCAATAGGAGGCGTGGTAATACTGATACAGACCAGCTAAGTATCAGCAATGATTGGCTGAACAAATTAATAGCAAGATAGAACTCGGATCTTACAAAGGAATGTTTTGCTCTAGACTTTCAACCTGAAAAAATGTAGAAGAGTTTGTTCATTGGGTAAGAATACATGTTTAGTCTCTCACATAGGGACTTGTAACAGCAGCCCTAAGAATACGATACACCTAAGATGCCTAGTGGTTTTACCAGCATAACCCTAGATCCCTTGGAGCTGAAAACCTCTGCATTTAATAGTAGAAAATTATAAATAAGTCAATCTTCTTCGCTGGTTTCTCATATTGTACTTTGAAAGATAACGTGTGCAATCTGCTCACTGAAGAAAATTTTAAAAATGAATAGAATTGGCGCTTTTAGAGTCAGTTTCATACTTCAGGCATAAATATTTTAGTTACTGCTTTAGTGCTTTAGTGGTTTAGCCAATGTCTTGCCATTTTTGTCATGATTCTCTGATGACCAAATAGTAGTGTGGTGTTCATTTGACAACCACAGGGGAAAAGGGAAAAGAGTGGAAGAATATGCCAGAGGACTGGAGATTCCAGGACGGCACTGAGGAGAGCTTCTAGAGTTAACCCACAGTGTCAGGCAAATGAGCACCATTAACAAGCCATTTGAGAAAGTGAGTAGGTGCATTTCCTTAAATAACACAATTAAAAAGTTCTGTATCATTAGTAATAACCTAAAAAAAAAAACCTTCATTATATTTAATGTACCAGTAGGAATATCTTCAAAAGCATTTTTTATTTACTTAAATAGCTATGAAGCAGTAAATAAAAGACAAAAAACAGGTAAAAGTAACTTTAAAATATCTGTAAATAAAATAACTAAAGCATATTTGTGGTTTAGAGGTTTCTATGTAATAAAACAGTATTTAATGCCCAATAGTAAATATTTCTGTAAGAGGACTTTGCTGGTAAATGGACAATTCAGGCTGACCAAGGAAATGAAAATACGCATTATTTCTTTGGGGACCTTCTGTCTCCGTTGAACACAAAAACACCCATTGAGACACAAGAGTTAATACTATGCCAGACATTTTATTAACTGACTTTTAAATTTTTAGTTGAATCATGAATTTTAACTTTTGAGTTCCTTCCTTCTTTCCTTCCCTTTATTATTATATTATTATTTTTTAGAATGAGTCTTATATCGTCACTGCTGCTATTCCTGCCACCATCTCCAAAGAACCTTGGATTGCTACGATATTTACAGAGAAAATCACCTTGGACACTCTACCTATCTCAGCCTGAAGATCATGAAGCTGGTGGATGCTGGCAGTGATAAACTGAACTATTACTGCCAGCTCACATCCTCTTTTCTGGGCAACTTTGCAATTCCTCCCACAAAAATAAAAACTGTACTTCCTTGACCTTTGAGTTCAGAGGCAGACTTGTTGGGGCCAAAGGAAGGTGGGCATCAGTGACAGTGTGCTGGTTCCTCAGCTAGGCATTCAGAGGCCTCATCAGTTCCCAGTTTGCTCTCAGCCTCCTATTATCGCCATGAAAGCAGCTTCTTCTGGATGACTGCTCCCACTTCAGCTTGGGCATGGGCTAACCATGCAAGGAGCAGAGCCAGTCGAGCATGCGTAGCCAGCTCCAGGGCCAGAGGGAGGACCCTGCAGCCAAATTCAGCCTAGATTAGTTTTCACCCACCCCTTGCTGCCCCAGCACATGATATATGAGAGAAGTGAATGCTTATTTATGTGATTTGAATACTCTACAGTCACTTTTTACATAAAAAAAATGTTGTCAGTAATTAATTGATACCCCGGAAATGGCCTTTTAGTAGAGTTAAGGAGAAGTGGTTGGTGGTATCTCAAATGACCTCCATTTTCTTCCTGATATAATCTTGCCGGTGTTGCTGTCTATTCAAATCATGAAAATCAAAACTTCTTATATGGCAAGAATAGCATCAGCAATGATAACCTATGGCTCAGGGTATGCTAGCAAATAAAAATCATTAAAACAAACAAACAAACAAACTCTTTTGAGACTTAAAACTAAGTTAACCAAAACTGTAATAGCTCATTTAACGGATTTGTATTACCATTTCATTTTTTAAGGTAATAGACATACTATCACAATACTTTTAAAAGAAATATCTAGATTTAAATAAAAAGGGCCACTACAATACAGTAATTAGAGAGGGCTGCCTCACTTAAATATTCATATTCTTCAGCTTGATCTAATCAAAATAAAAATTCATTTTCTTGGGAGAGTCCATTAGGGAACAAAGTAAGTAAAATTTCTCTCTAAATATTAAATGCATGCAGTTTACCACAAGTAATGCAGTGATGCACATAATTCATGCACAAGCCTTGCTTGTGAGAACTATGCAAATTTGTTTTGAGTCTAAATGCTTCAAACAGTTCTTTTACATTATATTGTGGAATACACAAGTTGAAATTTTATATATCACATGCACATACAGACATGGCTCTGTCTTCCCTGAGAATGAAAATAACACAACCTGCCAAAAAATGCTTTGTATCTTAGGGAAAGTTTCTAAAGAAGAAAAATAGCAGAGCTCTCAAATTTCTTCACTGTAGAAAGAGGTTAATGCAGTTCCAGACAGAGGTCAATGCATTGATCAGTGCTGCTTCAAACAAGAAGGCAGGTCTTTTCACAGTGTTTACAATACATCTCAAAATTATCAAAACATTGTCAGTTTCACCTTGCTTTTTTTGGTTCATTAAGCAAAAATTTCTCTTTTGGAAATCTGCCGCAACACAGTAATTGCTGATAAATAATTCCATGTAAATCTTCATCAAATATGTTTATTTTAATTGCACCCAAGAACTTTTAAAATAAATACCATATAAAGTACTTCCACATTTTGTAGATACCACATAAAAATGAAGGACTATGCATCCGATTAATTGGAATTGAGACTTTATAGAAATTTAAGAGTGTGTGGGAAAGACAAGGATATTTCACTTCCTCATTTCTCATTCACTGGAAAGACTGTTTTTTAGTAAATATTGGAATGTCACCATTCTGCCTTCTTACCACACAAGGAGCAAAAGAACAAAACCCTTATCACTATTTCACATTATTGACTGATATAACTGAGTCAAATACCACTGTCTTTCTTTTCAAGATGATTTTCACCCATCACCTACTGTCTCTGCTTTCAGTAACCATCCATCCATTCATTTTTTTTCATTCAACAAATATTTATTCAACACTCACTATTTTCCAGGCACTGGATAGGAAGCAGTTTACAAAAAACAGACATGGCCTGAATCCTCTTGGAATTTACATTCTGACAGAGGAGATGTGTGCTAAGCACATAGATAGGGTGATAAATCATTTCAAAGAGTAATTAGTGCTGTGAAGGCAAAAAAAAAAAAAAAATGGGTGCCCTGAAAGAGAATAAGTAAGGCCAATCCTAGAAGAACTGATATTTAAGCTGAGACCTAAAAAATGCAAAAGGACTGGCCTTTGAAGGAAGTCTTCAGACAGTAGAGAGTGCACATGCACAGACTCTGTAGCAAGAGAGAAACTTGGTGCTACCTCTGAAATTTCGGAAAGATTTCTTCTGCACCTTCATTTCATTCTTAGGTCATGGCACTTTAGACTTTTATTTTCTCTTAATATATATATTCTGTTTTCAAAGGTGCTTGAGGGCAAAGAACTAGTTTAGAGCCATTTTTATCACCCATCATAAACTATCATGTATTCCAGGGTCACAAATTTAAATCCCTCTAGGGTTTACACTGGAAGAAAGTTGATGAGGAATAATCATTTTACTCTTAACCCAGAGAACAGGAATTTTTGTTTTCCCCCTGAACCAGTCAGGCTTCAGTAAGGAAAACAGAAGGCATTCTATGTATTCTGAGTATAATATAGCTGCTCTGAACCTCAAACCTATAGTCCGATCCAAGCATCTATCTCCTATTCCCTCTGCATCTTCCCTCTATCTTCTCAATCTCACTGGTGCCTCTATGAATCAGATCAGAATCTGTGATGATATAGAGATTATAATAGGGATTATATCTGGATTCTATGTAGTGGGCTGCATCTCTTCCACATTACACTTTGCCAACTGAGCATCCACATTTACCATTTTAAACATAGACTTACAAATAACAAAATCAACATCCTTCTTCTATCTAGCGTGATGCAAGTCTTCCTTGATCAACCAAATACCAGCCCACCTCTTCCCCAAAACTGAGATATAAATTCCATTATGTCGCTGTATTCATCTTTGGGTAATATTCTTTTTCCAATACAGTCATAATCTCACTTTGTTATCACATAACTTAAAGATTAAATGTATAGCATGAATTGCTGTTAATATTAACACAGCTTATAATAGTAGGGGGAGGAAAATGGTTAATATATAAACAATATAATTACAAAACAAGAAAAATATTAATAGATTCTACAATCTCCATTTCTGCAAGTAGCCACATGGTTGTAATTCCTGTCTCTGCTGCCCATTCTGTGATTTCTTTGTCTTAAGCTTGCACCTCAGTTGACTGGGATTCTTTACTTTTTGGGGTGACACAAAATCATTCGTGAAACATCTGAGGTATTATTGGCCTTACCTATAATTGGTTGTAGTTTAACTTTTCACACAAAGTATCCTGAAGAATCTCCTGACTTCCAGACCACCTCTTCCGTGCCCTCAGTGGATCAATCATTCAAGTCAGTAAAGTAATCCACTATTTTGCCCGTGTGTTCAGTGTTAGAAGGAATCCAATGATCAGGTGGTAAACTCAGCTTCTTATACAGGAATAGTTGTTGTGTCTCCTGATAGGAGTACTACTGTTACTAAACCTTCCAAGCAAGCAAACTCAAAGTTGTGGGTACGCAAAACAAAAATTTTGTTTGAATTATTAGGGGCAATAAAAAAGAAAAGCAATCCTTACTTCCGTCCTTTGTTCCCAGATTGTGTTTTTATCATAATTGGAGGAACGGACCATTTATTGTTCAGAGAATCAAAGACTGTATATCACTTGTAGCATAACACTTTAGCCACTCAATCTATTTCTCAAGAATTGGCATAACTGAGCTTTCAGTACACATTTTACCTATTTCCACTAGTTTACTTGTTTAGGTCTGATAGAGTCAACGAGTGAATTCCAGTGGTATAAGCACATTGCTTTCCTTGTTTTGTGGTTAAATGAGTATACTAGTTAAAAACAGTGTTCATATGGGATATCCTGATTGTAAACAAAGTATTCAGGAAGTGCTAGCAGAAATGTCTGGGATAGAAAAGGCAACTATATACCCAGAATAGGAATCTATTCCAGTGAAGACACATTTGTTGCTATTTCTAGAATTGAAGAAATCCAAATAATTATCTTGTCCCCAAATGACTGGTTCTATCCTGCCCTGAGGAATAATGTTGTACCAAGGGTACATTGGTTCCTGCTATTGGCAGGCTGGGAATGAATGCAGCTGTTGTGGTAGCCAGAAAAACCTTATTGGGGGTAACCTATGTTACCTATGTTGATCTCATGCATAAACCTCCACCCCTAATCACTATGGTTACGTTGTTCATAAACCCATTGAACATACATAGAGCTTATCAATTTTTGGCAAATATCAGTGAATATTTATGGTAAATATTTCTATAGAATGCATAGATATTTACTCAATGCTATTTTCAGAGGTCCATTTATGTAAGTCATCAGTTTTTCCAATGGTGTTTCTTCCAAGTGTTTACCAGTGCCCACAAGTTGACCCAGATCTATATTTCTAGCTATGTCTTCTTTGATGTAATATGATCAATGATGTATGGTACAAAACTCTGTCCATTTGATGGAATTCCTCCCCCCCCCCCAATTCTTCAGGGCCACACCTAAGTGAAATGTCAATAATGCAGTCATCCACTTCAGGGTTATATCAATATGTCACTTACAATCACCTGTAAATCAGATAATTTTTTCCCTTTCACATTCAACTAGTGATAGAGAACTCCTCATGAGGCCATACAGTACAGGTAAAGGAGAGATGTTAATATAGCAGATATGAATATGTGTCATGGAAGCCTAAGCCATTCATGATACTTATGTTTTCTTTTTTTTTTTTTTTGATACTTATGTTTTCATGTCCAACTTGAGTCAATTTTCATTTATGTCACTTCCAGATGATGACTGAATGCTGCTGTGCATGCCCTGTTTTATGATCCAGAGCTATCCACTAAATCATGAGCAGCTCAAGGTGCATGTATCCTGCTGTAAGGAATTTAGTCCATATGAGGGTTTAGGACTAGTAACCCTGGCAGTAGGCCAGGAACTAATTATCAATAGGAAAATATTTTTCTATATAAGGAAGCAGAACTCTAGGGGGCTGCACTGTTCTGTAATTTTATTAGTAGTTACCAAATGCTCCATACTGCATCCATAAACCAGTACCAGGTATATGGAACTCCAAACACTATTGGATCTATTATGTGATATTGTCCAAATGGGAGACTTTAACAGAGACCAGAACTGACTGCAAAATCTTGTTCTTTTCTGAGACCTACTTAAACCTGGCCTCAGTTAAAGCCATAAATTCACTACATTCATACAAACATCCGTTAATTAACAAAGCCTCAGTCATTTATACACACTAGAGGATCCAGAGTGTTGGAGGAACTTGAATGTAATATATCATACAACCCAAATAAACCAAGTATAAAAAATATTCATATAAAGCTGCTGGGCAGAAATGTTATGTAGTCATATAAACTTATTGGACATGTTATCCAATTCTCAGAATTCTATTGTCTGATAAATGTCCTGATTTTTTAATAGGAGAAAAGATAAGGCTGTGAATTCAACTTACATTGTAACTCAGCCACTTATAAGATCAAATTTAGAATTTGATTCTCAAAAACCTCAACCTTCCAAGTTAGATTTATAAAAAGATGCATTTTAGAGTAGTCAAAAGTTAGCTCTTCAGTTCTCTGTCTGTGTCATTATCTGAGGCCCATACACAATAAGCTTTACACTACAATTAGTAAAAGGTATTCCACTTCATCAATTCCACTCTGATATCTTATTGCAAAAAAAAAGGTTGCTCTTGACAGTCTTTCCTTTCACAAACACTTCATTGCACTATAGATAAGTAATTGTTTTGCAACTGCATGCTACTGACTACCAGAGTACCATTTTTCCAACAGCAATGCAATCGTATCATTACTATCTTAACATCTTTTGAACCAGTTTCAAACTCTTCTATCTGATATTCCAGTTCTCCAAAACTGCTCCAAATATACATACATATTAGTCAGAATTTGGTCTAAAATATATTATATGGCTCTCCATTATAATGATTTTTTAATGCAGAAAAATGAGAATCTTATATATTAGAAGGTCCAAGGGGAGCAAGATCACAGAAGTCACTGCAAGCAATCAATGCAGCACAGATACAAAGAAAACCATAGAAAGTAGTGACAGTAATGCTGAACAGATATCTATTTACTTTTGATAGAAACATTAGTATATGAAATATATTACTTTGCTCTAATATAACAATTGTCACTTCATTCCAATACTGGGAGTGTAATAGGGAGTGGTGCAAACTGTGGTAGCCTGGAGGAATCACCACTCTCTTCCAGATGATTATTTCTATATGGAAATGTGGTTTAGGGTTTGCTAGAATTTCTTGAAATTTCAGGAGATCATGCACATGGGTGACAAAGTATTCATTCTATAGAGTTGGTGATCAAGTGATTATCAAGAGAGGTTGAGTGAGAGCCATAAAAGAAATCCATCAAACTACTTTTTCTGTCAATTCTAGTCTTAGATTCTCTAATAAGCCAGTCTCCCCCCATTCTTCTCCCACCTCTATCATAGCTAATATAAAGTAGTAGTAAAAATGAACACCTTAAATAACAGTGAATGTTTTAAGATGATGTACAGCACAAAATGAATAATGCATTCCAATTCTTTTCCATTTAAACCCATGCTTATCTATTTTGTGGATGGTTAATCAAGGCAGTTTCCACTCCCCATGAAAATTATCCCTAGTTTATGTAGTTTCTTCAAAGCTGAGATTGATTTGGAAATAGTTATTAAAATGTAAAAACAAATAAAAGAGCTTACTTTTTATTAGAAATTTATAATTTCTATTAAAGGAGTGTCTATCATTGTAGTAAGAGCTAATATTTACTGAGTTTTTGGAGGAAAGAGAAAAAAGAAAGGTATCATGCTGAAAGCTATAGCTATAGGTGGTGAGGTCATAAGGAAGTGTGGTTTGGGATTGCAGATTAGCAGCAAAGGCAAGAGTCTTTTCTGAGCATTTTTCTTAGACACAGACATAAATACTTGCCTTCATCTTTTCCCCTACCCCCTACTACTATCATATACTCAAGCTAAAGAAGACTGAAATCATTCTTCCTAATGGAATATATTCTGGGAATGCTGAAAACTGAAAAACAAAACAAAACCCAAACCTCAAATTATTGGGTCATGCTTGACAACATCATCACATTAGTCTTTTGGAATATGGGGAGAGGATAGGGAGGGAATAACATTTTGGATTGACACAGCTGGACTTTAAGTATTTCTGATCTCAAAGAAGGGAAACCAGTGGTATAGAAGTCAGGAGGCCAAGATGGCAGCTAGATGGGCTGAGGAATCCATTTTCTTATGCAAAATCAAGTGTGTAGGAAGCAAGACTAGAAAGTAGTTTGCTTATTGTCAGGAAAAGGTTAAATTTATAAGAAGAGGTAATGGAGGACAAGGTATCAAGAACTTAATATAACAAACAAACAAACAAAAAACAGAAAAAGGAATCCAGACTGTACAATCCAATGATAGCAAGCAAATTTCTGTAAGTCGTTTTATTCATTTACTCCCTCACTCAATAAACAATTATTAAGTGTAATCCATTATGTTCCAAAACTTCCTGGTGTCTTGGCAAAATGAATACAGAAGATAACGTGATCCTCAGGCCAGAAGGACTGCCTTGCAGCAGTTTTCCTGTGTCCTTCTGTCTTGGGGCATGATCTGATCCCAAAGCCATTTTAAGAATTTCAACCTGTAGAATGTAGAGCTACTATTACTACAATTGTAAAAATGAAAGAAGGAAATATGAATACTCTTAGAAATCCAACCTTTTCCCCAAATAGGTACCCAATTCTGAGATAAGCACAGTAACATACATAAAGCAGTGGAACAAAACTGGCTTGCACAAGGCAGACAAAATGGGAATTCCATTCCATTCTATTCCATTCCCCAATTTGATAGTTCAGAAGAAAAGTCCTTTTCTCTTTGAATTCTGCTTCAGTTGACAACTTAACTTTGGAAGTCACCCCTGCTTTAATATGATCTCTCAGATTTTCCTTTAAGTAAATGAGACTGAAACTTAATTTCTATTCAATAAGAGATAAGTAATAATTAAACAGATTCTCAGTGTATAAACTAATTTGAGGAAAAAGACGCATAACTTGGGAGCACACACATACATACATAAGCCAAACACTTTAAATTTACTAAGAAATCATTTAACAAATGACTGCTTCTGCTCTTTCAATACTCTAATGACTCAAAAAAAGTTAAATTATTCCAAATATCTCCTATCCAAACTGGAGGGAGTTGGTTTGAACTGCATGTGTGACAAATAACAGAAAATAAAAAAACGTAATAATAATAATAAGAGTAAAAATAATAATGTGTTCTATAAATGACTAATATTATTATTCACTCTGCTAGCATTATCATATTATTAGCTTATTTACTTTAAAGAGATTTTATACAGATGCTCATTTGGAACAATATTGAGAAAATTTCAAGTTATTATGAATTTAATAAAACTATGACTTACATTAAATATTAAATTTATTTTAAACAGTATTCACATTATTTGGTAATTTAACCCTACCCAAAGTGCAAATCTATGTGGCAATTTAGCTACTATCATTAATTCTTTATGAATTAGCTGTGACTATCTGCTTCGCTCAGGAAGGCTCTTATACATCTAATTAGTGCTAATAGCAAATGCCTTTAAAATGTTCAAATTGAAACAAAAAATATGACAGCAGTTATTCTTATCAGGAAAATGTGCAGACTCTAAGGCATCTTATTAAAGGAGATAATATAGCAGTCAGTTTAAAGATGCCAGAGAGTCTATTTATTTTTGTGTGTGATTATTTTTTCATTCTGTGTACCTGTACAAATCAGCACCTTCAAGATTCCCATAAGCTCTAAACAAGGAGGTAAACTGCAAATTTTTAACCCTGAATTGAAAAGAAAGGAATAATGGGAATGGAGGGAAGAATAAAAAGCGGAGGGAGAAAAAGACAACTAATACCAAACAAAGTAAATAATCAATCTGTTCTTAGAAGTAGTTGGTTCATCCATGAAAAGAAAGTCAGGAAGTATATTTTAGGGATGCCTATGGTATTCCAGTTATTGTGCCAAACTTCAGGAATACCTCAATGTAAAGATACTGCTTCTGCTCAAAGGAGCTCATGATTAAATAGGGAGACAGACTCAAATATAGTGGGGAGATTGCAAAGACTGCTATATAAAAGGGGTACAAGGGTACATGAGGGCAGTGCAGGTGTGTCTGCCTAGGGAATTCAGAGAAAGCTTTATGGACTACATAACATATGAGCCATCTCTTGTAGCAAGAAGAGGAGGAGTATGTCAAATTAATAAGGGAAAAAAAAAAGGTGGTGGCAGCAGATGGGCAAGCCTATGCAAAAACATAGAAAGAGCATGCTGAGTTGTAGATGTTTGTTATGACATAAGCACAGGCTCCATTTAAACAATGGTCAGTTTCTGGTTGTTACCATTGGAGGGTAGACTTTTTGTTCCCTGAAAGCATAGTGCTCCTAACCCATGATAGTTTAAGTTCAAGTGAAATGAAATACAGACAGCCATCAAGTGGAAAAAAATCACCATAGCTCCATTAGTGGCATAATGGGTCCTATATATGTCACCCAGGTCCCCAAGTTCAGTGAGAGGCCCAATTATTTGGCCATAGGAAGAAATATATAACTAGGTGAAGTGTAAGCCCCAGAGTGAACAGCAGGCAATGAATGATTCACACCATGAACAGGCAGTGAAAAGCTGGATCTTGCTCATGAGCAACAGAGCAGGAGCATAGTCTGAGCTGTTAAGTGTCTGGGATGTTGGCCTATGCCTTCCCAGATGCTTAAAGGAAAAGGAGAAAATTAATTTTAGATTGAACCACACAAAATTGCCAATATTTGATCTTTTAATCTATAAAAAGAGCAATTTCATATGGTTTAATCTAGTATTTGCTAAGTGCTTACCTGGGACCTGTCAGTTCTGGGTAAGACTCTAGATATACTATCTAATTTAAGACTTGCAAGCAAAAAAAAAAAAAAAAAAAAAAAAAAAAAAAGACTTGCAAGCACCCCATAAGATAGATCTCCATTCTACAGAGAGGAAACCAAAGATCAAAGAGCTTGGTGACAAACCACAAGACAGAAAGTTACTAAGTAAATAAATAGCTTCCTCTTTGGTTCCAAAACTGGAGAATTTTACCAGTCTCTTAATCTGTACACCAAACAGTTCAAGTAGACAACAATCACTCTGAAATCAGGTAACAAAAAGAATATGGCTTGCATCAGGAGAGCTAATAAGCCAAGACTCAAACCTCAAGTTCACAGGATTTGCTTCCTTGTTATTCTCTCTGCTTCTTCTCTCTACCATCCACTTACCTTTATTCCTATCTCCTCCTCATCTTCATTTTCTTTTCTCTTTTTTTTTTTAAGAAAGAGAGAGAGAACATGCAAGCAGAGCGGGAGGGGCAGAGGGAGAGAGAGAATCCCAAGCAGGCTCCATGCCCAGCATGGAGCCCAACTTGGGGCTTGATCTTACATCCCTAAGATCATGACCTGAGCTGAAATCAGTAGTGTGTTGATTAACCAACTGAGCCACACAGGTGCTCCGTGTCATCTTCTATTTCATTTAACCTCCTTCTCTCATTTTTTCCCTACTTCTGTCTCCCTTGTGCGATCATGAAGAAATAGGTACAATAAAGGTTGGTGCAACACTGGTAAGACTATGCAGCAATTAGCAACATTCTATAGATTTGCATTTAACATATGGAAAAACATTCAGTCTTTGTTAAATAAAGAATAAAAATTTACCATGAAGTAATGGTAGTCAACAAACTGTCTATCTGGTTTGCTATTTTTCCAGGGAAAATGGTTGAAATGATAATTCTAACAGTCATGTCTGAGAAGTAAGATGCTTCTGCTAATCTGATTATTTTCTTTAGCCTTAACCTGCTATTTTTATTAGTAATAAATCCAAAACCTAATACTACTATTTTCAAGTCATCTAATTTTATATCTCTGTTTCCAAAAACAACATCTCCTTAGAAACATAGTTGGTTCCAAAGGTGACATTTTCAGTAACATCTTCCCATGCAATGTTCCTTATTTTAAAGGACTATGATCTTTCATTGAATACTAATATTTTAAGATGTCTTATTTTTTTTAATCTTAAAACCAAAAACAATAGTAATGACCAGTTTTTCTTAAGCTCCAAGAAAAAAAAATATCTTCCACTGTTGAAAAAGATGACTGTATTTTCTCTTTTCTCTCCTGTTTCTCCCCACCAGCCATAATAATTTCCTTTCACATCATTCATTTAGATCCTTGGCCCTTTCTGAAAAGAAGAGACTAGATATGGTTTATAAACCCAGTCAGCACAATGATTTTCAGAATAGAACCATTAGCCCTGCCCATTCAGGTGTCACTACCTTTTTTTAACAAGCTATTGATTTCCCCAAGAAAGTAGAGATAGAGATCAAAATGCATCTAAGAAAATGAAGAAAGCAGAAGAAAATAAACTGGAAAGAAAAGCAAACCTAGGAGAGTATTAAAATGGGGAGAAAGATAAAATCCTTAGAATAACAAAACTGGGGGGGACTGTCAGAGGTCACAGCATCCTAAGATATCTTTTACACTGACAAATATTCCACAGTAGCCACTCCTACCATGTGTCTTTAGTTCATATATTGTTGCTGTAATGCCCTATTTTATAGTTGGTCTTTGCCTACAAAGTTCTTACTTGCCCAGATCCATCAATGATTAATAATATATAACTTGGTGAGTCTGATGGCTTGTATTACCAAGAAGAAAACCTTGCCTTTGTCCTTTCATGATGAAAAGATAATATGTGGGAGAATCTGATCAGTCTGTCCTAATGTCAACCCTTGAGGAATCTTCCCTCCATTGTCTTGCACTCATCAGACCATCTAGGGTTAGACTGATGAATCAGGCTACTAAGTTTTGCCATGATCCCTTCTTTCACAGAAGAGAACTCTCCCTCTTCAGCAGCAGCACAAGGAGGGTTAGTGTACAGATGCTCTGATCTCTAGTCCTGTATACTATTCACACATCATCTTTGGGCTAATCCTGAAATCTTGCTCCAACTCGCTTCTTTGGTGAACGAAAGTAATAATATGTGGAGCCCCTAGTGTGAGCTGACATTCCTCACTAAAAACACTGTTCTCTTTTCTGAGCTAAAAAATAATCTGATTATACTTTAGAAACATTAGACTTTCATGAGCATTTCACACTAAGCACCATAATAAAGATTTTAGTAATCTAAGATTCTCTACAACCTAAAACCCTATAAAATATAACATGGTTTTCAACTGAGATTCCCCAGATTTTCTGAAATGTAACATTATTTTATTCATTGTGCTTTAATGTTATATTTATAACATTATGATTTCATTGAAATCAATGTGCTATGTAAGAATAAATCATATATTCATTTATCTACTATCTAATCTATACTTCATTTTGAAAAAAAGCACTTATGATGGATAACTAGCTAATGTAATTATGCATTCAGGCAAACATTACATAGTGGAAAATGGTTTGGGATGTTTACTAAAAAGTGCTTGTATTCTTTGCATGTTAGCCTTTAAATAGGATTTGAAAGAGTTATCCCTATTTGTAGGTCATAGCATCTGGAAAAATTCATCATGTAGTATTCAAATCACTACTAACTTCAACATAATACATATTAATCAGCTAGAAATTCCATGAAATATACTATAGAAGATAATTCAGGGGAAATTCATGAATGTACAGCTGTATTCCTACCTTGGGGCTCTTTAATATCTTATAAATAACAAGTGTGAATTACTTAAATCCCTCAACAGACATATAACTTTAGAATGGTACACTTGTCATGCATTATCCTTCATGCAATTCTCATAATCACCTAATTAGGACAGTTTCTATTCATATCAATCATATATTTTTATAATTAATTTATAGCATCAGAAAACATTTCTTGTCCCATTACACTTATAATTCACAAGTTATTAGAAGAATTAATATGGACGAGTGGAGTCCAAGTATTTTTATTCATCCAGCTTTGTATTCAGAGACTTTAGAATTCTGCTAAGTTTTCTTTTAAATATTTCCGATATGTGCTTGCTATCAGGTTTCCTTCAAGACTCAGGATGAGGATGCCTACTGAATACTAATATTCAAACCTGGCTCAAGGTACTTAAACTCCCTCCACCCCATACCCCCAGTGACCCCCAGCAAACTCCCAGAAGAACACCTAATTTCCTCAGAAATCTCTCAAGATCCTTTCTTACTCAAATCATTTAGCATTGTCCTAGTGTGTCTAATTTCTGTTTTATACCATTGATCATCCTGATACTAATAATAGAATGATAGCACATTCTACATGTCAGGAACTATAAGGTTTCTAAAAGTTTCATTTGTGATAATTTTACCTCGAAATATAAGTAAACAAGAATAAATACCAAGTTTGTTCACTAACCCTAAGAACTATAAGAAGGCAAAAGTAACAACCTAATTAATAGACATTGAAAACAAAACTGTTTTAGTTCTGGTTTGACAAAACTTTGCATCCTCAATTATTGGAGCCAATAAAAATAGATCCCCAGATCTAATGAGTGTGTCTAGGGGAGAAAATAAGTGAATTATACCACTTTCAAGCTTCTGGTGTATAATCTTGCTGGCTAGAAAGGACTAGATCTATTGTCTGTCTAGTGATAGGAATAGAGGGGAAAAGTGCTAGAAGACATCTTCATAGGGGGGCACTGTAGTGCTGAAGTCCTGTTTGTTATGAAAATGTCTTTAGAAGTGACTCGGTGTCTTGGCTTCCCTTGGAAACTAGGTTTGGGAACTAGCAACAAGGCTACCATAAATGTTCTACAGATTATGCAGTGGCTAACTCTAAGGAGCTCCTTTCATATCATAACCTAGAGTTATGCCTGACCTACACAGTGTTAACCAATGATACTGCCAGCACTCTCACTGCACAGGTAGGTCAATGACATCATCGGGGGGTACCTGGGAGTCTCATTTGGTTAGGTGTCTCATCTGCCTTCAGCTCAGGTTGAAATCCCAGAGCCCTACAATCAAACCCCACATCAGGCTCCTTGCTTAGTGAGGAGTCTTTTTCTCCCTCTCCAACTGCCCCTCCCCCTGCTTGTGCTCTATTTCTCTCTCAAATAAATAAAAATAAAATCTTTTAGAAAATTATATCATCCCAATTGCAAGTTTTATCTAACCTTAGAAAGAGTGCTGCAATGAGAAAACATCCTATGCTGAGACCAAGAGGTGATGATGGGAGAAGATGAATGGTTATATTCAACCCAGCAATAGGCTTTTGTCATTGTTTTCGTTGTTAGAAGTGTCCATCCAGTTACTATAAAGGTTTTCAGTGAGTTAAGATCAAACATGTTCTCTTGCCCTTAATTTTAAAATTAATTTAGAGGCCCAATGGAAATTATTTTCCTGTATTATCTCACTCAATCCTCTTTTTAAGAAGGTGGTTTTATCCTCTCCAACTTTACAAAGTAGAAAATTCCATAAAGAGAGTTTAATAATTGTTTTCCAAAAGGGGCCCAATTAATAAGCTCCAGAGTTGGGATTTGAATCCAAGGATGCTCAACTCCAAAGTCTTGTTTTTAAGTACTGCTCATTCCTTCTTTTTAACCAAATTTACATAGATCTTGAACCCATGCCCGGAATGGAAATCGGAATGAACACTTTTTGAAGTCACACAGTGAAGGGTCTGACTAATGGAAGGCTGTTTCCATTCCTCTAGCTTTCTCACCTTTAATTAAATGTTTTCTCAGAATCATCACATGAAGCTTAATCAAAACTAAGTGCCAAAATAAGTTTTTGAGCTACTCTACATCATGTATTAGCATATTCTGTGTTCTACTGGAACAGCATTTCAAATTAACTCAAAATATTTTTGCCCAAGATATTTATACATTCTACTGTCTTTTTTTAAACCAAGGTTAATGCTATATTTTCTTTTAGTCATTAAAAAATAATAACATCACATAGGTGAATGTCAATTTAAATAAGAATTCCAAAGTTTGATTTCTTTTATGTATGGCCAAATTATCCTGAATTCCAGATCATGTAGCATGGTATAAGTTAGGAATAATAAAAGATTACAGCAGGGCATACAAATATATAAAAGGAAACAGTGTCACTCTAACATTTTGATATAGCCTAGCTTGCATACACAAGGAATATCCACATTGTCCAACCAGGTTCATGTTAACCAGAGATCTTACCAAATATAAACCTCAGTAATGAATTCAAGGATATGGGCAAACAAAAGGAACAGACAAAGCAGAGAGAGTTCTGGGGATTTTGAGGATGGCTCCCCAGGCCCTTCCTTTCTATATTGGCACATGCTTTCTGGCACAGAACAATAGCTGAGTTCTACTAAGGTTTTGTGAGATTTCTCCTACAGCAGGGAACATTTAAGTTATGAAAAATTTCTATTTTATACCCGAGAATTATACAGTGTAAGTGATATTCTCAAGGGAACCATGACTCATAGATTAGAAGCTTGTTTACTATAAGTAATTCCTTAACCATGAGCATCCCGCTAAGGGCATTCTGCAGATAAGAAGCCGTCTTCATAGCAAATGGTATCCATTTATTTACCCAGAGGTCCAGTTGGTGAGATTAGACCAAATCACCTGCTCTGTTCTTTCTCTCTGGTAAAATGAATGGATAAACAGCAGGAGAGCTGCTGTAACAGCTTCCTCCCACAGAAATTTAGTAAGGCTCAAGTCTCTTTTTTCCCCTCCTGTTTTTGCTGTCTTTCTCTTTTCTTTCCCAGAGAATGTGCTATTCAAACGTAGTCAGCCACATCTATGCCAAGTGGTTCTGTCTACAAGTCACTTTGGGCAGATTTCCTCTGTTTTTTTTGTTTTTGTTTTTGTTTTTGTTTTTGTTTTGAGAATTGTAAGTGGTCTCTTATGAAACTATAATGCAATTATTAATATTCTGAGTAAAAATATAAGGAAACCATTATTTTAACTTTTATTAAGGTATTGGTACAAGTTCATTATGTTGTACTGATTACCTTAAGGAAGGGGAAAAGGTCCATCTTCTCTTTTGTAGTGAGAGTATCTCTGAAGAAAAAAGATAATGTCTAAGGAAAGGTATCTTCATGAAGGTACTCATCAGGAGAACAGTGAGGACATACATTTTTATTTCAAAATGTGGCAGAAATGAGACTTTGCTTTTGACCAATGCTCACTAGCACCATGGGAGTGCTCTGGGAATAATGACCATACACATGAAAGTAGAAGAAAAGATGCATTTATAGAATCCCACTCTAATGAAGGTAAGAGACAACAGTAGCTATGATAACATTGAAAGAAAGATCCTCTCTTGCTTCTCTGCTGGATATTGAACAGCAATCTTATTGTGCCCTGATAATTACTGCAGGAAAAAAAGTAACAGCATTACATTGTACAAATACTAAATTAAAAGCAGTGGCAGCAGCTGCGCAGTGTCTCTCTATAAGGCACTGGCAAAGGACTGCCCTTTAAACATGTCAGATCAGAGCGATATAAGGATCCCTGTATTTCAGAAGAGGCACCTGAGTCCCAGAACAAGGCAGAAGGGGCAACAAAGATTTGCTTGTGAGCATGACCAGGCTATGGAGAATCAGCAGTAAGAGGGCAAGAGCTATAATAGCATCACGGCACCAGCCATGCTGCTGAGGTTCTGGGCTGCAATTGCTTCATGCTTCGGCTGCAGTACCCCATCCTGATAGCATATAATCAGCATTCAGGTGGAGGTGGTGGAGTCTTTTGGTCTTCAGTGTGCAAGCTTGAGTTTAACAACATCTGAACAAGCATTCAGTCCAGGCTGACTTGAGCAGGAAACAACAACAACAACAACAACAACAACAACAACAACGAAGAAGAAGAAGAAGGAAGGAAGAGAAAGAAAAGAGACAGATGCAAGAAAGGGGAAGATGCTTTGGGGGTAATAATGGGAGGAAAAATTCTGGGACACATAAAATGATTTTCCTGTAGTGACCAAAGTGTGAATAAGAAACATCACCTTATCTTTTTGTCCAGATAGGGCTATCAAAAGACAATTGTGCAAATATTGCAAATGTAAATGTCCCTCCTCCAACTGTGCAATACCAGGCCAATTCCAGATTGGCAAAGCTGATCTTACTGATCTTATCTAGATGCAGAAAAAGAAAACCTTGAGTATCCCTATGATAGGGATTCATATAATTTGAGTCAGCCAAATTTACTATTTGCCTAAATGAATCTCTACCTTGTTGTATGTCAACTAAGAAAAGAGGGAGTCCTGACTTCTAGCCGTATGACCTATAATGGTGAACCAAAGGAGAGACTCAGTGAATTGTATAATGTAATTGTAGGTATTCGCTGTGATGAAGGGGAAATTCCAAAGAATAGTCCAGTCTACTTGGACTTTCTTGTACTTGCACTGTGCTTGGTATCAGTGTGAAAAGTAAGGTAGCTGTGGATGTACTATTAGTTTATTTACTAAACCACATGAAAACCCATATTTACATTAGCTATCAATCTTCATGTTCATTTTAAAACATTTCATTTGTTGTTTATTTATATTATGTCACTACCAAAATGTTTAGTATTCTGACTTAAGGGAAAACATACTGAATCTGCTATATTCTCAGCACTCCTACTCCAGCTAGTGAGCGATGACTGAAAGGAGGCACTGAGTGAGAACCCTAACTTCTAATGCATTGATACCCTGCCATGTTTTCCTGTCTTCCTCTTCCCTTCCTCTCTACATATGAAAAACTACCCATCAATATTTCCAGTATTAATAAACATTAATCTACAAATTAATATTAAAATAGAATGTGATAAGGTGTGCAGACAAGCAGAAATCCTTCCCCATTCTTTTTTTTTTTTTCTTAAAGATTTTTATTTATTTGAGAGTAAGAGAGCTAGAGAGCACAAGCAGGGGAGTGGGAGTGGGAGAGAGAGGGGGGTGGGGGACAGGCTTCCTGCTGAGCAGAGAGGCCACAGGGCTCCATCCCAGGACCCTGGAATAAAGACTTAGACTGAAGGCAGATGCTTAACTGACTGGGTCACCCAGGTGCTCCCCCTCCCCTATTCTTTCTAAGGAAATAATTACGTTAAGGCTAAAAAATTTAAATTCTCAACTTTTTGCCTTTAGACTTTATTTCACCATGCTTGGTTAATTTTGGTTAACTAGGTAATTGTGAAAAAACAAGTCTCGCTGACGCCCAAAATTTTTGCTGTGGCTCCTCTGATCTGTGAAAATTGTATCAACTGAAATATTAAGAAGAGAAATGCTAGCTCTACCCGGTTTGGTTCTGGCAGTGTTTTGGAACTAAATTCTTAAAATCTTCCCAATGCAAAGCACCTAGAAATGCTAGATAAAATACAACAAATACCCTTCTAAATGCATAACTGAACTCACTAGAAAGTAAGGATAGTCTCCAGAGGCCAGAATTCAAAAGAGAGATAGCAATCAGAATGGCAAGCTGATGTTAAAGCCATGGATGCCCTAGGGGAGCTTGTCAATCTCAGTAACCAAGAATTTTAGGTTTTAATGGCTGTACCCTAAACAGTAGAAATGACCTTGAGCCCAAGTAAACTGATGTGTGAGCAAAGAGCTTGCTTCAAAAGGGTGGGAACTAAGCAGCTATGCCTTCAAATGTAGACCAGGAAATGTTCAGGAGGGAAAGGGTTTGTTGACAAGAAAACTATCTATCTTAGCTACAATCTGCTTAAAATAGTAAAGTATACCCCCATAATTTTATATTTGAGGACTTCTCTCATGCAGGTTTGGCTTAGATATTTCTGGAAATCTCAACATTAAAAAGTAACATGGATTAGTTGTTGGCTGGCAGTATCTTGGAGGCAGCTGGAAGAAACAAATGATTAGGGGAAACCCTATCCTTATTTCAGGCCTCATTTATCCCACAGATAAATCTTTAGCAGATATGAACTCACAATATAACAAACACATGAGGAAACAAGCCATCCCAAGTAGAGTCAGGAGAAAAATAAAGCACCCAACTAAATTTCACAGAAATCCAGATAAAATAACCATCAGATATGGCATAACATGTATTTAAGGTGTATGGGTAAGCATAAGGTACCAAAATTGGCGAAAGGAATAAAATATTAAAAATGAAAATCTGGCTGATGTGGGGAAAATTAGATAGATATTTTAGGGATAAAATATAAATGCAATTAAAATTGAATGAATTTATATTAGAATTAAAAAGATAAATTCTGATTGCAGTATACACAGAGGTTGTTCAAAAACTGTATTTCGGAGGAACAAGGAGGTGGAAAATATGAAAGAGACATGAAGGAAGAATAAGGAGGCTAACATATATCTAATTTGAATTAAAGAATGGAAAGCTTAGAGAAAAGATAGCAGCCAATAATTTTCTGTAACTGATGAAACAGATCTGAAATTCCAGACTCAACTACCATAGCAAATTCCAAGTGGAATAAATGCAAATAGATACATGTAGACATATCAGATTAGAACTGCAGAACATCAAAAACAAAGAAATTTTAAAAGTCACCAAAGAGATAGCCTGTAAAATGACACCTCAACACAATAAGATTTCTATAATCTCCATAAGTGTAATATGAAGGTGAGTTTGAGAAAACATGAACAATAAAATCCCCCAAGTTACCATAAATGGGTTTTTGTATTCTTATATACTCTCTTAGGATCCCCATGAGTATACACTTGAGGGTACGATGCCCTAACACTTTCCATTTCATCTTCCATATGGTAGAGGGGTAATATGCTGTATTTATGGATGAAAATTAATGCCTAAATGTCTAAGTACCAAAGCCATTCTTTGTTGAATTATCCTTGATGTTGATGCCAATGAAGCTAGATCATTTTGCAGTCACCCAATTCTATAATGTGAGTTAAAGGACAGCTGCACTACTCTTCTGTGTACCAGCAAACCTCCATCAATCAACCTTCCTTTCTCCATTTTCCTGTCAGAAGGCTGAGATACCGTCTCTCTGGTCTGCTAAGCCACACCAGGAGGTACTCCTACAAGAGTGTGCTTTTTCTTTTACTTTTTGGTAAACACTTTTTAAATGGTAAAGTGAATGGTAGGTTTAAATTAGAGAATCAACATACGTAGTACAGAACCAAAAAGATGGTAGCCACTAAATCGTTTTCCTCCATGAATTATTTATTTTTCTTTCCTATCCATAAAGTCAGGAAGAACCATTGTATATAGTTTGGTTGATCAGATTCTTTTTCTATTCATTAGAAACTTTAATTAAATCTAAGACATTTTTACATTTTTTATCTTCCTCAAAATGAAAGAAAAACAAAACATCCTCAGAATATATTTTTTTCTCAGAATATATTCTAAGAATGTGGAGTTAGTATGCCAAAATCTCGCAAACGGCTCTTCATAACAGTAACTCTTGGGCTGGGGTGAGTGAGTTGTATCACAAGGGTATTTGAGCCTTTAATTTTACCTACACCATTGCTAGGCTAAGACAGGCAGAATGACTAGGCAGGATGTTAGGACAGGAGAGGACCTCATCATAATTCTTTTAGGTTCACCTACTCTTCTGGGCATATACATTTGTAAAATAAAAATACAATTCTAGTTTGCAACTACATTCTGCAATTCCCAAATTATCTCAAAACAGAGAACAGGGAACTTAATTACCATTTGAGTGCTGGAACAGAACCTTAATTTTGTAATATATATCATCTCCAAACTTCAGTTATGTCACCTGTAACATGGGTATAATGCCTGCCTTATAGTGGATTAACTCCCTTGATTGAAACCCCCACTACTATCAGGATAAGTATCAAATTCAATAGTCCTGAGTGTAGAACCTTGATGTTTTTCTCTCTGCTTCCTCATCCCCTCTGGATACAACTGGTGTCAGTCCCTTCCTCCTACTCTACAACTTGGTCAAGCTGAAATACTTGCGTTTCCAGAATAAGCAAAGTTTACTGAACATATAAAGTTCCTTTTGCCTATAAGATACTTCTTCCCTTACTCCATCACCTACATACTTTTTACTTTATTCTCAATTTAGGTGTCACCACTCTTTTCAACTCTCTCCTAACTCCTATCTACTTCTACATTAAACATGATTCCTGTGTACTAGGTTTAAAACCCTGTATAATAAATAAATACCTGTATAAACTCATATATTGACATTTTTGCAGGTTTACTATATCATATTTGTCTATATCTCTCACTAGACTTTAAAATTATATAGGACAGGAACAATTGTAGCAAGAAAACTATTGCACAGATTCTCAGCAAATAGTATTAATTATCAATATGTGTAGAATGAAGAATATGTATGTTTATGATGACTTTTATTAACAACAAAATTAACTGAAAAGCAATAGCTAATGCTAACAGATTATAAGAATTTAACCCTTAGTCTGAATGAGGTGTGTTTTAAAGACAGTCCATGCATTTTCTCTATAAGACAGTGAGTATTATTATTATTCCCATTTTATGGATGATAGCACTGAGGGTCAGAGAAGTAAGAAATTACAAAAAACATGTAGCTAGTTAGTGTTGAAGCCAAGATTTGAATTTAGATCTCTCTGTTCACAGAATCCAAATTTTTACAGTGCCTGCATCATAGAAGGTATCCAAAAAATACTGACTCCACTGTCTTTCTTTTCCAACCATTTTCTTTAATTTTCTTCTATTTGGGCAATTTAAATATTGCAAGTTTGGAAAATCAAGTGCAGAGCAATTTTACCAATCCCCCTCTCAAAAGCCTCTTTTACATGGATGGACGAAAGCAATGCAGATTATTCACCTTGACATACAAACTTCCTGTCGCATGGCAAAAGCCCTGTCATTTATGAGACTGAAGATAATTTGGATGATGTATTTTGTTGTGAATCCTGTAAGAGGTACACTTCTTGGAAAAAATATTTTTGTTGTTTTTTTGTTTTATCAAAAGATAAACATAAAAGCAAAGCAAATATGGAAATACTAAATGAGAATGCATGTCATTTTATTTGTCTCTGCTTGCAGAAATAGTTTGAGAGACACATTAAAAACAAAGACCTTTGAGGACTATTTGAGTAGACTACCTTTGGAATTCAGCTAAGGCTTTGAGCCAGGCTTTTGCTAATAGTTGAGAACCACAGTGGAATTCCAACCTCTAGATTACTTTGAAGGTGGCACAGACTGTCACCCATGCCCAGGGACCCAAGAAGAGTTTTCCTGGAACCTCAGAAAGGATTAGAAACCTGATAAAGCCCAGTAATTGCTCTACACACTGGACCACACCACCTCATTATCCTCTGATGCTTATTGAAGTTACATATGCAATAGGAACTGGCTGGAGGATAAATCAAATTGTCCTTGGAGAGATCATACATATGTATTAACTAAGACTTTTTAAAAGACTTTGATAATAGCAAACCACCAGGTGGAATTGTAGATGAATTCGTGCATAGAAAGAATTCTGTCTTTTTTTATCATCATTCACAAGATTAAAACTAGAGCAAAGGTAAGTAATCTCAGCAGTTAATTATTTTGTCTTCATTAAAATGTTATTTTCTTCATTTAAAATACATTTATGTTCCATGATAATGCAATATTTGAAATGTTGTATAAAAGGCACTATATACAAATAAATAAAAGCTATAACTATTATCTTAGAAACATGATATGTTTCTTCATTACTAATTAAAAAAAACTAATGCAACTAAACAAAAGCCTTGCATCCAAATTACAAAGGAAAAGAATGTGAGCAACAAGCTTAAGGTGGAAAAAAGAGGAAAAGAAAATGATTTTGAGCTCCTTGAGAGCAGAGATTGCATTTTCTTCATATCCATTCTAAGTTCAGCAAGGCACATAGTAGAAGTTCAATAAATGCTGATTGGACCGAACTGTTTGTTGAACAAAACTGGAAATCACAGAAGAAAGGTAAGCAACCCCACAAGTCACTGTAGATCCTTTATATGACGGGTCTACAGATAACTCCTGTCAATTCCTTTGGTAAATAAAGTTTTATTGGAACATAGTCATGCGTATTTATATATGATCGAAGCCTGTTTCAATACTACCCTGTGGCCTGAAGTCTAAAATATTTATTACCAGTTCTTTACTATCTGGTCCTTTAAGTAAAATACGGTCTAGTCCTTATAGGGCCAACTTCTGCCCTATAAATTAACTTATACAGGTAAAGTTTGGAGACATTGCAGGTTTAAACCACACCACTGCAATAAAGCAAATATTGCAATACAGTGAGCAAACAAATTTTTTTATTTCCCAATGCAAATAAGTTATTATATGATTATATAATCATATATATCATCAATATTATTATATATATGACTATATATAATCATATTACTATACTCTATATTAAGAGTGTAATAGTATTCTTTCTAAAAAGCAATGCACATACCTTAATTAAAAAACACTTTATTGCTAAAAAATGCTAACCATCATCTGAGCTTTCAGTGAGAAGTAATCACTGCTCACAGATCACCATAACAAATATAATAATAATGAAAAAGTTTGAAATATTGTGACAATTGCCAAAATGTGACAAAGGAAGCAAATGCTATTGGAAAAATGGCACCAATAGTCTTTCTCGATGTAGGGTTGCCACAAACCTTCCATTCGTTAAAAAAAAGAAATACAGTATCTCTAAAGCATTATAAAGTGAAAAGCAAGCAAATGAGTATGCCTGAACTATGAAATTAAGAGAATAGCCACAACATTTCATGTATAAACTTGCCCAGCAATGCCAATTTTAGCCTGGCTTATAATATAAAACTCATGTGTCTTTAGAAAATAGGCATAGCAAAGGGGTAGTGGGATCAGAGGTGAACAACAACAACAACAACAACAAAATGAAAAGTAGACAATAATCACATTAAAAAACTCTGGACTCACAGTTTTGAGTTTGAATCCAGAAGTCTAGTGTTTGTGAGCTCTGAGATTTGGGGTAAATTACTTAACTTGTAAGTACCCATTTTCTCTTCCAGAATACAGAAGTAGAAATGTTCATAGCACTGTCAGGAGGATTAAATGAAATAACGTATTTAGAGTGCCTGATTGGTAATGTGTTCAGGAAATATACTTTATTGTTTCATAAGACCAGTCAGTTAATTACCTTCTAATAGTACCAAAATAGTGTGTGTGTACATGTATATGTATGCATGTGTGTATATGTATGTGTTTACGTGTATATACATGTCTCTGTGTATATGTATATATGTATGTGTATATGCATGCATGTGTATGTATATATGAATGTGTGTGTAGGAGTATGTAATCTTTCCCTTACCATATTGGCTCCTAACCTTCTACAATCATCAAGAACAATAACAATAATAACAACACCCTAAGATTATGAAACTGGAGTTCAGGTGCTTTGTTACAAAAGTCCTTGTATTTAAAGTGAACAAAAATAGTGTAGTTCCAATAAAAAAAACTTCAAATATCTAAAGAAGAAATGAGATGGGAGGCTTTTTCTATAAAACATAACAAAAATCACTAAAATTAGAACAGTATGATATTAAGAATAGACAAATGGCTTCATGGAAGACAAGCAAGTCCAGAAATGTGCGTGTGTGTGTGTGTGTGTGTGTGTGTGTATTCATATCAATAAGGAAAACTGAAATTCAGTAAACAGATTGACAACAACTTACTAACCATTTGAAGGAAAAATGGTTACATTCCAAATTTATTACATACATAAAATTAAGTTCCATGTGGATTAAAAAGTTATTATTTTAATAATAAAAGAAACAAAAAGCATTATAAGAAAATACAATGTATCTTTATATGAGATTATGGAAGACCTTCCCAGGCAAGTCACATCTTTCAGAACCACAGGAGGAAAAGATGACAGGTTTGTTTTATAAAAACTGAAAACTTCTGTATGACTACAAAAATTGTAAGTAAATTTAAAAGATAATATATGTAACAGAAGAAACTTGCTGCAATATGTATGGCACAAAAAGGTTTAAGGTCAAGTATATATTTAAAAACTCTTACATAACAATATGTAAATAATACAACAAAAACAAAAACAGGTAAGAATAAAAGTAAATAATTTATAGAACTATAGATAGCCAATATATATACAAAGTTACTCCCTGGGACGCCTGGGTGGCTCAGCAGTTGGCGTCCTCCTTCTGCTCCCGTCGTGATCCCTGATGCAGCAATGGAGTTCCATTCGGCTCCCTGCGGGGAAACTGCTTCTCCCTCTGCCTGTGTCTCTGCCTCTCTGTGTCTCTCATGAATAAATAAAATCTTATTTTCCATGTGTTAGCATATTATTTTTTTAATTTTTAAGTTAAAAAACTTGATCTAGTTTGGGTCAAGATGTAGAAAAAAAGCACCTTTTTTTTATAGTAGTAACATTAAAAGACAATACTTCCAAAGTGATTGTTATATGCCAGGCAATGTTCTGTGTGTTTGTGTATATATGCATTTATGCATAAAATAGTTTAAATATAAATATACACACACACAGCATTATCTGGTACATGGTAATCACTTTGGAAATACTATGTGTATATAATATATATTATATATATATGTGCTTTTATATTCACATAAAAGTGGCTACACATATATATTCTTAACAGATTTGTGAGCACTCTTTTCTAGCCCCATTTTGCACATGATAAGATCAAACCACAGAGAGGTTAAATAACCTCCCAAGATCTCATACCTACTGAATAGCCTTTTACATTTCTACTAGCAGTATGCAGAACTCTAATATTTCCACAGCTTTACCAATACTCTTTTTTTTTTTAATGATGGCCATCCTAAGAGATATGGGGTGACATCTCATTGTAGTTTTGATCTGCATTTTCCTGATAATTAGTGATTTTGAACTCCTTTCCATTCACTTGCTAAGCATTTATGTTTGCTTTGGAGAACCAGCTATTCAAGTCCTAAGACCATTTTTAATCAAATTTTTGTTTCATTTTGTTTTGTTTTTTACTACTGAGTTGTAGGAATTCCTTGTATTATTTTGGATATTAACCCATTATAAAGAGTCTTATCAGATATATATTTTGCAAATATATTCTCCCATTCCACAGGTTGTATTTTTACATTGCAGATTGTTTCCTTTGCTGCAAAGCTGTTTTGTTTGATGTAGTCTCACTTCTCTACTTGGCTTTTGCTTTTGCCTTCCTATCTATGAGATCATTGCCAGAACTATTGTCATGAAGCTTTCCCCCCATGTTTTCTTCTAAGGTTTTAATAATTTCAGGTCTATGTTTTAGTTTTTGAAAATTGATTAATTTTCAGTTGATTTTTATTTATGTTGTAAGATAGAGTTCCAACAGTTCCATTCTTCCCCATTTGGATGACCAGTTTGCCCTATAACATTTGTTGAAGAGACTGTCTTTTTCCTGTGTGTGTTCTTGGCAGCCTTATCGAAGATCAGTTGAGTGTTTACGCATGAATTTACTTTTGGGCTCTCTATTCTGTTCCATTGGTCTATTTGCCTGTCTTTATGCCAGTTATACACCATTTTAATTACTGTACCTTTGTAATATATTTCGAAATCAGGAAATATGGCCCCAGACTTGTGTTTTTATCTCAAGATAACTTTGCCTATTTTGAGTGCTTTGTGATCCCAAGTGAATGTTATAACTTTTTTTTATTTTTGTAAAATAGGGCATTTTAACAGAAACAACATTAAATCTGTAAATTAATTTGGGTAGTATATGTACACAATTGAACATTGATAAGTCTTATGAAAAAAAAGAAATCATACCATTTACAACAGCATAGATGGGCCTGGAAGATAGTATTTTCCAGATGCTAAGTGAAATAAGTCAATCACAGAAGGATAAATACTGCTTAATTACTCTTATATCTCAAAGTCAAACTTCCAGAAGCAGATAACAGAAAGGTTGTTGCCAGTGGGTGGAGAAGGAGAATAAGGAGAGTTGCTATTCAATGGATATAAAGCTACAATTACAGTAGAGTGCCTGTAGTTAACATAAGATATTATGCATTAAAAATTTAAGAGGTGAGATCCCCTGTCAAGCATTCTTACCACAAAACAAACAAACAAAAACAAACCAGATTTTGGAGTTGATGGATATGCTTATTACCTTGACTGTGGTGATAGTAACACTGATGTATGTCTATGTTCAAACCCAACAAATTGTATACATTACTTAAGTGCAGTTTTTGCAAGCCAATTATTCCTTAATATAGTTGATCCAAAAAAAGTAGATATATGTGTACACATATAAAAGCATAGGAAAAATAGAAAATTAATCATGAAATTAATAATTACAAATACCTATGGAGAAGAGTGGGATTATAGGAGAGAGAAGAAATGAACATCCCACATTTTCCATTATATGCTGCTCTTGTGTTAACTGTTTAAAATAAAATACATTCATAAATAAACTATGATGCTAAAAATATATTTAAAGACATTTATACTATCATTTCATTGAGGTCTTTCTTTAGAAATGAGGCAAGATGATAATTCAGTGGAGTTATCTTTTGTTTGCACAGAATAGTTGAAAAATTTAGAGAATAGAACACTGCATACATTTACAAAGGCCTAATTTTGGAGTTTGAGATTAAGTTCAAGGAGAAAATACTTATTGGCATTCTAATTCAGATACCTCATATAATACATTAGAAATTATTTTTTTAAGGTTTTATTTATTTATTCATGAAAGACACAGAGAGAGAGAGAGGCAGAGACACAGAGGGAGAAGCAGGCTCCATGCAAGAAGCTCAATGTGGGACTCGATCCCAGTGCGCCAGGATCATGCCCTGAGCCAAAGGCAGACACTGAACCACTGAGACACCCAGGAGTCCCTACATTAAACAATTTAGATAATTCTTGCTAAGTACTTGAAAACTGAAGTAGCATTTCCCAAAATATGTTTTCTCTATTTAAACTGAATTAAACCCCAACATCTTTTTATTGAACTGGTCAAAATAATGCCTAGATTGTCTTTACTGAACTTTGGTTAGCTTCCATTTGATTTTTATTTCTGCCCACAAGAAGTGTGATAGTTCCTTCTGTTTATACTGAGTCTTATTCCACAGCCTGCTAGAACAGAAAGAAATGTTAATCACTTCTCCTTCCAAGCCCCCAAATAGAACAGCTAACCTACAGGAACTGCTCTTTACTTCTAAACAACAAATTAATTCTCTTAGATCTTTTCTCCCAAGACACATACCACAACATTGCACTTTGTTGAACTCTTCGTGGTTTTACCAAAGTTTTATATATATATATATATAATTATATATATATAATTCACAGACCAAATGGAACTGCAGGAGTAAGGAAGTAACTAGTTACCTGTGTTTCTCAAAGTACTCATCCTTGATCTGCTTCTGAGCCGGTGTTCTGATGCACAGGTTCCATTTTCTTTAATGAACAAAACAGAGAAAAAAAAAAAAACACAACAAAAGCAACTTGCTCTCAGTTCTCCCACTGACACTCCAAAGTAAGTTTATTTTGCTTGGTATAAAATATCTTGCACAGAGAGCTGTGCTCCTCAATTAAGCTCATCTTTAAGGTCTCTCAAAAACAACTCCTTGACTCAGGTGAAGAAAGAACCTGCAGTCAGTGCTCTTTGAACTAGCATCTTGACTCTCATAGTGAACATCCACAACAAAATAGCTTGTGAAGTCAAATAAACATGTGTCTGGTTCCTCAGCTTACAAAAGGGAGTATAGCAAGATCAAGGGGTTAGTTAGAGGAAAGGGACTATAGTCAAGCTATCTGTGTTTGAATTCTGGTTTTCTTGTTTTCCACCTTTTGATCTTGCCTATACAATGTTTTTTCAACTGTAAAATTAGGATTACAAAACTAGTACTGAGAGTCAGACTTAATTTAAGATGGTGGAGGAGTAGGGGGACTCTAAACTTGCCCCAGCACTTGAACACAACTAGACAATTACCAAATCTTTCTGAACACCCAAGAAATCAGTTTGAGGTCTGAGAGAACAAAGCTGCAAGTGTACAAGCAGAAAAGTGACCACTTTCTGGAAGGTAGGAGGTATGAAGAGGTGATTTGGGTGAGATTAACTGTGGGAACAACAGAGGGAAGGGAGCCATTCTTACAAAGACTACTGCAAAGTATTATAGGCAATGGAGTGCAAAGTCTGAAATTTTAGAAGGCCTCCACCACCGGGGCCATGACTAGCAGAGACCCAGGAGTGGACGGCATGGACTAAGGATCTCCTGGGTTGCAAGAAAGGGTGGGGTGAACATGCTACACCATTCACAGGCATAGGAGCAGGGCGGGGACTCCAGATGAGGGCAGCACGCCTGAATGCTACCTTGCCATGAACTGTGAACCACCATGCAATTGCGTGACTATGTTCCTGGCACAGGCTAGCAACTGGCAAAAGAAAGGTGAGACCCTCCCCAAGAGGATCAGCACAGGCTCCTGGTCTGACAGTCTCTAAATTTTGGACATTTGAAATCCACTAGTACACCTGTGATAAAACAGCTTGGACACAGGTAAGGAGAAGGCAGGGATCTGACGGAAGCTATGCCTTGTTGTTATTAATTGATTTATATATTTGGGTGCTCCCAAGTTGGAGGCATAAATATTTGCAACTGTTAGATCTTCTTGATGTATAGGCCTTATGATATAATGACCTTCTATGACTCTTGTTACAGTCTGTGTGTTAAAATCTAGTTTATCTGATGTAAGTCTGGCTACTCAAGCTTTCTTTTGATGTCCTTTAGCACAATAAATGGTTCTCCATCCCCTCATTTTCATTCTGCAGGTATCTTTAGATCTAAAATGAGTCTCTTATAGCCAGCATATAGATAGACCTTGTTTTTTTTAACCATTCTCATACCCTCTGTTTTTTGATTCGAGCATTAATTTCATTCATATTCAGAGTAATTACTGAAAGATATGAATTTAGTGCCATTGTGTTACCTGTAGAGTTGTTTTTTCTGGTGATGTTCTCTGGCCCTTTCTAGTCTTTGTTACTTTTGGTCTTTTTTTCTCTCCACTCAAAGAGTCTCCCTTAGAATTTATTGCAGGAATGGTTTAGTGGTCATGAACTCCTTTAGTTTTTGTTTGTCTGGGAAAATCTTTATCTCTCCTTCTACTTTCAATTACAATCTTACTGGATAAAGTATTCTAGGCTGCATAATTTTCCCATTAAGCACATTGAATATATCCTGCCACTTTCTCCTGGCTCTCCAAGTTTATATGGACAGATCTGCAGCGAACAGGATCTCTCTTCCTTTGTAGGTTAAGGATTTTTTACCTTGCTACTTTTAGGATTCTTTCCTTATATGTGTATTTTGTGAATTTGACTATGATATGCCTTTTGTTGTAAATTTATGCCTCAATTTGGTAGCACCCAAATATATAAATCAATTAATAACAAACATAAAAAAACTCATAGATAATACTACAATAATATTTGAGGACTTTAACACCCCACTTACAGCAATGGACAGATTATCTAAGCAGAAAATCAATAAGGAAACAAAGGCTTTGAATGACACACTGGACTGATGGACTCAAAAGATATTTTCAGAACATTTTTTTTTTCAGAACATTTCAAATCAAAACTACAATAAGATACTACCCAACTCCTGTCAGAATGGCTAAAATTGACAACACAAGAAATAATAGGTATAGGCAAGGATGCAGAGAAAGGGCCAACCCTCTTGCACTGTTGGTGGGAGTGCAAATGGGAGCAGCCACTCTGGAGAAAAAAAAGGAGGTTCTTCAAAAAGTTAAAATACAACTACTTTACAATCTAGCAATTGTAGTACTAGGTATTTACCCAAAGGATAGAAGATACAGATTTGAAGGGTACAGGCACCCTGATGTTTATAGCAGCATTATCAACAATAGCCAAACTGTGGAGAGAGCCCAAATGTGTATTGACTGATGCACAAAGATGTGTACACACACACACACACACACACACACACACAATGGAATATTACTCAGCCATCAAAAGAATGAAATCTTGCCATTTGCAATGATATGGATAGAAATAGAGTGTATTATGCTAAGCAAAATAACTCATTCAGCAAAAGAAATATACCATAAGATTTCACTCATGTGGAATTTAAGAAATAAAAAAGATAAACATATGGGAAGGGGGAAAAAGGAGAGAGGGAAATAAACTATGAGACTCTTAATGATAGAAAACAAACTGAGAGTAGATGGAGGGAGTGGGGAAGAAAGTGGTTGGGTGATGCGTATTAAAAAGGGCACCTGTCAGGAGGCCTGAGTGGCTCAGTGGTTGAGCTTCTGCCTTCAGCTCAGGGCACCATTCTGGGATGCTGGGATCGAGTTCCACATCGGGCTTCCTGTCAGGAGCCTGCTTCTCCTTCTGCCTGTGTTTCTGCCTCTCTCTCTGTATCTCTCATGAACAAATAGATGAAATCTTTTTAAAAAATTAAAATAAAATAAAAAGGCCACTTGTGATGAATATTGGTAAGTGATGAATATTTATGTAAGTGATGAATCACTGAATTCTACTGAAAAACCTAAATTACACTGTATGGTAACTAAAATTTAAATTACAAAAATTAAAAGACCTACTACCAATTTCCTAGGCTTGTTGTAGGGATCAAATTAGTTAATATGTGAAGCCTTTAGAACATTATCTGGTACCCAGTGACTGTTGGCTCTCAGGATTGCTATCTAGCATTGGCATTTAACTCCTTCATACAAAGATTTATAAAACAGGACTATTATCAGCTTATGTTTCTTCAAATTTCATATGGTGAAGTACCGATCCCCCATTATTCAGAACATGACCATAATGGAAGATAAGGTCTTTAAGAAGTTAATCAAGGTTAAATAAATTCATGAGGGTGGGGCCCTAATCCAATATGACTGGTGTCCTTCTAAAAAGAGAAAGAAAAGGCCATGTGAGGCAGGAAGGCAGCCATCTGCAAGACAAGAGAGACCTAAAGAGAAACTGGACCTGCTGATACTTTGATATTGACCTCCTATCCTCCAGAAGGCTATTTTCTCACAAGAAAATAAATTTCTGTTGTTTAAACCACCCGTCCATCATATCGTGTTATGGCAGCCCTAGCAAATCAAAATAAGGACACACTTAACAATTGATTTCTAACTTTCTTACATTCTCTGCAAAAGTATAGTTCTACCAAAAATGTTACCATCTAATGGAGAGAAATGGACAAAAAAGGGGGGACAATATAAACTGGTGGATGAAGAGAAATGGAGAAAAGAGTAAACAGGTTTAGGTATTTTAGCCTTTAAGAAAAAAATAATGACGAAGTAAGGGAAACCATGGACTGAGACAATGAAAGATTCATGAAAAATAAAGAGGTGATTTAGTAGCATGTTTTTCTTTTGCTAATTGTTTGGTTTTATAATGTAAAGACCACAATAACCTTCAGCAATTTACATGTATTTGGCCACCTTTATTTTTTATAACTTTACCTCATTTCTTAGTTTCTATAATTATTTGAAAACTTCTTTACAAACTTTTTAATGTAGTTGCTTTTTCAGTAAAACTTCTGAAGTGTTGGATAATTTTTATTATATCCTCACATTTAAGTGAAAGTATAGTAGGATATAAAACTCTAGGTTAAAAATCTTTTCTCCTTTCATATTTTTAGAACTCTCTATTTGTGTTGAGCAGCCATGAGAATGTAGTCAATGTCCTAGAACTGTACACTTAAAAATGATTAAATTGATAAATTTTATGCTGTGTATATTTACCACAATAAAAAATGTACTCTGTTGCCTTCTTGTATCTAGTAGTGCTCTTAAGAAAACTGATGTTAATCTTCTTTTGGGGGGCTGGGAGGCAGATAATTTTTGTCTTTTGTCTTTTTTTCCTCTTTGGAAGGCTGATTTTTCTCTGTGAAAATCTTTTGGAATTTTTTGTTCATTTTTGATATTCTTGAATTCCCTATAATGTTTCCAGTTGCAGCTTTTTGTTTCTTTTTTAAAGTAATTCAATGTGCATTTTCAGTATGAGATCTTTCATCTTTAATTCTGGGTCATTTATCTTCATTGCTTTAAATATTCCTTCTTTTGTGTTTTTCTGAACTTTGCACTTCTGTCTTCCATATTTCATAGCTCCCATTTATATATTCCAGCTTTTCTTGCTACATCTGGATAAAAACTTTAACATAGTCTTCCAGTTCATTAATTCACTCTTCAGCTAATTCCATTCTTTCATTGCCCCCTGTTGTATCCTTTACTTCAACTATTATATTTTCATTCTAATAATTACACTTGCTTTCTTATAGGCCTTATCCTTTTATAATCCTAATATCTTCTCCATCTCCTTATAATATTCATTTGCCTTAGTTTAAATGATTATTAATTTCATTAAAATTTGTACATATTGTTCAGTTTATTATCTTTTGAGAACACTGTCCTTTCAAGGTGTTCAGGTTTTAGCTTTTGCTGGTAAGCTCCTGTTCTCTGTGAAGTATAGCACCCTATTTAGTACTTTGTGTTGGGAAATGACCTGTGTCCTGTTGTCCTAATGAGTTTAAGGACAGGAGAAGTGAAAATCTGTAGGCCATGTATCCAACGTAGCACAGAGCCACTACTGACCAAAGATTCTATTACCACAACATCTGGCAGTTCACCCAATCAGTATTTACTTTTAACCACTTAAGAAGAAGCAGTGTTAGGAGTTTAGCAGCAAACTGTCTAGGTTATAATCCAGAAGCCCTGGGGGGCTCAGAAGAGGGAAGGATAGAGGGGTGAATGCCTGAGAACAACTTATCATTAGCACTATTTGCATCAAAGTTTCTCTCCAGGAGGGCATGAGCGCTGCAAATGTTGCTCCTGCTTTCTGCTGTGAAGGGGCAGGCAATAATTTTTCCAGTGCCTGAAAGAAGAAAGGTAAGAAGAGAATTCTAAACCTCTTCCTTCTACCTGTTCCAAATATTGCCTTCCTCCTAGGCTGTACTTACCTACCTCTCGCCAACATACACCAACTCAAGATGGTCTTCAGCCAACCCTATGGTTTTCTGTTTTGGAGTTGGTTCCTACAATCCGTGTTTTACCTTCATATCTATAATTTTTTCCAAGTTTATTTTCATGGGAGAAGTAGCAATAGTCAGCAATCCTGCTAGTTAATACTCCTGGCAAAAATCAAAATTTGTATATACTAACTCTACATTTAACATCACTACATTAACCTGAAAAAGTGCATTTGTTCACACTTAGCCTACATTATCACATAAATATACCTCTAAATCCAAATGTCTATATGCCTATAGATACATATATAAAGTATGCTAAATTCAATGCATATGTACTAGTATCTCATTCTTTCAATATAAACATTTTCACTAACCAGGGAGCACTTCTAGGCTTTTCTTCCCAAAAGCAAGAAAATCAAACCCCAATTTAATAATAAACAATTACATCTAGATAGAGTTGTACAGATTCACAGAGAAATCAATAAGAGCATTCAAGAGGCACAACTCCCCCTCTGTATAAAAATGACAAGAAAATGGCTGTTTGCATATTGTAAACAAATAAAGAAACGTGAGATAGCAATGAATAAAAACAGGATGAGATAAAAAAGGAATCCATAGGGGCTTTCAAACAGAAAGTAAAAGTGTAAGCCTAAGCAAATTCCAGCAATTTAAAGTTATTCTAGAGGTCACTCTTCATTGACATGGTATATTTAATTTGAAGAATCAAATAGGCACACCAGGGTGGCACAGTGGTTAGGCATCTGCCTCTTGGTTTCACTTCAGGTCATGATCTCAGGGTCATGAGATTGAATCCCATGTCTGGCTCCATGCTCAGCATGGAATCTGCTTAAGATTCTCTCCCTCTCCTTCTCCCTCTCACCTCTGGGTGCTGGTACCCTCTCTCTAAAATCAATCAATCAATCAATCTTAAAAGAATAAATGCAGACTGTGTATGAAGTAACTGATTATAAAAGGTAATAAGAAAAATTCATTTCTTTTACAGGTTTAAGAGATCAAGCAAACTATAAAATGCTAATCTTCTAACTTTTAATATTTCTAGTTATTTGATTAAACTTAAAGATAAAGCTCTTATTTACCTTATCATATTGCAGGAGGTTATTTTTTAATTTATTTTCTCTTTGTTAACCTTTCTGGAAGTTATATTTGGTAAAGCAAAATGTTTCCTATTGGCTTAGACCCTGTACCTCAAAATACCATGTTGTTTTGGTCTCCAAACATACCACCATTCTATCCTGAGTGTAGAAAACTAAGATTACTCACATACCTCCTCACTCACAATGAGAGGTTCAATAATTGAAAATAGAAAATCCTCATCTTACTCCTTTTTAGGCAAAAGGAGGGAAAAGAAGGAATAAGAATTAAAAGCTCTAGATAATTTATTCTTACATTAATGAGACAAATTTATAAAAAAAAGATGTTTTCAAAATTATGGGTAGTAGTTTCTAGGGCTTCCACAAAAAGTTACCACAAGTTAGGTGGCTTAACATAACAGAAATTTATTCTCACGGGTCTGGTGGCTAGAAGTCTGAAATCAAGGTGTTGCAGAGCCACGTGCCCTCTGAAGGCTCAAAGGGAGGATCTTTTTTTTTTTTTTTCTTCCATCTTCCAATTCTGGTGGCTCCAGCTATTCCTTGCCTCACACCTGTGTAACTATTTTCTGCCCCTGTCTTTATATGGCCTTTTCCTTTTGATTCTTTCTGTTCTCTTTTCTTGAGGGCCACAGTCCTTGCATCAGGGCCTATCTTAATCTAGTATGACTTCCTTCCATCTAATTGCATTCAAAAAACCCCATTTCCAAATAAGGTCACAGGTACCCGTGGTGAGGACTTGAACAGATCTTTTTTTTCTTTTTTCTCTTTGGCTTAAACAAACAAAACATTTATCATCTTCTAGGACAGTAAGACCATAATGAAGGCCAACTTCAGAGTTGCTTTACTCAGTAGCTCAGAAATAACAATAAGGAGCAAGGTTGTGTTCATATATGTGATATACCATTTACACATTGTTTGATCTTTGGACTAGTTCCCCTCCTAGTAATAGATGGCTGCCAAAAGAAAATGGGAAAACCTATTCTTTGCTTTCACATTAGAAGAAAAAGAGGCTAATGGATGAATGAAGGAGGGAAGGCAAAAGAGCTCCCTCAAATGTGGAGTCTAATTTCTTCCATTTAATTTGATTTGGCCAATTTAGGCCACATGTCCACACCATGACTAATAAGAATCACCAGAGAAATGCCATGAACTCACTGAATTAATCAGAATTTATACCCAGGGTTGGTAGGGGATAAGCACCCTCTGAGTCACCAGAGCTATACAGAGGAAGGCTTAATAGTTGGTTAGAACTTCTTTGAGGTTTTTATTTAGGAAGGAAAAAAAAAACTTATTTTTATATGTGACTGGATAGCCAGTTGACATAGCTCCCTACATAACCATGTCATTTTATGCCATTTCTTTATCTCTGTAATGGTCCTGATGGTTCAGGCAATTTTTATAATATGCTTACAGAATGTATATTTTTGGTGAATACAATCAAGCCTATAATACTACAAAATAAGTTAGCTTACTCTCCTAACCAAAGAAATAAACTAGAATCATATGACTCACTTTTCCTAAGATTAAATGTATTGCCCAATTACTTTTGTCATTAAGCCACACAAGTCCAACATTTTATATCCTTAAATTTAGCCCCAATGTACATTTTTTCAGTTCCTATTGTTGTTTTAATTCAAATCTTCATCAACTGTCTGGGACAATGGTAACATTTCTCAACTGCTCTCTTTCTCCGTTCTCTATCCCAAATCCAAAATATCTTCTGCAGTATAAATGGAGTAATCTACCTAAAATTAAACATGGATTATAGAATTTTGCCTCTCAACAACAGATACCCAATTTCCTACAAGATAAAATTAGAAGTCCTTAGTAAAGCATTTGAGATCTTCCATCATTTCTGCCTTGCTTATACCTTAAGCCTTACCCTACTTTACTCTTAAGTCATAATGAGCTTCTTGCCCTTCCAAAACTATGCTGGTTTAATACACATCTACTTTCCCTTTGCCTGATACTTCCAGTTTTGTTTTAATAGCTTTCCTTTCTTTTTCTTAATGCCAAGTCTCAAACTTTTTGTGACTAATCTGGATAAAGAGACATAATTGAATAGATTTAGCTGTCTACCAATTCAACATCAACTATCCCCCCTGGACCAGTGCTTTTCAAATTTCGGTAGGTCTAATTCAGTAGGTCCAGACTGCATAAACTTCCAGGTGATGGGTTGCATGCAAAGTGAAGACACAGACAAGAGATCCAAATCTCTGAGTAAAAAAACCTGGACTTTTCTTCTCTGACTTTTGACTCCTTCTGCATCAATTGTTGCTGAAGTTCTGAGTTCCCCTAAGTCACATCCTGATCCTGTTCCATTCACTTGTCTTTAAATTGCTACCAAAAATCACTATCTTACTCTCAGGTCTAAATTTCAAAAGGAATCACAAAAGGAAATAGTCTATATTCAAACCATGAAGCATCTGTGAGAGTTCTAGAATTTCTACATAGTAGAGATTTAAGAGTGGTCATCTGGTTTAAGAGGGTGAATTACTGCAGTGTTGAAGATTCTACATCAATACTAAAAGAATTAAATAACAACAACACTAGTTTTCCATATTAAAGAAGAGAGGAATTAGGATTAGGGAAAGCTTTCACCTTATCCCAACTCTGAATTTGATGACACCACTATGAAATACGAGATTAAATATAAGAATATATTTTAAGATAGTCTTTAAACTAACCTTCCTTATATCTTTAAAAATTTGCACCTGCTAAGTCTCATACAATAAAGAGCTATTTAATCTATGTAATATGGGTCTTGAAAGACAGGTGAGAGGTGGAGTTACCAGAACCAATAGCCAGGATAAAGAAAAGTGTGTGGTGTGTATGTGTAGACAATAGTTAATTTCAAGGAAAATAGAATGTACAAGAAAAACTATGTAATCATAATATATCATGTAGCTCCTCCACGTGTAAGACCTCCCTAGTTATAATAAGGTTAACACTAAATACCGATTCACCCAGAATAGTGATACATTTGTTTTGACAGAATAGGGAAACGGAAAGTGTTTAAATGTGTATAAGCACAAAAAAAAAAAATCTAAATTCTAATCCTCAATAATAGAACAATCAACAAATAAAGGCTAAAACTGAAAATCAAGAAATAGCATTATTAGGCTGTTATTTAGTAATATGGGTATAAACAATGAAAATAAAAAAGAATGTCCTCACAAATGGGATTTGTAGTAATTTTCATTATAAGTGTTATACTCTTATTTGACTTTTTGAAATACATGTAAATATGTATATTTCTTTGATAAAATAAAAATTAGTTTTCTTTATACAGACAGAGATCAGTAGGAGGGTCAGGTAGATGGGAAGGTGAAGAGAAGGACAGTTAATATGTGTTTAGATAGATGATAGGTAGATGATAGACAAACAGAAAAAGAGGAGAGATTTTACTCAACCTCATAAACTTTGGGATGCCTTAATTTTCTAAATCTTACCCAAGGTTACTTACTGGAAAGTAAGAAACAAGATTCATATCTAAATCTGCCTTTCTCCAGAGTCTATGTTTGTCTCAGTTTGCCAAAAATCAAGACAGGACAATTGGAAATCCATCCCAGGTTTAGGATTATACATTTGGTCCCTGTCCCTATGATTATTAATACAGATGAGATCTCTGTGGATTCATCTTTCATAAGACTTAGACTCCAAAATTCATTTTCCCTAAATAATACCTAACCTATGTTTGTGAGTTTTTAAGATACTTAAAGTATTTTAAAGGTATTTAAATCTAAACCTGTCACCAGCTAGATCCCAAGACTTGACATTTACTGCCCACCTGCTTATACCAATCAACATTTGTTTCACAGTTTTCCTTATGCTCTTCTGTCCAGTTTATCTCTTAACTCAGGCAAAAGACCCAGTGGGCATAATATCCCAAGGCAGAAACCTAAACTATTCCCCGTTAATAATGACTGCGCTAAGGAAGAGCTCCAGTCAGCCCAGATCTCCCAGACCAGTTGGAGCACGACCTCCAACTCATGCCTGAGCAGATGGACCATATAATAATATGGAATGACTAAGTTACCTTTACCTCATGATAGTACTAAAATCCTTGTCCAAGGAGGAGCACAAATCTTATTTATATAACATGCAGTATATGCATAGGTATGTTTCCTTAAGTCATATGCAGGACCTTATGCCAGCCTTTGGCATATGATACTGTTTCCAGACTTAAATATTCATCCTAAATACAAGAAACCCACTCACCCTTGCTCAGGGAGTCATGGCTCTATAATTTATTTTCCATTATCTCCTTATTTGCTGCAAATATAGTTTCCTTTGTGTGTAACTGCACCTGGTGTGGTTTCTATCTATAACTTATCAAGGAGCAAACTCACATTAGTTTCTGGACTCTTCCCTATGTATCTGTTTTACTGTCTCTATTACAGAATTAGGTTTCAGCTCTTTTCTAACACAGGGGATGACTAGAGTTGTATGGTGGTGGAAACAGAAATGATCAGGGGAGGCATAGAAGGAGTGAAATTTTATGACAACATCATAAGGATTGTTTGAAAATCCTTGACTATTAACTAAAGAATGAGATTAGATTCATGTCAAACTTCAAAGCTCTTTTCTAACCACCTATTTGAAAAGGCTTTTCTCTGGAAATAACATAGTTTCCCTTTTTCTTCACAGAGCAACGAAAAACACATTTCTGTTCATTTACACTATTATTTTTTTTCTTTAGGATAAAATTCTTTGAGTTTGGATGAGAAGATGAGTTCTTCTCCTGACCTTTCTAGTCAATGATTTTTCAAGGTAATAAACAAAAATACATGTAAACACTTTTTTTCCAATCTGTGATGAGCAGTCAATAAACAGAAAATGTTAATCATACTAATTTCTCCTCACTGGCAAAGTGATGCATAAATAATCTATTAACATGCAAGGGCCAACAGGGTTAAGCTGTTCAAACATTGTCATTGATTTCTTCCTTCCCCCCCATGCTCGCTTCTTTTTATTCAACTGGTACTGTGTAACCTTTCCTTTCCATTATATTATAAAACTTTGCTCCCCTGAGCATCTCTGTGAGGCTCTTCTCCTAAAACATTAATTAAAGGGAGGTGAAGTTATTTGACTAATCAGCAAAGGAGTCTGTATGGCTCCAATGTTGAATGACAAATGTCAATAACTGCTTTAGGTTTGTTGGATCAACCAGCCAATATGGAGAAACTGATCCATCATCTTGTCACCAATTCCCGTAGCTTCCCAGAAGCCTGCCAATTAAAAAAAAAGTTGTAATCACAATACATCACTCAGCAGTGATTGCAGGAACATGATAAATAGGGACCTTTTCCTTCCTCTCTGTTGAGTATTTGATGTCTTTTTTGAAAATGTATTCCATTTTTCAGGTTGATGCAAACCTCAGATCCAAAATGCAAAAAAGATCACCTTAAGGTATATATTACTCTGTTCTTTTTCCTGAAGCATAAATTAACATTTTGTTGAATACATATAAATTCTTATAGACTTTGGAAAAGTGACAGAAATGGTTAGAAGAGTAACCTGTATTACTGAGAACTGGCCCATTTAATGGTTCTTTTTCTTTCTTTCTTTCTTTTTCAAAGGCAAAGTTTGGAATTTTATTTGGTGAATAGTTACAAAAATTAGAAGGTGATAAAATATACAGATCTCTTAATAGCTCTCACTCCTTAACAGGGCAAAGGTATGCTACATAAGCCTTTCCAGCCACATTTCCTGCCTCCTTCCTACTCACATTCTTTTTTCTAACTATTCTTAAACCTACAGGCAATTCTCAAAGTATGCCAAACAGACCTCTGGGCATGTTTTTCTCTATCTGGAAGGCTCTCCTGACTCTTGGTTCATGTAGCTAAGTCCTTTAAATTCTTCCAGACTTAATCAAATACCATCTTTCCTGGACACATCCTGATACCCACTCAAAGGCTTAGTTCAAGACCTTTTTCTTTGCTTTCTTCATATCTCCAGTAATACTTGGTTCATGCCTCCATTCAAACCTAAATCCATTTATTGCAATGGGAGATTTTCCTATTTCCCACTTAAGGTAGTAAGCTCCTGGAAAACAGGAACAATCTTACCTTGATCTTATACCTCAATTACCAGCATAATAACTGATACCTAGTAGGTGCTGAGATCTGTTAATTCATCAAACTGCTCTTAAAACATTCATGCTTACATCTCTCAGTACCTACTCACTATCTTAGATTCAAGCTTAGCTCCTTACCAGGAATTACGAAGTTCTGGGCAAATTGAACTCTGCTCTTATCTCTAGCTTCCTGGTAAGGCAACCTCTCCATCACTCATTTTTACTTACTCCAAACTGACTTTTCTTCATTTCCCCTTGTGTGACAAGTTCCTCCTTATCTAAGCACCTTTGTAAATGGTATTGTCTATGTTCAAAACATTCTTTATTACTCTTCATCTGGACAACTCCTCTCTTTTTTAAAAAAAGATTTATTCATTTATTCATAGAGAGAGAGAGAGAGAGAGAGGCAGAGAGAGAAGCAGGTTCCAGAAGGGAGCCCGACGTGGGACTCGATCCCAGGTCTCCAGGATCACACCCCGGGCTGCAGGCGGCGCTAAACCGCTGTGCCGCCAGGGCTGCAGCCAACTCCTCCCTTAATCTTCATCTTAAAAGCCACTACTTTAGGGAACATTTTTCTGATATATTTCCCCCAAACCGCATTATGTACCAAACTGCATAATCCCATGGTGTTGTTCATGACTTCTATCATACATATATCATTGGTGTATAGATACAGACCTTTCTAGACCACAAGCTCTATGAGAGAAGGGGTCTTGTTTCTCTTATTCATAGTGGTTTCTATGATATCTACCACCCAGGAAATATTTAAAGGCTGTTTAAATAAATAAATCTTGAATATATAAACATATTTTGACAGCAGAAACCAGAGTAAAGGCTATAAATCTGCCATAGTGCTATTTAAAAAAATTAAGCTTTTGTAATAAAATTTATGAAACATGCTTTTTAAAAAGCCATATTCTTTATTCTGCACTCCTTTCACAGTGAATCAATCAATAAGCTTAAAACAAGAGTGTCTTAACTTTTAAAAGCCACGTGCCTCAGTTTTTACAACTCAAGCAATTGGCTTGGGTAGGGTCCAGAAACCTGTGGTTATCATGATATTAGACTGAAAATGTGCATAATTGTTTCTCCTTAATGCTCTCAACTCAATGATTGCTTCCACCTGTAACTGCCTTGACAAGTGTTAGTGCCATACTCCTTTGCTTCCCAGCCAGGTGAAGAGTAAGTACCATTATTTCATGAACCCTGACACACTGTAGAGGCAAAATACTGGCATTGGCAAACCAAAAGTTGTATAGGTTTCCATGCCCCATGGCCTGCATATCAATCCCACACCCAAATTTTGTCTCCCAAAGTAGAAGACAAAAATAGGAGAGGGGGAAGTGGAAACCAGTAGTACTTGCTCAAATGCCTGGAAGTCCTGAGAAGGCAATCTGTAGTAATTCATGTGCCATATCCTTACCAACCAATTGTCTGCTGAGGCTGCTCACTAACTTTTCATTTGCTTCTCTTATTAATGTTCAAAGCCTCCACATGGTAAACAGGTGGTGCTACTCTTGAAAAGTAATCATGGAGGGCTGAAGTCTCTAACACAATCATGTAAAACACTGATGATATTTTGGTTTAAAAATAATGCATCCCCAGTGACATAGCCTGCTGAAATAAGTGGAATTTATGAACTTATTTATTTATTTACCTTCTGTCTGAACAGGAATCTCACCATGGAATTAAAATTCAACAGACAGAAACCCAAATTGAGAGCTACGCTCTAGGTATTGTTTTTAATCTTTTATCTGATTCACACTGATGAACAAGACAGCATTAAAGCTCCTCTAGTCATTTTTTCAAACATTGCAAAGCAAAAACAAGGACCAGGATTACTTTTAAAGTGAATCCTTACTAAAATATTCACAGACTAAACAAAGAAAAATAATCAAACCCAAGGCCATGAAAATTAAAAAATTCATATTCTCAACTAACAAAGTTGGTTTCTGGGCTAAAAGGGATACTAGATTCAAAATGAGTTATTTAATGTCTAAATGTCTTTTCAATGCTCTTTTAAGAACTTCTTATAGCTAATCTAAATTTCTAAAAAGAAAAATGATAAAACTTCACCATCACTATAATTTCATGAACAATATCTGTAGGTTTTATTTAAATTTAGAACCATCTTAAAAAATTTCATGATGTTTGAATAGAAATATCTTCACAGGAAGTTTGTAGTACAACAGAGTCTCTAATATTTTCTTTGAAATACAAAGGCATAACAGTGATTTTAAGAGGAAATACGCATTCTTTAAATTAAGTATATTTATGAGACTCCTGTTTCTCTTCTGTCACTCAAACATAATCTACTTATTTTGGTATATTTCACCTTTACATGATCTTTCTTCCATGATTGGGATAAAGTTGATTTGATACATAAAAGGTTTGAAAGGTTTTCTAGTTAATTTTTCTGATCTCTACAATACTTACACTGTTGATCTATGGCCATAGGCTACCAACATTACTACTTAACTAGCAATTAAATCACTAAACATATCACTTACTTGGTAACATATAAGCCCCAAACATCAAATTAATCAATCTGTTTACTTTTACTCTTTAGGGAATTATTTTAATATCTCCTTAACTATATGGAATTAGGATGGGGCATGGTATATTCTCATTCATCCCACTGCACACTACAATATACTAATTAGATGGGAAGAATCACTAATAACTACAAAGTGTTTACACTTCAATCTCCTGGTTTAAAATAGCTAAATAAACTGAGACAGGAACAGGTATGTATGAGTTTATATTCATGACTTGTTGTCTCAATTTTCCACTTTATGAAGTGACAGTTATTGAAAACGAGCTCACACTGGGCACTCTTTGGGGTCTGAGAATAGAGTCAACTCTGGCTAATTCTGCATTAGTAGTGGGGTAACTCATTGCAGACTATTAAATTTCTGATTTTCCACTAAAGAAAAAAATAAGTAAATTTGCCTTTTGACCTTATGGGACAGAATTTAAGCAGTAGCTGTCAAATCTAGGAAGGTCATATTGTCCTTACCTTTCTTCGGTGTTAGAGGCCTCAAGAAAATAATCTATCACTCCTTCTTTATCTAGTAAGGAAATGAATATGAATATCAATCATTCTGTGAATTAACCTAAGAACACTGGACCAGGCTCTCCCAGAGTTTATGCTAATTACTGCTTATAGGATGGCATGTCGGCAGAGGCGCATATACCATGACTATGCAGAATGCTATTATTTTGCTACTGTATCAAGTGGAATTAGAGGATAACAAGGTGAAAGAATTAGTCCAACTTTCCTAAACTAGTCTAGAAATTTACATCCTAGGAGATGACGGCTCTTTTATTATTGTACTTGTTTTTTACATGTCATTGCTTTTGTTAGCTATCCATGAAGTTGTGGCTGCTATTTCATATGAAGCAAACTAAACTGAGTAATTTAGTAATTTTATTACTTATTAATAAATAAAACTAGAAATTTTATTAAAGGAATGGCTAAAAGTCAGTGTCCACTCTCTTAGAATTTGCCTTTTCTCCTCATTGCATCTCTATTTTTTTCTGGTTTAACTATGTGACAGTAATTTCACCAGGCACTAAACTTCAAGTTAAGTTTAGATTCCTTTGAAATATTACTTTGCTGTATTGCCTTTTTTCAGTCTTATTTTAAAATCCTAAGCAATGACATTCCAATTTTTTCAAAGGCAAAGATAAAAACTCATCTAAATGCAGTGCCTGCAATTCACAGACCCTGTTCTGGGTACTGCCCTGAGGTGTCATCCCCCTAATTCTTACAACAAAATTATGAAGCTGACCTCATAACCCCTTCAAATTCTCCCATCTTAAGGAGGGTTTGATGTTGTAACCAAAATCAAAGGAAAGGGTGATAAAATAAAGAGTATTATTAAGATTAAAAGAATAAAAGAATTATCCAAATCATCTAAAATCCTGTACTCTATTTAGGAAGAGAGATCTAGTGAGAGACCTAGAAACTGTTATATTTTAAAATTATCTATGAACCAAAGTAGATCCACTGTATTCTTCAAAGTACATTTGGTCTAACAATTTGTCAAGTTTCAGGATGGTGAAAATTAATATGTCCTAGTTATAAATTGCTTAAAAAATTGTTACAATAATAGAAATGGCAGTTCAGCTAAAAATATATATTGACCATGCTAAGTCCTACTATGGCATCACTGGTACAAAGGCTACAGCATTCTAATTCTGTTTCTTTGGGATTTTTTACCCAGTTTATTTGATTAGTAAGGTGAGTCTGTGTTTTAGAAACTCTGAAGTCAGACACAAAGACTCATGCCAACTTTTAAACAATGCAGGGGCTTTAATTAGATGATATATTTCTCTTGTCTTCTGGAAGCTAGACACCATTATATTTCCCTGCATTAGCATCTATGCTGAATAAGAATTGCTTGTATTTGACTTTTATGAGAAAGAGGGAACATTTTTGAATGGTTCTGTTGTCTTTTGTGTAGACACATGGCTGGTAGGCTATAAACTAATTAGCATGGGCACTAGATACTTGAGAGTGGTTTGTCACAGAAGCTGATAAGACACTATAGACTCAGAAATAGCACCAAATGATCTCTTTGTCCTCTGCTTGAAAGTGATAATGCTAATACCAGTTTATTAAAATTTGTAATCTAATATGCTCTGCTAATTTCCTATTGGGGATAGTACTTATATTGAAAGTGTTGCTTATTTTACATGTATTCAAAAACAGCCCCTGCATTGTTTTAAAGCTAAGTTTTAGGATTTTCAGCTCTTGTCTTTATTATCAGATATGATTAGTTCTGAGGGAGGAAATTTGAGCATGTAAAACCATCATATTTTTGAATTGATTGTTTTCAAGCCTTTAATTAAATCACTATGCTTTTTATTGTGTTCTGAGCTCGAGCTACTGCAAAAATAGTAAAACTACTTGTCAGCTAAGGAGGATTATGAATAGCTTTGCCAGTTACAGAAAAAGTATTAAATAAAGTAGTAAGGAAGATCATTTTTCTCTGTTAATTAAAACACCACCAATAACACAAAACTATAGTTGCACTAATAGAGTAGGTGATGAGTATGGAGAATCCACAGTGAGCATTATACAGAAGATCAATACTTCAGAGTGAAAGAAAACAGGATTTGAGTCCTGGCTTTGACAAATACTCACTGAGTCACATTGATCAAACGATGTCTATATCAGTTTCTCCATTATAAAATAAAGGTAATTAGACCTAAGTCAAAGTTGTTATGTATATCTAGGTCATAATAAGTAGCAAAAAATATTATTGTTTTTCCCTCCTATCCAAGGCTTTAAAAACCTCCTCCATAAGAAAACATGAAAATTTAAAAGTAAAGGACTAATAGAACTCCAAATGTATGCATGTTTCTAATGGTTTTTCATTATATTTTTGATACCTGATGGATAGAAAAAAAATTCTTCTTCACTTTCTTTTTCTGATTAACAAAACATCGTTCTACTGATTCGCTCATAGCTGATGTTGAAAAATCTGGTAGTGACAAGATTTTCTTTACTTTGGAAAGCATTTAGTATTTTTGACCAGGAGTCCTAAAGCTTTCTTCCTTATCTTTAAAGTGAAATTGTTGGGGCACCTGAGGGGCTCAGTTGGCTAAGCAACCGAATTTGATTTTGCCTCAGGTCATGATCTCAGGGTTGTGACACTGAGCCCCACAATGGGCTCCAAACTCAGCACAGAGTCAGCTTGAGATTATCTCCTTTTCCTCTGCCCCATCCCCCACTAACACACTCTCACTCTCTCTCTAAAATAAATAAATATTTTTTAAAAATATAATTGTAATATAATAGTAATTGTTTAACTATGATATGTCTCAAAGGTTTTACTTCTATGTCAGTTTTCCCTGGTATATGACATTTTGTCAATTTCAGTATCTGGATTCCACTCTTAGTTCTAGGAAATTTCCTTGGATTCTGCTTGATATTCATTCTGTTATGATTCTCATTCATTTCTATAGGCCCTTGAATTTACACTCTTGCTTTCTCCTCTTTCCAGAATACCAAGCTTTCAAGAAGAGATGCCTCCTTTCAGGTTGTTCCTAGGTAATATACACTGAAGTATTTAGGAGGAAAGTGTTATGATGGCTGCAATATACTTTAAAAAATAAAATTATATATGAATAAAATAAAACAATAAAAAAAGAAAAAAAGAATTTATATAAATAGATAGTTAACTACATAGATGTACATTACATATACAAAGAATCAGACAAAACAAATGTAGTAAAATATTAACAACTGGTGAATATTTGCAAAGGGTATATAGATATTCATGTGCTGTTTATTCAATGTTTCCCACAGATTTGAATTTTTTGAAAAAAAATTGGAAGTAAAAATAATCCTTATTTAATTACCTAACTGCAATATTTTTTATTACAAGCTGGTCTAAAATATCATACTGGAGGAATTTCAGGGATTACTTTATTCAAAGCTGTATTTTATAAAGTAAAAGATGTAGCACAGGTAGTTTTGTGATTTGTCCAAAGCTTTAAAAAAAGACCAAATGGATATTATAGAATTGAAATATAAAATAGATATAAAACATTGCTCGATCTAACTCAGTAGAAGAGTATAGATGAAAGAGTATATATTGGTAAACTATAGAACAGATAAACGGAATTTATACTGACAGTAACAAAGGATACAACATGTGTATCACCAGAATCCCCAAAGGAGAGGAGAGAGTAAACTAAAAGAGTATTCAAAGAATTAATGAGTGAAAACATCCCAAATTTAATGAAAGACACAAACCTACAGATTCAAGAAAGTGATCAAATGCCAAACAAGGTAAATCCAAAGAAATCTACATCAAAATACACATTTGAAAATTAAAGGCAAGAAAAAAAATGCTAAAAGTAGCCAAAGAGAAATAGTGCATTATATTAAGAAATACTAAAAAAAAAAAAAAAAAAAAAAAATTATACTAATCAAATAGCAGATTTCTCACTTAATACTATACAGGTCAGGATAAAGTTTTACAATATTTTTCAAATGTTCAAAGAACAGAACTGTCAAAAGTGAATTCTCTACCTGGCAAAATAAACTTTTGAAAATTAAGAGAAAACAAAGAGATCCTCAGACACAGGAAAACTAACAGAATTGGTTGTTGGCAGAATGATCCTTTAGGATTGGCGAAAAGAGTGTCTTCAAATAGAAGGGAAGTGATAAAGGAAAGAATCTTGGAGCATCAGGAAGAAACAATAAAAAACAAAGAGCAGAAATATGGGTACATACAATACACTAAGATTTTCCTCATGAGTTTTAACAGTCATATTTAAAAATTAAAATACAAATTGTAACACTACCTGACACTCAAGACTGATATTTGAAAGTGGAGAAGATAAAGGATCTAAAATGGAAATGAATTTTTTATACTTTACAATAGTAAGATGTTAACACCAATAAACTCTATTATAAATGTAGAGACTTAGTTTTTTAAATTTTATTTTTAAAATATTTTATTTATTTATTTATTCACAAGAGACACACACAGAGAGAGAGAGAGGCAGAGACACAGGCAGAGGGAGAAGCAGGCTCCATTCAGGGAGTCCGACCTGGGACTGGATCCCGGACTCCAGGATCACGTCCTGGGCCAAAGGCATGCTCTAAACTGCTGAACCACTCAGGGATCCCAATGTAGAGACTTATATGAAGTCTGTATAAGAGATACAAATTGAAAGTTTGTGGCAACCAGCATTAAGCAAGACTATGGGTGCAATTTTTTTAAAGATTTTATTTATTTATTCATGAGAGACCCAGAGAGAGAGAGAGAGATGCAAAGACACAGGCAGAGGGAGAAGCAGGCTCCCCCCAGGGAGTCCAATGTGGGACTTGATCCTGGGACTCTAGGATCATGCCGTGACCCAAAGGCAGATGCTCAACCACTGAGCCACCCAGATGTCCCTATGGATGCCATTTGTTAAATTGCATTTGTTCACTTTGTGTCTCTGTGTCACATCTTGGTAATTCTTATAATATTTCAAGTTTTTCATTATTATATTATATTTTTTATGGTGATTTGTGATCAGGGATTATGATTCAAGCTCAGATAATGATTAACATTTTTAGTAGTAAAATACTTTTTAAATTTAAGTATGTACAGTTTTTAGACATTGCAATACTATTATACACTTAACAGACTATAGTATAATGTAATATAGTATCAAACATCTATTCATGATAAAAACTCTCAGAAAACTAGAAATAGAGAGTAAATTACTCAACTTGATAAATGTGTATACAAAACCTACCTCTAATATATTTCTTAATAGTTAAAGACTGAACTCTTTCTAATATTAGGATTAAGGCAATGATGTTCACTCTTGATACTCATATTCAGTATAGTACTGAAAGTTCTAGCTACTGCAATGAGATAAGAAAAAGAAATGAAAGGCATTCAAATTGTAAAGAAAGAAATTTAACTATTTGTAGATAATATTCTATATAAAAATTCCAATAAAAACCACCTAGCAATAATAAGTGGGTTCAGCAAGGGCAAAGGATATAGACCAAATACAAATAGCAATTAGATGGTTATTATAGGGTAACAAAAAAGACCTTTGTAGTAATAGAAATGTTTAAAAAGGTGATTGTGGATACATGCAAAACATAATGACAAAACTGTATGGGACTAAATATACATACACACACACATAATCACACAAATGAATGCAAACCCAGCTGGGGAAATGTGAATAACATTAGTGGGTTGTGTCAATGTCAGTATCCTGACTGTGACATTGTACTATAGTTCTGTTAAATGTTACCTTTAGGGAAAACTATGTAAAATGAATAAAGGATCTCTCTGTATCACTTTCTACAATTGCATGTGAATGTACAATTTTCTAAATATGTTTCAATTTAAAAAATTGTGTTCCCAGTTAAATTTTAATTTCAGATTAAAAAAAACATATCTTTTTAGCATAAGTATATCTAACGTATTAAGTGGGACATATTTACACTGAAAAAAAAAGCTATCCATTTTTTATTTGACCCATGGAGGTCTCAACATGTAGTAGATTATTATGGCAGAGAAGCTTTGAATTTAGGGAATTCAACACTTTCATGGAAAGTGATAAGCAAGCCAGCCCTATATACCCAAAGGAGCAACACATCATTCCTCAAGGTTGCTTGCTGGAAGCATAATCCTGAGAAATTACTCAAGTAAAGAGCAGCCAGGGCCTTTTATTTAGGTACAAAAAGAATATGCAGGGATACTCAGGATCCAAAGAAGACTGTCTCTCCCAATAGGAAACAGAATGAATAAAACTTGCTGATAGACTGAGTGGAGAAGATAAGAGGACAATTAAGACATTGTGCAGATTTTTGGCTTATGGAGCTATGTGGATGGTAATGTAATTTACTGGGAATTATGGGGAAAAGCAGGATTGGAAGTAGAAAAAGTAATCAATATTTTGTTTTGCCATGTTAATTTTGAGAGTTCTAATATTAGACCTTTAAATCCAAATGCCATATAGGTTAATTTGAAATATTTTGCAAGTGGCTTAAACATACAACACTTTTTAAAGCCATTGAAGACTGTATCCTAATGCTCCCCAATCAGAGTTCACACCACAAAAGAGAAGGATCCCTCAACTACCATGGTCATTCCACTAAAATGTACCTGGATAAAATCAAAGGTCTGGTTAATGTGACCATTACAATCATATACCAAGTGTGCACATAAAATTTCTCTTTTTTAGCATGATTTTTTGTCATTTTCTAAATCTGGCCCAATTTTAATCCATTTGGGTTTGCAGCTATTTTGTGCTAGGAAAAAATTAGAGTAGTCTTAACTGTTCAGTGAATCTTTAGGGCCTGTTTTATAATGAAGACACAAACATAATTACTGCAAAAATTTTTATTGATTCATCTTATGATATCACATCCCTAGCTGAATTTGTAATTTCTTTAACCTGTTTGTGAGAATACAGCACCCTTTATTAATTTTATACTTGCCATTAAATAGGATGTTTATTCTACACTCAGAAAATATAAAATAAACAAATCCATACCTTTTTGATGAATGAATGATCTACCTATGGCTAAATGACAGTTAATTCCAATAGCTGAAAACATCTACCATTATTAATTCCACCACTCTTACAAGTTTTCTATTTTCTCCTTTGAGGGACCCTGAAGCTCAAGGACAGAGGATGCATATAAATGGGGCCTTCAGAGGTGCTTGAAAATAGAAACATAAGTTGAGGTTTTCCCCAAAGCCCATTCTATGTAATTGAACTAAATGATAATATAGTAATGTGTAAAATCAGTCTGAGAGCACTCTTTTTTCTTGTGAGGGTCCTATCATGTGAATTCAGCTTGCAAGATCCAAATATCTAAATGTGTTTCAAATAAAAATTAAAGATCCCATTTCTTTTTCATAGAAGGTATGTGGCATTTGTCCAGATCTATATCAACCAAATTAACATACTGATCTCTCAGTTGAAAGGCAATACCTGGTACAGTGGATATTTTTTTTTTCCCAAAAGGAAATAAAAAGCTATGGAAATAACATTGGGGTAGGGGGTCGGGCACTATTATAGGCATTATGTTTTATTCTTCAAAGCAAGCTTTGAATGAGGTATTATTCACACTAATTATATATTTATGAACAAGATCCATTCAAAACCATTTAACAAATATTTTGATCATGTCAAGCACTGTGCAAGGCACTCAACATATATTGAATATATCTATAACTATAAATGATTATTGTCTCTACTGGGGAAAGCATATCATTAAGTGAACAATCACTGTAAATTTCAGTAAGTACCTGTATCAGGGAAATACAGCTGCTATGACCACTCCAAATAAGAGCATTTAACTAGTTTTTCATTGTTATTTTATTTGTGTGAGAAAAGGGTCAAGAAAGAGGGAGATAAGATTTCAGAAAGGGCTCCGCAAAGTACTGACACAGTGAGTAGTGTTCACATTTGAAGAATATGTATAAAATAGATTACAGCTGAGGAAGGTAAGAATGCTTGAACCATATGTGAACAGCTAAAAACAAGAGAAAGCAGGATACATTCAAATATTGAAGTGATATTCCAATGGTACATAGAGAAATGGGTATGGTCCAGTCACAGGACTCATTACAAGGGCCTTGTAAGCCATGTTACAAGCATTTCCTATTACCCTAAGGAAGTTATTAGGTGATTTTGAAGAGGAACAGTAGGAAGAGATTTGGATTTGGGGTTGGGAAGGACAATGTGATAAAATCATATTGGGCATTGGCAGAACTGTATCCCTCCTCTCATACTCCCACTGCAAATATTCCGTACAAAATTTCAGGGAAGGATTGAAAATTGACGTTTTTTCTGGCTTCAGCCTTAATATCTTTTAAAAAATGGATCCCTCTCTGCACCATAAATGGTTATGACTAAACTTTTAAAGAAATTGTTCCAAAACAACAAAAATATGAGGCAATGTAGTGTTTTCTCTAATTGAGGGAATGGAAGAAACATTGCTACAATTATTTGTGTCCTAAATATTGAGAAAAATATATGAAATTTTAATTTTTAAGATCAAACTGAGGAAGAAACAAAGAAATGGAAAAATATTCCAAGCTTATGGGTTGGAAAAACAAGTATTATTGAAATGGCTATACTACCTACAGCAATCTATATATTCAGTGCAGTCCCTATCAAAATACCATAAACTTATTTTTCATAGTTGGAACAAATAATCCTGAAATTTGTATGGAATCAGAAAAGATCCCAAATAGCCAGAAGAATGTTGGAAATGAAAACCAAAACTGGTAGCATCACAATTCCGGACTTCAAGTTCTATTTTAAAGCTGTAGTCATCGAGGCAATATGATACTGTCACAAAAACAGATACATAGATCAATGGAACAGAACAGAGAACCGAGAAATGGACCCTCAATTTTATAGTCAACTAATCTTTAACAAAGCAGGAAAGATTATCTAATGGGGGGGAAAAAAAACAGTCTCTTCAACAAGTGATGTTGGGAAAATTGGGTAGCCACCTGCAGGAGAATAAAATTGGACCATTTCCTCACACCATACAAAAAATAGACTCAAATTTTTGAGAAGACAAGCAGCAATCTCTTTGACCTTGGTCACAGCAACTTCTTGCTAGGCACATCTCCAAAAGCAAGAGAAACAAAGGCAATAATGAACTATTGGGACTTCATCAAGTTACAAAGCTTCTGCACAACAAAGGAAAGGCAAACTACAGAATGGGAGAAGATATTTGCCAATGACATATCTGATACAGGGCTAGCACCCGAAATCTTCATAAAGAACTTATCAAACTCAACACCGAAAGAATAATCCAATCAAGAAATGGACAGAAGACATGAACAGACATTTCTCAAAAGAAGACATACACATGGCCAGCAGACACATGAAAACATGCTTCACATTACTCTGCATCAGGAAAATACAAATCAAAACCACAATGAGATACCACCTCACACCAGTCAGAATGGCAAAAATTAACAAGTTAGGAAACAACAGATGGTGGGGAGGATGTGGAGAAAGGGAAATCCACATATACTGTTAGTAAGAATGCAAGGTGGTACAGCCACACTGGAAAACAGTATGAAGATTCTTCAAAAAGTTAAAAATAGAGCTACCCAATGACTGAGCAATTGCACTACTGAGTATTTACACCAGAGATACAAATGTAGTGATCCAAAGGGGCCCCAATATTTATAGCGGTAATGTCCACAATATCCAAACTATGGAAAGAGCCCAGATGTCCATTGACAGATGAATGGATAAAGATGTGGTATATATATACAATGGACTACTCATCTATCAAAAGAAGAATAAGAAGAAGAAAAGAAGAAGAAGAAGAAGAAGAAGAAGAAGAAGAAGAAGAAGAAGAAGAGGAGGAGGAGGAGGAGGAAGAAGAAGAAGAAGAAAGAAGAAGGAGAAGAAAAGAAGAAAGAAGAAAGAAGGAAGAAGAAGAAGAAGAAAAAGAAGAAAGAAGGAAGAAGAAGAAGGAGGAGGAGGAGGAGAAGGAGGAGGAGGAGGAGGAGGAGGAGGAGGAGGAGGAGGAGGAGGGGGAGAAATCTTGCCACTTGCAACGAACGTCATGGATGGAACTACAGGATATTATGCTAAGTGAAATAAGTTAATCAGTGAAAGACGATTATCACATGATTTCACTCATGTGGAATTTAAGAAATAAAACAGAAAATCATAGAGGACGAGAGGAAAAAAATAAAACAAAGCAAAATCAGAGACAAACCATAAGAGACTCTTTAATCATAGGAAACAAACTGAGGGTCCCTGGAGAGTAGGGGCGTGGAGAGATGAGGGAAAAATAAAATGTCTGCATTTATGTTCTTAAAAAAATAAAATTAAATTCCAAAAATAAAAACCCCTTAACTTCTTTAAGAGAGCAGTCAAAAACACATTTCTTTAAAAATAGTATAAATACAAATGAACATGTTCCTGTTTAAATACAACTTTGTTATTCTTTAAGTTACACATTTAACAACCATTGAACTAGATACAGCATTTTGATTTAATGTAGCTTAACAAATGTATTGTTATGTAGTATAACTGCAAGATCTTAAGAACATTAACTATTGAAAATATGGATCCTAAGGATAATTGGGTCAGTTCCACAAAGAATTAACTGATATGGATCATAAAGCTTTGTAAAACAAATTGCATGTGATAGTGGTGATATTAATAACAATCTTCATGGTACTACTGATTAATTATAATGTAAGTTAGAGAGAACTGTCCACTTCTCAAATAAGTCGCATATACTCACGGACTTTAATTTGATGAGGAAAAATTATTATATTCAACATACTTGCCTTTTCCTCTCTTTAGATGTCTAGAGTTTGCTCAGAAGGGGTTTAGAGTTACTTGTTATTTCTGTTTTTTATACAAGAAAATATAGCCCACCTTTTTTACAAAGAAACATCCTAATATAGTTTTTCTCTTGTCCATACTTTCCGTTAACAGCTGTTTTACATACAAATCAAAGTCACTGTTTATCTAAGAGGAGACAGAGGAATTTCCACAACAGCATTGCCATTGACATTCTGCAACTCAGTATGATTCCAGTGGATAAATAACTTTCAAAACCTCACATTTCTGACAATCCGTTTGGCTGAAATCAGCTTTTGTTCTACCCTGTTTTTCTTGCTAAATTGGGATTTCTATAATTATGAACTGAACTACTCCCCTGGCAATTATCTCACCTCTATAATTAAACAGAGGATTTGGCTCAGTAAAATGCCAGATCTTAATCTGACCCAAAAAAATATCATCAACTTTCAAATCATCATCAGGAGAGGTTGAACTCATCCTGATGAGTTTCTCTTAGAATGTGCCTCTCAATCACTTTGTTTCCAAAGTGGAACCTTAAAAGAAACAAGAATAATAATGAAGCCATCCTGGATTTGTGATCCAGAATTAAGCCAGAAAAGACTGGCCTCTCTCGGAAGGATAGTGATACCAAATAAAGTATCAGATTAACGGGAGACCTTAGTTAACTCAATGGCACAAATGAAGAGACATACAAGGTATTTAAAGACAGATTTCATTTACTAGAGGATAATATCCTTGATGACTTTTAGTACCCGACAAAAAGCAAAACTGAAGAAATGTCAATCAAAGTTGTATGTAATTTTCTCATAATTTATACCAATCCCTTTTCATAATGAGCTGGAAGCAGCTTCTAGTCAATCTCCATCTACTACCATGAGAAAATTAAATTGTCCAATAGATTGTGGGAACCAAGATTGTCCTCATTGCTCTCAATTTAGTTGTGTAAACCTAACTTGATGCCAAGAAAACAGGAAGTGTTCAGTGAATACTGTTGGATGAATAAATATTCAATCAGCCCTTTTGAAAGTCCTCTACAGGCTTCTATATCAACCTCTTCTCCATCTGACTCAGACAAAGCATTAAGGAAAGAGAATTGTTTCATCAAATGCAAAGTTCTCATCATTCTCACCATCACTTTTGGTTATAGAACAGGTTGTTAAAAATATTTTTTTCCAAAAAAGAAAGCAGTTCTTAAAATGGATAAAGTCATTTCATTTTGTCCTAAGTAGCTCAGTGGCATTCTTTAAGAGATTTATTAGAGCACTGCAAATAATTTAGACTAAAGTGATACATTTTTTTTTTGTTAAAATTTTTATTTATTTATGATAGTCACACATTGAGAGAGAGAGAGAGAGGCGGAGACATAGGCAGAGAGAGAAGCAGGCTCCATGCACCGGGAGCCCGATGTGGGATTCGATCCCGGGTCTCCAGGATCACACCCTGGGCCAAAGGCAGGCGCTAAACCGCTGCGCCACCCAGGGATCCCCTAGACTAAACTGATACATTTTGAGCCCTCAATAACCTTCTTAAATCTAAGAGAGCAGGAAAAATGAATGTATAAAAACTTTTGAAAAATAATTTTCTAGTCCTCAGAATATCTACAATTAAGTGCTTACAATATATTCAAAGAGGTAAATGTATAGTGGTTATAAGTGTGGGTTCTAGAATCAGACTTACACAAGCTGAAATCTCTATTTACTAGAAAATGTATCCTTTTGAAGCATCAGTTTTCCACTTGTAAACTGGAATGATAATAAAAGTATTTGACATATACATGTATTTAAGAATGAAATATAACCATGAATTACTGTTAAATTAAAACAGCACATCATAGAATGTGTAATATCCTTTTGCAAAATGCTATTTATACATTACTGAAAAAGGCCCTTGCTATAGCCACTATGAAAAACAGTATGGAAAATTCTCCCTCCCAAATTAAATATAGAAGTGCTATATGATCCAATAATTCCACTTCTACTAATATGTCCAAAGATAACAAAAACACTAACTCAAAAAGATATTTGTACCCCTATATTCATAGCAGCATTATTTAGAATAGCCCAGACCTGTAAACAATATACTGTCCATGGATGAATGCAGGAATGGATAAAAAATTTGTAATATTTATATATACACACACACAATGGGATACTGTTCAGCCACAAAAATGAGAAAATCCTACCATTTGCAACAACATGGATAGACCTTGATGGCACTATGCTAAGTGAAATAAGTCAGACAGAGAAAGACAAATACTATATGATCTCACTTACATATGGAATCTGAAAGGAAAAAAAAAAAAAGAACGAAAGAAAAACAACAAAAAACCCCCACTAAACTCATAGTAAAAGAAATCAAACTTATGGTTACCAAAGGCAAGGGGTGGGGAGAGGTGGAATTGGAATAAGATAGTCATGGGTATAAACTCCCAGTTATAAGATAATAAGTTCTGAAGATGTAATGTACACTACGATGACTACAGCTAAAACTGCTATATATGTAAGATAGCTATTAAAAGAGTAAATTCAGTGAGTTCTCATCACAAGAATTTTTCCCCCTTTCTTTTTCCTTTTTTATTGTATCTATAGAAGTGGTAGTTAGCTGAACCTATTGTGATGATCATTTCACAAATCAAACCATCATACTGTATATCTTAAACTTACCCGGTGAATCATGTCGATTATTTCTCAATAAAACTGGGAAAAAAATGAAAGTGAAATAAAGACATTTTCATATAAAAGACAACTGGAAGCAGTGGATTAGTACTACAAGAAATTATAAAGAAGTGGAAGTTCTTCAAGATGAAGCAAACAGACATCAGATGGAAAACTTCGAACTTCGAAAAAACCTGAACACAGGAAATGGTATAAACCTGGGTGGGTATGCAAAAAAGTCTATATTTTTCTTTCCTTTTGCCATCTTACTATTTCTTTATAAACTACATACCTATTTGAAAACATTTAAAAAAGCTACTATGACATACTTAACACTTAAGTGTGATTGTTAACCATTCAAATACATTGCAGACAATATTCTTTTAGAACAGTATAGATTTTTATATTGAAAGATTTTTATTTTTCTTTTTATGTTTTTAAAGATTTTATTTAAGAGAGAGAGAGAACATGAGAGAGAGAGAGACAGCAAGCATGAGTAGGGGGCAGAAGGAGAGGGAGAAGCAGGTTCCCCACTGAGCAGGAAGCTCAACATGGGACTCATCCCAAGACCCTTGGATCACAACCTGAGCTAAGGAAGATGCTTAAATGACCGAGCCACCCAGGTGCTCCTGGAAGACTCTTAACTTTTCATGTGTAGTCCACATGTCTAGGAAATGTACCATTGTAATTCTTAATAATTAGAATATCACTCATAAAGTGCCAGCTTATTTTATGAAGTACAGCTGTTGTTATGGAATTTTATCAGTTTAGAATCTCATTTCAGAAAAGCTGATACTACACTGCATTTCTTTTTTTTTAATAATAAATTTATTTTTTATTGGTGTTCAGTTTGCCAACATACAGAATAACACCCATTGCTCATCCTGTCAAGTGCCCCCCTCAGTGCCCATCACCCATTCCCCCCACCCCCCTCCCTCCTCCCCTTCCACCACCCCTAGTTCGTTTCCCAGAGTTAGGAGTCTTTATGTTCTGTCTCCCTTTCTGATATTTCCCACACATTTCTTCTCCCTTCCCTTCTATTACCTTTCACTATTATTTATATTCCCCAAATGAATGAGAACATATAATGTTTGTCCTTCTCCGACTGACTTACTTCACTCAGCATAATACCCTCCAGTTCCATCCACGTTGAAGCAAATGGTGGGTATTTGTCATTTCTAATGGCTGAGGAATATTGCATTGTATACATAGACCACATAATCTTTATCCATTCATCTTTCGATGGACACCGAGGCTCCTTCCACAGTTTGGCTATTGTGGACATTGCTGCTAGAAACATCGGGGTGCAGATGTCCCGGTGTTTCATTGCATCTGTATCTTTGGGGTAAATCCCCAGCAATGTAATTGCTGGGTCGTAGGGCAGGACTATTTTTAACTCTTTGAGGAACCTCCACACAGTTTTCCAGAGTGGCTGCACCAATTCACATTCCCACCAACAGTGCAAGACGGTCCCCTTTCTCCACATCCTCTCCAACATTTGTGGCTTCCTGCCTTGTTAATTTTCCCCATTCTCACTGGTGTGAGGTGGTATCTCATTGTGGTTTTGATTTGTATTTCCCTGATGGCAAGTGATGCAGAACATTTTCTCATGTGCGTGTTGGCCATGTCTATGTCTTCCTCTGTGAGATTTCTGTTCATGTCTTTTGCCCATTTCATGATTGGATTGTTTGTTTCTTTGCTGTTGAGTTTAATAAGTTCTTTATAGATCTTGGAAACTAGCCCTTTATCTGATACGTCATTTGCAAATATCTTCTCCCATTCTGTAGGTTGTCTTTGAGTTTTGTTGACTGTATCCTTTGCTGTGCAAAAGCTTCTTATCTTGATGAAGTCCCAATAGTTCATTTTTGCTTTTGTTTCTTTTGCCTTCGTGGATGTATCTTGCAAGAAGTTACTGTGGCCGAGTTCAAAAAGGGTGTTGCCTGTGTTCTCCTCTAGGATTTTGATGGAGTCTTGTCTCACATTTAGATCTTTCATCCATTTTGAGTTTATCTTTGTGTATGGTGAAAAGAGTGGTCTAGTTTCATTCTTCTGCATGTGGATGTCCAATTTTCCCACCACCATTTATTGAAGAGACCGTCTTTCTTCCAGTGGATAGTTCTTTCCTCCTTTATCGAATATTAGTTGACCATAAAGTTCAGGGTCCACTTCTGGGTTCTCTATTCTGTTCCACTGATCTATGTGTCTGTTTTTGTGCCAGTACCACACTGTCTTGATGACCACAGCTTTGTAGTACAACCTGAAATCTGGCATTGTGATGCCCCCAGATATGGTTTTCTTTTGTAAAATTCCCCTGGCTATTCGGGGTCTTTTCTGATTCCACACAAATCTTAAGATAATTTGTTCTAACTCTCTGAAGAAAGTCCATGGTATTTTGATAGGGATTGCATTAAACGTGTATATTGCCCTGGGTAACATGGACATTTTCACAATATTAATTCTGCCAATCCATGAGCATGGAATATTTTTCCATCTCTGTGTGTCTTCCTCAATTTCTTTCAGAAGTGTTGTATAGTTTTGAGGGTATAGATCCTTTACATCTTTGGTGAGGTTTATTCCTAGGTATCTTATGCTTTTGGGGGCAATTGTAAATGGGATTGACTCCTTAATTTCTCTTTCTTCAGTCTCATTGTTAGTGTATAGAAATGCCACTGATTTCTGGGCATTGATTTTGTATCCTGCCACGCTACCGGACTGCTGTATGAGTTCTAGCAATCTTGGGGTGGAGGCTTTTGGGTTTTCTATGTAGAGTATCATGTCATCGGCAAAGAGGGAGAGTTTGACTTCTTCTTTGCCAATTTGAATGCCTTTAATGTCTTTTTGTTGTCTGATTGCTAAGGCTAGGACTTCCAGTACTATGTTGAATAGCAGTGGTGAGAGTGGGCATCCCAGTCTTGTTCCTGATCTTAGGGGAAAGGCTCCCAGTGCTTCCCCATTGAGAATGATATTTGCTGTGGGCTTTTCGTAGATGGCTTTTAAGATGTCAAGGAAAGTTCCCTCTATCCCTACACTCTGAAGAGTTTTGATCAGGAATGGATGCTGTATTTTGTCAAATGCTTTCTCTGCATCTAATGAGAGGATCATATGGTTCTTGGTTTTTCTCTTGCTGATATGATGAATCACATTGATTATTTTACGGGTGTTGAACCAGCCTTGTGTCCCAGGGATAAATCCTACTTGGTCATGGTGAATAATTTTCTTAATGTACTGTTGGATCCTATTGGCCAGTATCTTGTTGAGAATTTTTGCATCCATGCTCATCAGGGATATTGGTCTGTAATTCTCCTTTTTGGTGGGGTCTTTGTCTGGTTTTGGAATTAAGGTGATGCTGGCCTCATAGAACGAATTTGGAAGTACTCCATCTCTTTCTATCTTTCCAAACAGCTTTAGGAGAATAGGTATGGTTTCTTCTTTAAACGTTTGATAAAATTCCCCTGGGAAGCCATCTGGCCCTGGACTCTTGTGTCTTGGGAGGTTTTTGATGACTGCTTCAATTTCCTCCCTGGTTATTGGCCTGTAAAGGTTTTCTATTTCTTCCTGTTCCAGTTTTGGTAGTTTGTGGCTTTCCAGGAATGCGTCCATTTCTCCTAGATTGCCTAATTTATTGGCGTATAGCTGTTCATAATATGTTTTTAAAATCGTTTGTATTTCCTTGGTGTTGGTAGTGATCTCTCCTTTCTCATTCATGATTTTATTAATTTGAGTCTTCTCTCTCTTCTTTTTAATAAGGCTGGCTAATGGTTTATCTATCTTATTAATTCTTTCAAAGAACCAACTCCTGGTTCTGTTGATCTGTTCCACAGTTCTTCTGGTCTCGATTTCGTTGAGTTCTGCTCGAATCTTTATTAACTCCCTTCTTCTCTTGGGTGTAGGATCTATTTGCTGTTTTTTCTCTAGCTCCTTTATGTGTAAGGTTAGCTTTTGTATTTGAGTTCTTTCCAGTTTTTGAATGGATGCTTGTATTGCGATGTATTTCCCCCTTAGGACTGCTTTTGCTGCATCCCAAAGATTTTGGATGGTTGTATCTTCATTCTCATTAGTTTCCATGAATCTTTTTAATTCTTCCTTAATTTGCTGGTTGACCCTTTCATCTTTTAGCAGGATGGTCCTTCACCTCCACATGTTTGAGGTCCTTCCAAACTTCTTGTTGTGATTTAGTTCTAATTTCAAGGCATTATGGTCTGAGAATATGCAGGGGACGATCCCAATCTTTTGGTATCGGTTCAGACCCGATTTGTGACCCAATATGTGGTCTATTCTGGAGAAAGTTCCATGTGCACTTGAGAAGAATGTGTATTCAGTTGAGTTTGGATGTAAAGTTCTGTAGATATCTGTGAAATCCATCTGGTCCAGTGTATCATTTAAAGCTCTCGTTTCTTTGGAGATGTTGTGCTTAGAAGACCTATCGAGTATAGAAAGAGCTAGATTGAAGTCACCAAGTATAAGTGTATTATTATCTAAGTATTTCTTCACTTTGGTTAATAATTGATTTATATATTTGGCAGCTCCCACATTCGGGGCATATATATTGAGGATTGTTAAGTCCTCTTGTTGAATAGATCCTTTAAGTATGATATAGTGTCCCTCTTCATCTCTCACTACAGTCTTTGGGGTAAATTTTAGTTTATCTGATATAAGGATGGCTACCCCTGCTTTCTTTTGAGGACCATTCGAATGGTAAATGGTTCTCCAACCTTTTATTTTCAGGCTGTAGGTGTCCTTCTGTCTAAAATGAGTCTCTTGTAGACAGCAAATAGATGGGTCCTGCTTTTTTTATCCAGTCGGAAACCCTGCGCCTTTTGATGGGGTCATTAAGCCCGTTCACGTTCAGAGTTACTATTGACAGATATTAGTTTAGTGTCATCATGATAACTATTCAGTCCTTGTTTTTGTGGAATGGTCCACTGAACTTCTTCTTAAAGGGGAATTTTAAGAGTCCCCCTTAAAATTTCTTGCAGAGCTGGTTTGGAGGTCACATATTCTTTTAGTTGCTGCCTGTCTTGGAAGCTCTTTATCTCTCCTTCCATTTTGAATGAGAGCCTTGCTGGATAAAGTATTCTTGGTTGCATGTTCTTCTCATTTAGGACCCTGAATATATCCTGCCAGCCCTTTCTGGCCTGCCAGGTCTCTGTGGAGAGGTCTGCTGTTACCCTAATACTCCTCCCCATAAAAGTCAGAGATTTCTTGTCTCTTGCTGCTTTAAGGATCTTCTCTTTATCTTTGGAATTTGCAAGCTTCACTATTAAATGTGGAGGTGTTGAACGGTTTTTATTGATTTTAGGGGGGGGGAATCTCTCTATTTCCTGGATCTGAATTCCTGTTTCCCTTCCCAGATTAGGAAAGTTTTCAGCTAGAATTTGTTCAAATACATATTCTGGCCCTCTGTCCCTTTCGGCACCCTCGGGAACACCAATTAAACGTAGGTGTTTCTTCCTCAGGCTGTCGTTTATTTCCCTTAATCTATCTTCATGGTCTTTTAATTGTTTGTCTCTTTTTTCCTCAGTTTCCCTCTTTGCCATCAACTTGTCTTCTAGGTCACTCACTCGTTCTTCCACCTCGTTAACCCTCGTCGTTAGGACTTCTAGTTTGGATTGCATCTCATTCAATTGATTTTTAATTTCTGCCTGATTAGCTCTAAATTCTGCAGTCATGAAGCCTCTTGAGTCCTTTATGCTTTTTTCTAGAGCCACCAGTAGCTGTATAATAGTGCTTCTGAATTGGCTTTCTGACATTGAAGTGTAATCCAGATTTTGTAACTCTGTGGGAGAGAGGACTGTTTCTGATTCTTTCTTTTGAGGTGAGGTTTTCCTTCTAGTCATTTTGCTCAGTGCAGAGTGGCCAAAAGCAAGTTGTATTGGGAAAAGTAGAAAAAGAGAGGAGAGAAAGAAGGAAAGAAAAGAGAAAGAGAAAAAAAAGGAAGAAAAAAAAACGAAAAAAAAAAGAAGAGAAAGAAAAAAAGAAAGGAGAAAAAAGGGGGGTGGGGGAAGGAAACAAATCAAAAAGCAAAACAAAACAAAAAAACAAAACAAAACAAAAAAAAGAACCACGGGGGAGTATCTTCTCATTCTGTGTACTTTAAGTCCCTTGGCTTCCCCTGGAACTTGTCCGTCTAGCTGGTCTTCTGGGGGAGGGGCCTGTTGTGCTGATTTTCAGGTGTTAGCAGTTGGGGGAGCTGCTGTGCCCCTGCCTGGTGCAGGGCTCAGTGGGGGTTGTTTACCCCGTGAGGCCGCAGGAGCAACAGCCCCAGTGGCGGGGCAGCTCTGGAAACCTGGATTCAGCTCCGGCAGGAACTCCGTCTGCAGGGCCTGGAGGCTCCGGGCGGGGCCGCTGATCTGCTCAGCTGGGGCAGGAGCGTCCTTGCTGTCCTGGGCCTTCCCGGCCTCTGCCTGTCCCGGGGGAGGCGGGATCCTGGGCTGTGTCCCGGCGCCCTGTGCTCCGGAGCCTGCGCTGTTGGATTCGCGCTCCCGGGCCGCGCAGCCCCCTCCGCGGAGCCTCTTCCTCCGCCCGAGCCCCCCCGAGCTGCTCCCGCCCCGCAGCCCCCTCCGCGGAGCCTCTTCCTCTGCCCGAGCCCCGCCGAGCTGCTCCCGGGGCCGCGCAGCCCCCTCCGCGGAGCCGCCCCCCAGCCCCTCCGAGCTGCTCCGGGTCCCGCCGAGCGCTGCAGCCCTTAGGGAGCTCGGCGCATCTCCCGGGGCGCAGGTGTCTGTTAGTGTCCCCGGGAGCCCGAGGGCATCCTCGCCCTCCTGGGTCCTGCTCCACCTCCCTGCGAGCCCCTTTCCGCCCGGGAAGGTCGGTGCAGCTCCTGCTCCTCCGGGACGGGGCTCTCCTGTCCTGGGGACACTCGCCCCGGCCTCAGCCCGGCTCCTCGCGGGGCTCCTCCCCCTTGGAGGCCTTTTGTGTCTTTATTTCTTTTCCCCCCGTCTTCCTACCTTGATAGAAGCGCGAACTCTTCTCACTGTAGCGTTTCAGCTGTTCTCTCTTTAAATCTCAGGCCGAATTCGTAGATTTTCAGGATGATTTAAAGGTAATTTGGTGGGGACAGGTGATTTGGGGACCCTACTCTTCTGCCATGTTGCCCCTTCTCCCTACACTGCATTTCTTGTGATAGAAAAGATAATTAGATGATTTATCTATGAAAAAATAAGGATTTTACAAATATTTTCAATAACATAGCTCATTGTGGTAACTGAAAATAAAGAGTTTATTAAAGAAAGCTTACTGAAAAACAGAAAGACTTGGAAGTACATACACTGATGTCTTAATTCAAAATATCTGTGAAATTAAAGAGCAGAAATGGAGGGAGAGATCACTTTATATATTTGTGGATTTTTCCTTTTCTTTTTCAAAGTACGCCTTTGTAAAAAAAAAAAAGAAAGGTAAAAAATAAGATTTGTTTTATAAAATTGTTTTGAGACTTAAATGAAATAATGTTGATAAGCTTTAAATTAGCACAGCAGTCAGGAACAAATGTTAAATATATTTATAAATGACAACTGTCTTTTAGCTCACATTTGTTATTCTACATTCGTATAATCACATGTCGTGAATTAATAAAAACTGTTATATAACCATAACATCCCATGAACCTACTATGAAGCTACTAAAGCATCAATGTCTCCCACACTGGCAGACCTTCAGATTGTATCTACAGGAAACAAAGTGACGGTTAAAAAAAGGAAAATACAATATGGAGTAAATCAGGGTATATGTGTTTCTCACAGAACTACCATCTCCCCTCACGTTTGTATCCACTTGAACATATTAGGAGAGGTTATGATGGGCCTAATTTCTTTTATACATGTGAAGAACTCAAAATCACAGTAAGTAAAAATTCACAAGGAGAAAATGCTGCATATCAAAATAAAACACCTTAATTGTTGAAGTTGAAGAAAGAAAGATTTGAATCTACAAAGGACATTTCATGCAAGGCATCTAATTGCAAAGTAAACACTATTACTTAGCAAATATCATCATCGTTTTTACACCATTGCTTCTGGAGGGCATTTGATGGTACCCATGAGGCCAGAATGAGTCCATTTACTTTCCTGTGCCTATTGAAAGTACAAGGAAATATTCAGGATGTTGGAAATATCTGGTATAGAAGACCATTCTTTACTTGTTGTCTTTTCTTTACTCCTCCCTTGTATTCCCTTTGCTAATAGTAGTATCAAAGAAAATGTGGCTTTGTCATTAAGGAAAGAATCTTTTGGTATATAGATTAAACTCAATTTTGTATCAAAACTATTATCTTGTATAGCTTATCAGAAATGCTGACACTAACCCTTCCTCTCATCTCATTTGGACTTTTGGTGCTGTCATAATTTTCATGCACACACATCAGGATGTGTGGAGCTAATACAAATGTATGTCTTTGGCATAAATAATATTCATTGTTGAATTTTCTTCTATGATGTTTTTATGACCAGCAACCCTTACACTAGGCAGATAACCGCAAATTGTGATTTTCAACGAATCATCTGGTAATAAAGAAGTATGTGCTGCGCAAATTGAGCCCTCTTCCATATGACATGAGCAGCTTCAACATAAATTATCTGTAACAGGTTTATTTGTCATGAACTGCAGCCAAAATACCCTGATGGCTAAGTTACCTCCTGCATCTTAAAACTCCCCATCAAAAAAATTTTTATGGCTTTTGAGTTAGAGCTTTGCCATCAAAAGCTGTTCTTCTCTAGCATCAGTTATGACTTCTCCTGAAATTGAATAGAGAGGATTAGCAATGCCAAGTTGCTCAATTACAGCTTATTTGGCAGCTTGTAACCATATACAAAGAAAATAGGAAGATAAAAATAAACACAAAATATTGAACCTTAGTGTTAGCCTTTTACATAGATTAATTCATTGAATGTTCATGACATCTTTAGGAAATAGGTTTTATTATTTTCCCCATCTCACAGTTTCACAGATAAGGAATCTGGTAGGTTGGTGGAAGTTAATTAAGATGGCTAATATCACCCAGCCAAGAAGTGATGGAATCAGTCAGTAGAAAACCCCAGAATTCTGAGTACCATGCTTTTAAGTAAACTACTTTTCATTCTACATACAAGTATTATGTGTTATTTTGAGCAAAGCATTTTGGGTGCTGTAGGAAAGGCAGAAGACAAGACCTAGATCTTCCCTCAAGTTGTTCAAAATACAATGGAGGAAACAGACATATACTTACATACATGCAGTAAGGGGCAAAACATGACCATTTCAAAAATGAGGGGTAAAGAATGTGAATTGGGAACAGATTGATGAATGCTGACTCTAAGGATCTAGAAAGTTTTTATGAAAAAAGTAGCAAGAACACACTATCTACATACATTCTATTTTTTTTATAAAGTCAGAGAAAGAAAAGGAACTTGACATTTGTGGAATGTCAAGGTATTGTCTGTGGCTGATATAAGATAAATTTATTACTTTCTTATGTCTGTTTAACATGTAAAATACATATCAGGGATTTACCTGAAACCCTCAAACCAGTAAATGCCAAAGCTAGCGCTGGAACACAGGTAGCCTAATTCCAAGGTCCATGTGTTTCCCTATACACCAAAGGTTGTAAACAAACATTTTCAGTCCAAAAAGATAATGGGAAAACCAGGCTGCATGTAAGACAATCATAATGTTGGGTCCTGGGGCATACATGTCTCATAGTATATGCCCCATCCAAAACATTCAAATACTTTGAAATAAACTATATCAGGCACCCCAAAAAAGAAAAGGAAAGGAAAAAAATATATGTAAACCAAATTTACTCCATAGGCATCATACTATGATTTTTCTTTAGGGCTTCTAACCACACTAAATGAAGAAATGAATTAATATGTGTAGCAATTTAAATTAAGAAAAGCATTTTTGGTATTTAAAAAAGCATTATAAAAATTAACTGGCTTTATAAAATGGTAATAAAGATTCTTCTAAAATGTAACATACCTCCAAAAGATTATGCTTATCGGGAAGAAAGGAAGGAAGGAAGGAAAGAAGGAAGGAAGGAAGGAAGGAAGGAAGGAAGGAAGGAAGGAAGGAAGGAAGGAAGGGAGGGAGGGAGGGAGGGAGGGAGGGAGGGAGGAAGGAAGGAAGGAAAAAAGGAAGGAAGGAAAAAAGGGAGGGAGGGAGGGAGAGAAAATAAATAATGAAAAGACTATCTAGGAAAAAGTACCTGAGACTGTAACACTACATTAGCACTTTGATATATGTCATTCATTCATTCACTCATTCATTCCACACATATGCCAAGCACCACGCTAAATATTAGGAGATATAATATTAGGAGATATAATCTTAAGTAAAAATAGACATATTCTACCTTTATGTAGTTTGCAGTCCAATGATACAAGAGAGAGGATGGAAACTGATAGAAAGCTATTAGTTGGAATCAATTTTGGAGTCCAGTCACAGAGGTTTCGTGCTAGAGATTGAAGTGAAAAAGGCATTAAGTGACTTCAGTAACTTAGATGAGTGGAAGGACACAACATTCTGACAACCAAGAATCTCTCCTGCACACACACACACACACAGCACACACAAACACATCTGAACTCAAATGAGGCTCCTCCTGGAAGAAGAAACAAGTATGCAGTCCCTGAAGAAAGCTTCAATCAGCAGGGTCTGGCCAGTAACCAACAGGGAAGCCCAGCTGCTTGGCCCACAGCAATCTACATCGGGCAGCAATCCACTCTCTGTGAGCAAGCGCTCTAGACCATCTGTGAATTTAGAAAGAGGAGGCAAAAACAGCATCAGCTCAGCCAAAAGCAAGAGCATCCAAAAATGAAAGTGCAACCAAATCTGTGCAAAAGGACATTTCATCAGGGATCCAGCTTTTTAGTTCCAGGCTGACCTACAGGTCAGTTCAGTTTAAATAAACAAACATTTGTTGAGCCACTCCATGTGCCACACACAATAAGAGGGGCTGAAAATAGAGAGATAATAAGGAGGATTTCTTGCCCTCCAGGAGCCCCCAGTCTAGTGGAAGAGACAGATGTATATACATAGAGTATACTAAGAGTACTTGCAAAAAGCACAACATTGTCCAAATGGAGACGTCTAGGAACTTTTCCCAAAGCAGGTTTCTCAAATGGAATTGTGTGTACAGATTACCTGAGAACTGTCAATATGCAGATTGTTATTCTGTGCATCTGGGGGTAGGGGCTAAGATTTCACATTTCTAACATGTTTCCATGTGAAGTGGAAGCTACTGCTCTGAAGACCATATCCTGAATATGAAGGTAAGAGGAGACCCCACCACCACCACCACCACCACCACCACGCCTAACTGTCATGACTAGACCAAGAAGCTAAGAAAGGGTATTTTACTAAAGATGAGCTAGTAAAGACAGGCATATGGGAGCCAGTGATCTGTGGGGATGCTCAGAGCAGTTCCCTCTTAGTAGGGCAGAAACCATGAAGTTAAAAGAGTCCACAGATGTAGGCAGGAGACAGATCTGAGGAGAAAATTGAATTTTATTCTACAGGTAAGTCAGTGATGCATAAGTTTTGAGTACTTAGTCACTTGAAAATCCCTGGGCTCTCTGTCCCCACTAGATTCTAATTCTAAAGCCTTTGGAACAGTAATCTGAATTTTGTGCAATGCCCCTCCCTCAGTGATTTTTAAGCAGATGATTAGCAGACCACACTTTGAAAAACATGGCACAGATGCTGGGAAGGACCCAAGAGTTTTATACGGAGAAATGAGTTTTGCTTTTTGGAAAGTCCCTGTAGAGCTATTGGTTTGAAGTGGAAAAGTCTGGAACTGTACAAACTAGTTAGGAGCCTGTTAAAATAATTCAATCACATGATGAGACAAGTCCAAAATAGAGCATTCAGAGGAGAGGACAGATTTGAGAAACATGTAGGGATGGATATGTCAGCACTTTCCAGCTGAGTAAGAGTGAAGAATGAGGAAGTTAGAGGAACCTCCATGATTCCTAGATTTCCGGTGTAGGTGATTAAGAAGATGGTGAAGCCAACAATTGAAATAGAGAAAAAAAAAATCAAGAATTGGTTGACGATGATAAATTTCAGAATAGGGTAGCTAGCTTTTAGGCTCCAGAGGGCCAAGCCAGAATAAATGGGCAGCAGAAGTGGGCTCTAAGACAGGAGTTCAAGAGAGAAATTAGGAATGGAGATCTCATGGAGAGGAAGAAATACAACAGCCTTAATGTCACCTGCCTCTTGCATTCCTCACAGTGCAAGGCTAAAGTCTACAAAGACACTGGTAAAATTTAACACTGTTACCGCTACACTTTAGTCTCTTTGGAAAGGAAACTTCTATTTATTATCAGCCACAAATAACCTAGAGGAAATTAAAACAAAAGTTTTAACAGAAACTACTGAAGGGAGGCCTCTGGGAATCTATGGATAAAAGAGATGCGACATTACAAAGGAATTACCATTTGAGGCATCATCTTCTCATGCAAAGGTCAGGCTGTTAGTGGTGAATGGTTGCAGAGTACTAGCCAGTGTGTGACTCAACCTAAAAATAATTTTATTGCAAAACTGAAGGTTGGGGAAGAGATGTCAAGGTATACAACCCCATAATGATCATTAGGCAGAAATGAATCAACATAAGCTATACAAGCTCTGTGCCAGTACAATCATTTATTTAATTAAGCTAATGGGAGTAACTGATTCAAACACCACCCACAGCATCAATCAATCATGGATTTGGGTTGAGCAGATAATATTTTCAATAATGAGTTTCATCTTTCTTTTCAAAATGAAATTCATAATCTTGTTAAACTTTAGTAGAAGGCCTAGGTTGTACCTATTATAGTACAATTTTGGTGTGTCTAAAGAACTACTTTTATATTTTTTGGATATAGTCATCTCACAGAATATTCCACTTTGATGGACAGAGAAAAAAAATTTAAATGACAGGGAGGTGGATTTCTCACTTGCCTTCTTTAGTCTCTGCCAACAGAGCTAAAGCCTAGGAATAGCCCTTTAATATGCTCAAACACCCTGCCCACCACTGGGGGAGCATTACGTACACCAAGCTACATTCATAGGCTGGAATGGTATCCTGATGTTAAAAATGTTGTCAAGTAACTTCAGAAAATACAAAGACACTATTTCAGTTAAAAAAGCAAAATATATGGGGTGCCTGGGTGGCTCAGTCTGTTATGTGTCTGCCTTCGGCTGGAGTCATGATCTCAGTAGAGTGCCGCATAGAGTTCCCTGCTCAGCGGAGTCTGCTTCTCCCTCTCCCTCTGTACCCAAGTCATGCTTGCTCTGTCTCTCATGCTCTCTCTTTCAAATAAACAAATAATCTTTTTAAAAACTATATATGTGTGTATGTCTATAGATTACCTAAACAAAAATGTATGCATTAATACTAAAAAAGTAACAAAAAATTAGACAATACTAAGATGATATCAAAGAAGATTTCTTAGTGATAGGGTTACGGGTTTGGGGTTTTCTCTTCTTTCCTTGTTTCAGTTTGTTTCTCATTTTTCTGAAATGAGCGAACTATAATCATAATATAAAAGATCACACACAAAACAATTCAGGCTTCCTACCTGTATTTATTTCCCCTATGATCCTGTTTTTGGTTGGTTCTCTACAGGCTTAGACACTGGGGGGTCAAGGGGTAATCAGAGAAGGGTCACAGCAAACAACCAGACATAAGAGCTAGGTCCACATGAGAGGCAAGAAGGCCCAAAGCAGAGACAACAACCTAGTTATAACCATCTTCCTCAATGATCCTTCAAATAGCTCCTCATGACCTTCATAGGATAACTGCTAAGGAATTTCAGGTCACTCTGATGATTCAAACCAGCTTTTTTGTTATTATATTTATGAGGTAGGAATCAACACCACATAGAACATCTCCATTCAAGCTATTTTTCATGAAAGATAAGAGAGTGCATCTGCATCGTGCTGTGTTTCAATTGGAGAAAAGCCTATTCACATTTGAGATATAACATCAAAAAGACAGGAAATAATAAGTGCTGGCAAGATCGTGAAGAAAAGGAAATCCCTGAACACTGTTACTAGAAATCTAAATTGGTGCAGTCACTATGGAAAACAACATGGAGGTTCCTCAAAAAATTAAAAATAGAACTACTATGTGATCCAGGAATATGTTTTAGATATATATCTAAAGGAAATAAAGTGACTACCTTTAAGAGATCTGTGCCTCATATTGACTGCAACATTACCCACAATAGCTAAGACATAAAAACAATGTAAATGTCTATCAATAGAAGAATGAAGAAAATGTGAGATCTATATATTATTTAATCATAAAAAAGAAACAACTCTTGACATTTGCAAAAACATAGATGAACTCTGAGGGTATTATGCTAAGTGAAATAAATTGGACAGAAAAAGACAAATCCTATTGATCCTACTTATATGTGGAATATTAAAAAACATGAACTTACAGAAACAGAAAGCATATTGGTATTCACCAGAGGTGAGAGGTGGGGGAGATGGAAGTGGTCAAAATGTACAAAATTCCAGTTATAAGATGAGTAAATTCTTAGTGTACATCGTGGTGACTATAGTTAACAATACTGTATGCTATACTTGAAAGTTGCTAAGACAGTGAATCTTAAAAATTCTCACCATAAAAAAGGTAACTATGTGAGGTGATGGATGTGTGGATATGTTACCTTATTGTGGTACCTATTCTGTAGTACATACATATATCAAATCATCACATATTATATATTAAATTTACATAATACTATATGTCAATTATATCTTAATAAAGCTGAGGAAGAAGGATAAAACACACAAACCCTTTCCAGGTACTGATATTTTAAACCTTTCCATTACAAACAGATATAATTTTTCTCTTCTTTACATCAAAATGTGTCATTTCCAGGGAGAAAAATGTGCAAATTAAATATTTATTATGATATTCTTAAAGTACTTTTTCCATCATACAAAATGATATTCTGCTTAGGAATTTATGAAACAGCGATCCTTGTAAGAATTTCAGAACCAATCTGTTCTACTTTTAAGAACAATTCTATTTGGTATAGTTCTTGACAATTTGATTTGCATACTATATTCATGAAGCTTAATTACATTAGCATAATTGTAGTACTGGGCTTTAAAAAAATGTGTAATGTAACTTTGTCCCATTTAGATTTTCAGGGACTTCGTGTGGCATTTGAAAAACTTTCAATGACAAAAACAAAAATAATAAGCAGAGAGTCCTTTTCCAAGAGTTCAATTGAACTATAAAATCACAAACAAAAGCAGAAAGTTAATAATATTTGACCTGGACCACCTTTTCCAGGAGGCAACCCAAATACTTCAAATTTCCTAATAGCCCAGTGAAGCAAGTCTGGATTCCTGCTGTTTTCTCCTTCTCTTTTCCACCTTCATCAAGTAATATAGCTTTATGTCTGAATATTAGAACATCTGTTTTATGTAGAGAAGAAAAAAGGTGAAAGGAAGTTCATAGAGAAAAAAAGAGAGCATTAAAATTTATTTAAAATGGAAAAGAATAGGAAAGTCTAAAATATGAAATTCATAAATACCTCTGTATGATAGATACTGAAATAATAATACAGTAACAAATAGACCTACAATTTTTTCTACCTACCATGTTTTCATGCATGTATATTTAATTTGCAAGGCTCTAGGCTAGTCTTCCCTACCTAAAACATTTTCAAAACTATAGTTTAAAAAATATTTCTTAAGATATATGACAAGTAATGAGATACAGGCTTTTATGTGCTAGAAACTCAGTATGATTCAGAGCTATACAGAATTTCAGAAATCAACTCATCCAATATCCTCCATTAAAAGTGAGCACACTGAGGTTTGAGTGGTCAGTTATTCAAGACCAGCCAGGCAGAGGCTCACATTCTGTTTTATCAGAATTTTGCCAGTGGTTTCACTTTGTTGGCAGTAAAGCCACAAAGATTTGGTTGGTCCAACTCAAACTATCACCATTAAACTCAAATAAAAGTTTCCTGGCTCCTTTTCATTGCAACCTAACAGCAGCCCTGGGCTAGAGCCTGGTTGAGTCATAACACTCCCATCATCTCTCATGGCTCTATGAAAGAACTTGGGTAATTTATAGTAATGACAAATAACAACTAATATAGTCATTAAATCCTCACAATAATCCTCTGTAGTAGGCACTCTTATTATCCCCCACTGCCGAATGAGGCAATTGAGACAGACAGTTTGTGTGGCTTCCCCAAAGTCACTCAGTTTATGTTAAAGGTAGATTATTACAGTATACTGTACAGTATATTGATTTGACTTTTAAAACTCTGAAAACTAATTAATATATTATTATTTCCATTTTATAGACAGGGAAATAGAACATCCAAGGGATCAAAATGCTACTCTAAGATGGCTTAAACAGTTGCTGGTAAAACCAGAGTTTGAACCAAGTACTGTTTGATTCAGAATTGGAATGTTCTTATATGTGTTATCTATGCAAGTCCTCCTTAAAAGAAATTACTTTTCAGGCCCTTTCTGGATATTGCTTTGATGTGTTACTTCTTAAAAGTCTTCTTCTACTGTTTCCTAGGCATCAAAACATTTCATTGGAGGGCATGAAGTGGAGCAACACACCCATTAATGCACCTCCCTGCCAATGATAGATGTCATGCATGTGACTTCTTTGGGTCAGTACAACACGGGTCCACAGCCCTGCGCTGTACCTTTTGTTAACTGTTAGAGTAGCATGGCAAACTCCAGTAGACATATGATTTTGCCATAGACTAGGTTACCAGTTGGTTAGTGAAGTATCAGAATCTCTCAACTAATGAGCTGAATATATCTCTAGAGAATTCAAATGGAATAATCTTCAAATATCTAGATATGCAAGCAACTATTTTTTATAATGATGGCTATCAGTGAAGAGAAGGCTCTGGCCTGCTGGATTGAGTTTAATTTTCTATACTGGTAAAAGGTTTTGTAAGAGAAAAGCAGAATTCATCCATTGGAGTAGGGAATGGGCTTCATCTGAATGATGAAGCGATGGGATATGGGGGTATTCCTTTAGAAGAAGGTAGGTGGGAAGCCTGAGTGGCTCAGCAGTTTAGCACCACCTTCGGCCCAGGGCCTGATCCTGGAGACCCGGGATGGAGTCCCGCATCAGGCTCCCTGCATGGAGCCTGCTTCTCCCTCTGCCTGTGTCTCTGCCTCTCTTTCTCTCTCTCTGTGTCTCTCAAGAATAAATAAATAAAATTTTTTAAAAAATAGAACAAGGTAGGTGCTAATAGGTATAATTAATATGAATAAAGATGAAATAAAAACCAGGATAGCTTCATATGGAGTTTCATAAGCTGAGGCTAGAGGTGGTAAAATATTTCTCAAATAAGATTTAATCCTAGGAATTGGGGACTGGCTCAGTGTGAAGAAAAAGGCATGACTGGGACTCCTGTGAGCTTAATCTAACTTAGGTTAGAAAGACACACTGCTGCCTAGAAACTCTCAAATTTACACAGATACTCACTGGTTCATAAGAGTGTATGGAGGCATTCTTAGAGATAATATCAACCATATCATCAAGATACAGATGTTGAAACTGAGAACAAAAATGATCAAGAGCATGTATGAAGTCATACATCCTAGAGTAATAACAGCCAACACGACTTCTGCCTATGTGTGATATACAACATTAGAACAATTAGCCATTTAAAATGCATCTTCTGAGGAAGGCGCTATAATTACCTCCATTTTACAAATGATATAACTAAATTATGAAAAGGTAAAAAGGTTAATTTAATGACACAAGATATTTAGGTAGCAAAATTGGGAAAGGCAACTTGAATTCAAAGCAGGCAGGAATGAGAACCCCAATAAGGGACCACAGAATTTTCCTCAAAACATGCAAATTCATTTCCCAGATCTCTTTCCTTGGAACCTAATAACAGCCCTTAGCTACAGCCCAGCTACTGACTCCTTAGTGCCACATCCTGCTCTTCAATGATAGTAACAATAGCTACTATGGACTGGCTTCTTACTCTGTGGCCAGCATCACTCTAAATATTTTATATCCTGGGGCAGAACCAGTGATGTTCAACAAACATTCCTTTTTTTGTTTCCTCCTCATTATGGGGCTCCTTGCAGTTAGTTAGAGACATACAAAGTGGCATGTAGCAGGTAGAAGCCTATGCCAGTCCTCCTGCTTCTACTGCCTCTCATCCCTTGCTGCAGAAAAGCAAAGTCCTCCTTTCCAGATGGCTGATCTACAGGATTCAAGCAGTCTGGATGATGAGCAGCTACATGGAGGTCAGTTGCCCCGGAGGCCTACCCCAACCCGTAAGTGAGTTTGTGTATGTGAGAAGTCAACTTCTGTTGCATGAAGCCACAAAGCTTTTAGGTTGCTTCTCAGTGTCCTCTGACATCTCCTGACTGGTAACATATGTCTGACTCACTTAATTTTCCTGATAGTCTTATGACTGTCAGATGAGGAAAAGGAGGCTCAAAGAAGTTGAAGGTCACCAAACTAGGGCATGGTAAGGCCAGACACAAATTCAGGCAGGTTCACTCTGGAGACTGTGTTCTTTCTTATTCATCACACTCTCACTGATATTTACAGTCACAAAGGATGTGCATACTGAAATGCTCTATTAAAGTTATTAACAGTCCATTTTGAATCATACTTTTTATATTCCAATGTGTCAAGTTACTGTTAACATGTAATTCCATTGAGCCATCGTGCTCTGCCTTGTTCCATCTTCTGTCAAGAGTTTCTAACATGGCATCCTTGGAAAATGATCAGGGCAAAAATAGCATAAAAGGGCTGGTTTCAAAATTAGAATTCTAACTTTAATATGCTGCAGCCAACACTAACAAAACATGTTGGTCAGCTGAAATAGAGAATGAGAACAGGAGCAAACAAAATCATTTTTTTATGAAAATATCCCATAGAATAAAACAGGCAGGTAAAAGCAAACCAGTAAAGAATTGGCTTCATTAGTAGAAAGTTACTAACAGCAAATAATGATCTCTAGAGGAAATAAATTTGTTTTTTAATGAGAGAAGGATTTATCTTATGATGATTAAATGGTAAGCAATAGAAAAATGTATCTGGAGAGAGAAAGAGGGCAAAGGTTTGAGAGAGAGAGAGATTAGCTGCTTTTTGCCCAACAGTCCATAATGAGGACGATTAGAGGAGACATAATTGATTACTAATATCTCTCAGCCTGGACATAAGAGGAATTATGGAAAATTAATCTTTCAGGTTATAATAAAATAGATGATGATAAATGTCATATATAACCATCAACATGGAACAAAACAGATGAGAAAGAGAAAGTCAAATAATGATTTCTTCCTTTTTTGTACTAAAGACTTGGTGAAGACACTACACACAGCTCTCAGAAATGCATCATAAGAAAAATGATATGAATATCTGCTAACATTTACAGGCTGCTTTCTATCAACTAAGCATTGTTTGAGGCATTTTACTGGAATTAGCTCACTTAATCCTCGTAATTCACATAGTTCTACTATCCCATTTTTAAGAGAAGGAAATTAAGACACAGAAACTTTGGAAATGTGCCTAAAATCACAAATGTAGAAAGTAATAGTGGCAGGATTTAACATCAGGGTTTAGCTCCACAGGCTGTACTCTCTCTCCCAAATCACTATTTCACAAATAGGTCATCATGAGGCTTCTTGTCATGGAAAAGTACAAGCCTTGAAATCAAAAGAGTTGAGTTTCATTCCTATCTACCTCTACCACTTACTACCACTTACCAAGGTTGAGGCTAGAATGCTATATTTTTAAGACATCCATGATCACCATCCCCTGCTCAGCATTGTTGTTATGATCAAGTAAGCAAGAGAAAGATGTGGAAAATCCTTTGTTAACTGCTAAGTGCTTTATACATATGAGAAACTATATTGAGGGCATAACACAGCACCTAGATGAATGTTTAAGGAATATAATTTCCTGGGAGTTTAGGTTTCCATTACAAAGTGCCAGAGTGGCTATCTTACACAACAGAAATTTATTTTCTCACAGTTCTGGAGGCTAGAAGTCTGAGACAAGGATACCAATGTGATTAGGTTTTGGCAAGAGTGATCCTCCTGGCTTGCCGATGGCTATCTTCTCCATTGGGTCCTAACATGACGGAAAGACAGATGGAGAGTAAACCCTCTGCTGCCTCTTCCTATAAAGGCACTAATCCCATCACCAGGGCCCCACCCTGGTGACTTCTTCTAAACCTAATTATCTGCCAAAGGCCTCATCTCTAAATACCATCACACCAGGGTGTTAGGATTTCAACATATGAATTGGGAGGGGGTAAGATACAATCTAGTTCAGTAGCACTGGGTGAAAAAACAAAGCATGTGTGTGTGTGTGTGTGTGTGTGTGTGTGTGTGTGTGTGTTTATATTCCATAGAGAATCTAGGAGACAAGGTGAATACAGGGCAAAAGGGAAACCTGAAAATAGCACTAAATGTTTGGTGAATCCATGATGTCACAGAAAAAAAAGTATGATGTACATATGTGTTCAAAATGATTATAAAATACTTTGAAAAGGAGGGCAGAACTCTTCTTTACAGAAATGTTAAAAAAAATAAGATAAACTACATTTTATGAGGCATTTCACTGCAGTGGGAAGAATAGGCTGCCCAAGCTCATCAGATAGATCTAAGCTTTGATCTTGACTTTGCTGTTCTGTGTCCTTGCTAGGGTTCCTTTCCAGCAACCTAGCACTATTCTTGGGTCTTAGAAATGTTCTAGAAGAATATATATTCTCCACTGCCAGAGATAGCTTTTGTGTTCTTAATGTTGATTTTTTTTTAACATTCACATATCCAACTTCTGATTCAATGTCTCTATGTGGCAGGTTTGTAGGAATCTCTGAGCAAATCCAACAGTGACTTCTTGGTACCCAGTCACCCCCACTGACTCTCCACAAAGACTTTCAGCAATCTGATTTTTCTACTTGGTTAAGAAAAAGTTCTAAATCATATTTGGATCCTCTCTTCTCTGACACTCTATACTCTGTATCTTGGCAGCTTTGCCTTCAACAACCATCTAGAATCCAACCACTGCTCATCATTTTCACCACATCCATCCTTATCCAAGTTTTCAACACTCCCACATGGATTATTGCTAAACAGCTTTCTTATGGTTTCTCTCATTTACACTCATGCCTATAGTGTGGTTCCCTATGCCAGAAAAACATTTTAAATGCCTGTGTTAACACAAGCAGATCAATTTTATTATAGCTTATTCTATTAACACACTTACATAGGGGCTAATAAATTGGATAACTGACTTAAAATCTATTTGTGACTCTTCCTAAAAAAGACTAGTCCAATCATTTAGAAGTATCTGATATGCTCTGGAATTAAATTGGTGAAAAATCGGAAAGATAAAAAATAATGTGTGTATAGACACACACAAAAAAAACACATGTACATATATATAAAGAATAAGAGACTGTGCCACACAAGTTCCTAGGGATCTTGGCTAGTTAAGTAGGTAAATTGGGATTCTCCTTGTAAAATATTTATTTACTAGAAGACTAGAAATCAAGTTCATTTAACCAATTCAATATTGTTGGTATGAAAGTCATGTGCAAAGTGTTTGTACATGCAAAGTGTGTGGGTCAGAAATTTAGGGCACGATGTGCTGAGGGAGAAGAGAGAGACTGCATTCTGTGAATTGATGTTGAGAGTTCTCAGCCAAACACATAGAACTTTCATTACAGATCCAGGACCAGCAGGGACAGAGTCAGAACCCTAAAGGCAGTTCCCAATTGACAAACAGGTGATGCTTCAGCAGTTCATTTGAAAATTGATTGTGTGGAACTCACACCATTTTCTCCCATAAAAACAGTGTTATAAACGGTGGTAGGGTGTGTCTCATGGCCAACACATAAAAGCTTATTTTGCCCATAATGGAGCTGAAACTCAGCACAATTGCTGCAGAAAAATAACTCTCCTGCAAATAGTAATGAAAAAAAGCAAAAACAAAAACCCCTATAAACTTGAATTAAAAAGTAGTGGCTTATTTCTCTTGAGTGCTACTGCTTATAGAGGCACAGTTTTAATTAAAAGAGGATGGGGGAGTACATGGAGATGTTGATGGAGAGTCTAAAGGGGACTGCTGAGAACTCAGGAGGGTGGCTCTGGTTATTGTTTTATTTCACTTTGAAACATAAGGTGTTGGTTCTCCTTGATACAGCATTACTTTTGTGCTTATAAACCTTGATGTGCACTAAAATTTTAAATTCTAAAAATGAAGAATGAGAAAAAAGGAAATAGGAGGTAAGAATATGATCATGAGTAACCTGAAGGAAGCTAAAAGTAAGAAAGATGGTTGGAAGGATGGATGTGTCTATGTGTGAGAAAATAGTCATCATGGAAAATCTGCTGAGAATAAAATGGCATATTGTGTTTATATTCTGTAGTTGGAGAATAAGGAAGAACGGTGGAGAAGTGATCTTGGATCATATTATTCCAAAACAAGTTAACTTTAGACAGTCTTGTAGCTATCTAGAACAAGACAGAAAAGGGAAAATATGAAGCAAGAAAAAAGGGAAAACGTATTTGATCAAACATTATTTACGTAGGAATATGTTTATTGAGAGCTTGGTGTTTATCATATTCTGAGTCTTTTTCTTTTTAAACACCTTTGTGATTAAATAATAATCTTACTTGCTAATAAATCATTTGAATTTAAACAGAAAAAAGTAATTTGAGATTTTAATTATCTTTATACTTTATACTTTAACTCTACTGGTATAAGTTATCTAGCTATGTCCAAATAAGCCCTTTGTATGATCCCCAGACTAACCCAACAGAATATGAAACTATTAGGATTGTTCAGTTATTTTAGATGTGCTGAGTAAAGCACTAAAAAAGAAACAAAAAACAACAACAACAAAAAACTTCCATTTTGTTTTTGGCTGAATAATCTCATGTTTAAAAATTAATGCCTTCAAATTTCACTATTAATACAGTTTTGCCAGTGCTCAACATAGCTAAGAATACTATCAGCTATTTATTTCAAGGGAACAGGCAGGGACATGCCACAAGATAGATCATCAATAGCTGTGCAGACTCTATAGCCAACCTGTCATGGTTTTGAGAAGGTTTCTTCCACTTAACCCTTAACTTTTATATGCCTCAACTTTCCTATCTCTAAAAAGAGGTTGATGTGAGTCTTACATGTGTTAACCCACGTAAGAAATTTGTATTACTGCCTGGCATATAGTGAGTACTCAATAAATATTACCTATTATAATTCCTACTAGGCAAACATTTTGATTAATAGTTTCCATATCTGCCAGAAATTAGATTATATTCTTGGGAATATTGGAATACATTTAACATTAAACTACATTAAGCAAGTATTGATTTTTTTTCTTGTATGTTTTAGAAGGCATCTAGAGTTTTCTGGCATTTCAGATTCATTTTCACAGACCAACAAATATCAATTCTTACTACGTTTTTGAAGAATGTCTACTGTGGTATTATAAAACTTGTGAAAGGTTAAGGTTCAAGTGTTTTGATTTAATTTGAGGAAGTGTTGCCAATAGATGTCCTGCATACTACTTAAGATCGCGTTCTCTGGGGAGGGGAAGAGTTACAAGATGGCAGAGTAGTAAGGGGTCCCTGAATTTGCCTTGTCCCTTGAACACATCAAATTATTCTGAACAACCAAGAAATCAATCTGAGGGTTAAGAAAAAATCTAAACAATTGAAGGAAGAGAACATGGCAGATGTGAGGTTCAGAGTCATGAACCTGAAAAGCTATAGTGCAGTGAGTGGGAAAGAGCCATTTTAGTGGAACAAAGTCAGGGTGAGAGGAGAAAGCAAGAGATAGAGTGGAGCATAGGATTCACACAATACAACATGATGAGGGGATCCCCTGGGTCACAGAAGGATTGCTCCCGCTCCTGGAGTGCCTTTGGAAGAGGGTAATCTGCATCTCCAAAGACAAGGGCCCAACAGGACTGGGTGGGTGTTCAGCAGCAGGGGACAGAGGTACCTGCAGAGGGCAGACAACCTGATCTCAGTTTTTCACCGTGCATCACAATAGACTCCAGGCACTGTGCACTAAGCAATTGCTTTTTTGGGACAGAATGGTGCTGGGTGCCACAGGCCCTTCCTCCAGGGGAGGGAAGTGGGCCCATGCCTTGTTGGTCCCTTTAAGATTTGTAATTTTGAATCCTAGCCCTGTGCCAGAGATAAAACACAGGAGAACTGTGGTGCCTGGCATACTGACAGCAGGGCATAGATAGGTTGAAGGCAGAGACTAGATGAAAGCCTGGTACATAGGAAAGGAGACTGTTTGCTTTTTTCTGTGAGGGCCTCCTAAACAGTGATGGCCAAGATTTGCCCTCCCCGTGAGAGGGGGGTGATACCATCCTCCATTCCACTCCCACCCCTTCCCCACCAGCATGGTTAGACTTTGGAGAGAAACACAGCACCTCCAGTGGAGGCTGGAGTCACTTACACAAAGCCCTACTCTCCTGCACCCAGCAAGGGCATCTTTGCAAAGACAGGTCTGACTCTGAGCCAGCCCAATGGGCCTCTCCGTCAGAAGACCAATGCAGATCCCCCTTCATATGACAGGCCTGCTGATTATAGAGTGCTCCAAAGTGTCAGCTTTAGTTCTAGTGGAAATAGAACCAGGCTTTCCTTTTCCTTTGTTTTTATTTTTTATATTTTATTTTCTTTCTTTCTTTTTTCCTTGGTATCAAGCTCGTAGATTTTTGTTTATTTGTTGGTTTATTTGTTTATATTTCCTTTTCTAAATTTTTGGATCAGGCTCCTTTTCCCCACTTCTTTTCTTTTTTCCTTCTTTCTTATTCTTTGGAATCAGGTTCATTTTTCGTTTGTTTTATTCCTTTTCCATTTTTCTTGGATCAGCTCCCCTCAAACTCCCCCCCCCTTTTTAAATTAGGATTATCTTAACAAATCAAAGCACACCTAATTAAAGGTCCAAGCACTCCACACTGCAAGTAAGCAAGGAGGAATTTGTTGAGGACTGACCTATGGGAAAGAGCAACCCAAAAACAAGTGGAGTGCACACGGTATACACCAGAAATACTTCCTAAAGCATCAGGTCTGGGATAGTATATGACCATTTCTTCCTAATACAGTATTATTCTCAGGCAGCAAACATAACAAGCTTTCATAACACACAAAAAGAAACCTAGACATAATGAGAAGATGCGGGAATTCCCCCAAAAGAAAGATCAAGAAGAAATCACATCCAAGGATTTGCTCAAAACTTATATAAGCAATATATCTGAACAAAAATTTATAATAGTCATAAGACTACTAGCTGGCGTGGAAAGAAGCATAGAAGATAGCAGAGAAACTCTAGCTGCAGAGATTAAAGACCTAAAAACTAGTCAGGCCAAAATAAAAAAGTACTACAACTGAGATGCAAAACCGAATGGATGTAATCACAAGATAAAAGAAGCAGAGGATTGGATTAGGTGATACAAAAAGTAAAATTATGGAAAATAATGAAACTGAGAGGAAGAAGGAAATAAAACTATTAGGTCATACATACAGACTTAAGGAAATCAGCAGTTCCACAAAGAACAATAATATCTGTCATAGGAATCCCAGAAGAAGAACAGCAGGAAAACGGGGCAGAAGGTTTATTTGAACAAATTATAATTGAGAACTTCCCTCTTCTGGGGAAGGAAACAGGAATTCAAGACCAAGAGGCACAGGATTCCCCTCAGAATCAACAAAAACAGGTCAGCCTCAAGACCTATCATAGTGAAAGTCACAAAATACAAAGATGAAGAGAATTCTGAAAGCAGCCAGGGACAAAAGATCCTTAACCTACTAGGGTAGACACATAAGGATAGCAGCAGAACTGTCCACAGAAACTTAGCAGGTCAGAATACAGCGGCATTATATATTCAATGTGCTGAATGGAAAAAATATGCAGCCAAGAATATTTTATCTAGCAAGGCTGTCATTCAGAATAGAAGGAGAGATAAATAATTTCCAAGACAACCAAAAAACTAAAGGAGTTTGTGAACACTAAACCAGCTCTGCAAGAAATACTAAAGAGGACAGTTTGAGCAGGAAAGAGAGACCAAAAGCAACAAAGATTAGAAAGGAACAGAGACAATCTACAGGAATAGCGTCTTTACAGGTAAGATCATGTTCTCTAGAAAGACTTCTTGGACTACTAACCATGACAGATTTGGGGTTTCTTCTATATGCTCTCACAGCACTCCTTCCCTAGCATCCCTCCCATTGCCTCTTTGCTCATCTGCCTCTCCAGTCTGTACAGACAAATGTAAATTGGATATTCACCCTTGTGAATTCACCCTTGTGATACACTGATATCACAAGTTCAACCTATAAATCTAAAATATATAGCACCCCCTCAAATTTCCCATTCCTCCATATTCCCTAATAAATATATTCTCTGAATGGCAAAATTTGTTTCCACAGCTAACACATTAGTTATCACTACCCTCAAACTTCAAACCACATATACAGCAATTCATCCAGTCTGGCATTTCTCCCTTTATGTCTCCTTGATATTTTTTTGATCACTACTTTCAAACCAACCATCTCTACTTTACTAATAATAATTGTTACTATGATTGGCATCATCTTCCATGGGTTACTAAGGTCTTGCCCTCCCCTACCTGATTCATTTTCCTCATGGTAGCCACAAATTTTGCTAAAACATAAATCTAATATGACTTAAGTACCACAATGGTTTCCACTACCACAAACTAAAATTCAAGCTTATTAACTCAGGATGCAAGGTTCTGTGTAACCTCTTCCCTCCTTTTAACTCCAGTCTCAACTTACACTGGTGTTTTCACTTGTGAGCAGAGATTGCGGTGAACATTATATGGATTTCTTGCAGGTACTTAGATCACTTCCTGGTAAGAGAGAGCATCCATTAAATGTCAGCTGTTAGGTTTTACACCCCCAGAAGATCTACACCTCTGCCATGCTGAATCCAGATAGACCATAGTTACTCCCACCTCTGTAATCTAACATGTGTTAATGTGCAATGCTCTTCCGTCTTCAATTTAGGGTTTGTTACAATTATTGTACTTATTTCCTAATAGAAATATTCTTGTTTTCTTGGCATTCTTGATTGCTAGTATATAAACTCAGGTGGATAACGTCTGTGCTTGCCTCCTTAATTACTGTTTACCTAACATGAAACACACCAGCACACATAAAATAGGTGCCCAGTAACTGTATTCATTAGTTTACCCATGGCATATAACTGTGGAAGTTATATAATGAATTCTTTAAATATCCATTAAATGAAAATAATGGACACAACATGGTTAGTGGCAAAACTAATATTAGCCTCCTGGACTTATGGTTTCTCACTCATCATTCATTCATTCGTTCATTCTTTCATTCAAAAGCACATTATATGCCAGATATTTTCTGTTTTCACAATCTATTTAGGAAAACAAACACATTAAGAAATAATTGCAGCACAGTTTAGTATATAGTAAGGTAAGTATAAGTTACTTTGAGGACACACAGAATCAAAGACTCATGTCTATCTGATGGAGTCAAGAAAGGCATAATAGAGAAACTAACACTTGAACCAGGTCCTAAAGGACAACTATCAACCAGTTTAGCAGGGAAAGCATAAGAGCATATAGAATGAGAGGAAGAGAAAAATGCACATAGTCTGGAGATATTTCATATCATAAGGTAGATGGTATTGGGGGAGGAAAAGCTGTGAAAGATTAAAAAAAATCCAACATAGGCAAATTCATTGATGGTTTCTCTTTAGAGGATAGTATCATTTCCTTCCAATTTGTGGGTGGCACATAAAATTGCTACTTCTTGGAGCTATTGCACACTATCTCTCTTTAGATAACTTGCTTTATAACTAACCCTTAATTAATGCTTCACCTGACAGGTGAGAATAAAATAATCTGGGATCACTGGTCCTTATTATCCTCTGGGGCAAGGTGAATGTGTTGAGTGACCCACACCACCTCTTTCTTAACCTACCCAGGACACTGAGTGACTGTGTCCTGATTCTGATCTTGAAGTGATAGGTATGAGCCCAGAGATTGGGAGTAGAGTTTCTCTGCTCAGTAACTGAATGATGGGGAAGTGGAGTCAGTAGGGGGTGAGAAATACAAAAAAAAAAAAAAAAAAAAAAAGGCCATTTTCATCAGAAATCCAAGTCATTTTCTTCAACAAAGATTTTTCCGGGGGCAGAGAGGGGGGATAGCTTATATTTGGTACCTGAATTTTATGTCTGCTTCTCAGTTGGTTCTCAGTTGTTTCAAAACCCACAGGGAAAAGCTTGACTGGTTCTGAAAATATCCTCAACAGTTTTATTAGCCATATAAAGCAAGTTTGGACATTTACCTTTCACAGGTGGGCTACAATTGTAGGGGACTTCTATATAAGATACCATTTTAGAATTTACAATAAAAAAATTCAACAGGCAACAGTTATTGACACATCTAACTCTTTCCAGGGAAAACCACATAAACTTTAAAAGAACTACACAGAATTGCCTGAACTTCATAAGGATCACTGGAGGGCAAATGGAGCTATAAAGAAAGGTAAAATTATGCTTTGAATTTACCTACAGTAAAAATGTTTCAAAGTGCACTTGGGAAGTTGGGTATACGGCATTATGAGCACAATTTTGCTAGGAGGAACAGGATTGGACCAGTTAATTTCTCTGATGGGACTCTGAAATCTTTTTACTATAGTCTACACAAGGATTCATTGTAAAGGGACTTGAAAGATATAAAGAAAACCTGGTTGTGATTTTGTCCCATGGAAAAACAGAAAATGAAAATCTACCATTGGACATCTTTTTTTGAGGGCTGAAGACATGGCATGGTCTACTAGCAGTATTAGTATTATTAATGGAGTATGCACTGGAAGAGACATTTTTCTTGTGAAAGAGATTTATAAAAATCTTATAGTCAGCTAGAAAAAGGATGTAGGTGTGTATTTTAAAGATCATAACTGAAAAAGAAACTATACTATACTCCTCTAAAGTAAAAGGATTACACTGTATAATCTTCTATGAATTCAATATACGTAGTTCAATCCAGAGGGACTCCTGTGGGGATTTAATTAACGATATTTTGTGGCTCCAATTAGAATGAGATTCTTAACCTTTCTAATATGCTGACCTACCTTTATAGGAAAGAAAAATTATACCACAGGCATACTAAGTAATTAAATGTACATTAATGCTACTAAGAAATGTGAGCAACTTTTTCTTATTGGGAAATACTCCAAAAGGTCAGTAGGTCTGATGAACTTTCCAACCATAAACATAGTAAACAATTTCTTGACATGACAAACATATCCAGAATGCCTTATTCTAGTAATATCAACATCCAAATATCATTCTCAAGGTGTGAGCCATTAATATGCCTTTAGTGAGACAGGAAATAGGCATTTATCATAAATTCCAATAAAGGAGTTCCAGTTATAGTCTGCACTTATCTCAAACCTGATGGAAAACTCTAAGAAGGGACAAAGCATTTTGTTTATAAAACTGAAACTGGTACAAAGTAACTAGTCTATCTATATACTTTGTCTGGGTTTAAGAACAACTGTTTTACCAAGTGAAATAAGCCAGACACAAAAGGACAAGTATTATGTGACTCCACCTATATGAGCCACCTAGAATACTCAAATGCATAGAGACTGAAAGCAGAACTTTAGTTACTAGGAGTTGGGGTGGGAGGGAGAATGGGGAATTGCCTGATTGTTACAGAGTTTCAGTTTGGGAAGGTAAGTTCTGGAGATGGGTAATAAGGATGGTTGCACAACAATGTGAATATACTTAATGCCACTCTACTATGCACTTAAAAATGGTTAAATAACTTTTATGTTATATGTACTCTACCACAATATTTAAAGAAACTGTTTTATCAGATCTTTAATTTAAAGATGGAATACTTCCTCAAATCATTTGAAGATATTTTCTAAAGGTTCTATCCCACCCAGCCACTAAAACCAGAATATAGTGACTTCAACAGTCTGTCTTGTTTAATCTCCATTCCAGACTCATTGTCATATTTGTTTCCCAAGGGTTTTTTTTTTTTTGTAGATTTGTATTTTATCTCCTTATAGAAAACTTCTTGAGAGTCTACTATGTGCTAGGCATTGCTTTAGCTTCTGTATGCAGTAGTGAGCCAATCTGTGAAAGAAAACACACACACACAAAAAAAAAACCCTGTTCTTATGAAGCTTACAGTTTCTATATTTAGCAACATGTTAATATTTATACAAATAGTCTGAGTATCAATGTTATAAAACAAAATCTCAGGTAACAAAGGAATCAGCAGGATGCATGCTACTAGGTAACTGTTTTGATTGCTCTTTCTATGAATTTACTAAACTGACCAAATTATTGGTGCTACAAGGTCAGTTTCTTTTAAGAAAGATAGTGAAATTAGCTTATGTTTGTCAAATATTTTCAGACTAGGTGTCTCTTAAACCATGATGTACTAATCATAATGAACCACGTGTCAGTATAGTTGTTTCTTAAAATTATTTATTCTGGAAAGCCTAAAACAGTACATCATCCAACGTAAGTCTTAGCAAACCTAAATAGTTGGCATTGGCCAAAAACACTAAAGCTATGTAAATCTTTGAAAATTAAAACTTACTGTCTTCTTTTTTAAGTGAATTTAAGAAAGGGACATATCAAAATAAATAATTAAGTGGATATTTAAAAATCAAAGAGATGTAGAAAGTAATCCATGTGAGTGTGCCCTGGGAATTTGACATTAGCATTCTACAGGACAATGAATGTTGTCAGAATATTGAGAGACCACAGGTAGAATTCTGGCTTGAAAAATCCTTTTAGCATTCTTTTAAGATGGAGATAAAGGGATCAATTGTTTATCCCATAGGAAAAAAAAAATAGACTTCAGGTAAACCTTAGGTCTCTGAAATGCAAAAGAATACAAAGAATTAAAAAAACAAAACAAAACAAAACTTACCAAAGAGTTACAACAGGACAACAGTATAAGATTTGAGAAAGATTATCTTTTTTTTTTTTTTTTTAAGATTCTATCAAGTATGAAAGAAGCAAGGACTATCTTGTTTCAGGGATTAAAATCTAAAATTGATAGTAAGTAGGAAATTAAAACTATGTTAAATATATATTGATATTAAAATAGGATATTGCATGGGATACCTGGGTGGTTCAGTGGTCGAGCATCTGCCTTTGGCTTAGGGCCTGATCCCGAATTCCCAGGATCGAGTCCCACATCGGGCTCCTTGCATGGAGCCTGCTTCTCCTCCCTCTTCCTGTGTCTTTGCCTCTCTTTCTGTGTCTCTCATGAATAAATAAATAAAATCTTTAAAAAATAAAATGGTATATTGCTAGTTGAAACTCTGGGGGCCACCAATTGAGGGGGAAACCTCTGAAGTCTAAAATATCTTTTCCTCTAGATTTCATATATATATATGAAATATATAGGAAATATATATAGAGAGAGAATATATATATGGGTATATATAGGAAATATATATATATATGTATCTATCTATATATAGATACATATATATCTATATATATGGCTTTGAGTGTTATTTAAAGGGCTGTGCCAGGATGAATTGGGACTTATAGTTAAACCTCTGAAAATGCCCGGTTGTTAATCAGTGCACCTCTTGTGATCAGTTGACTGTTTTCCTTATAGTTACTAACTCCTCCAACAGAAGAGTTGCCTTTTCAAAAGTCTTTAACATATATTTTTCATATATGTGAATATTACATATATATAAAATATACACCGAGAGAGAAGGAGAGAGAAAGGTGAAGAAATCAGAATACGATGAACTTGTACTTTTCTTTGCCTGTGTCAGTACTCTTATCTCCCGTAACTATCTACCCAGGTGAGCAATATCTACAACCTAATATGCCTCTTTTCCTATTTTTCTTCCATACTTACATAATCCTAGAGAGATACATGTATAAATGAGTTTTTTAAACATAGTTTTTATCATTATTTATTTTCACAAATTGGATCATAGTATTTACATAGTTATGCCTTATATAAAACTCTTCATCATCTCCTAGAATTCAAATTCATTCTTTCTAAGGGCTATGTAATATTCTGTGAAATGAATATTTTAAGATAATCTGTCCAGGACACTGTGATATATAGTTGGGTTCAGGAAGCATAATTATGGAGACATTACCTGATTTGAGGAGGAGTTTCTTTTACTGGCCATTTAAAAACAATGCTAGACTAAGTATCCTTGTAATGGCTTTGCTAATTGGTACTTTTATTTCTTTTGTTTGTTTGTTTTAAAGATTTTATTTATTTATTCATGAGAGACACAGAGAGAGAGAGAGAGAGAGAGATAATGGGGGGCGGGCAGAGACAGGCAAAAGAAGAAGCAGGCTCTGTGCAGGGAGCCTGACGTGGGACTAGATCCTGGGTCTCCAGGATCAGGCCCCGGGAGGAAGGCGGCGCTAAACAGCTGACCCACCCAGGCTGCCTAGTACTTTCATTTCTATGGGATAAATTCCCAGCAGTGAATTTGATCACTCAAAAGGTTTATGTATCTTTTATTTTAGTAGGTGCTGCTGGATTACTCCCATAGAGGCTTAACTCTTCATATTTCTTTCAACAATATAGGAAAATACCTAGGTGAGTCCTAGTAGATGCAGTTATGCTATAGCAACTAACAGTTCCAAAATTTTAGCGGATAGCACAAAAGTCGTTTATTTTTCATTTATGCAAAATCTGATGTGAGTCCAGGCACTTCTCTAAGCCAATTGTTACTTGTAAAGTAACTAGCTTCTTTGAACGCTGGGCTATCATCTCAAAAATGATCTGGAAAACTCAGTCATGTAGTCTCACAATCACGATAGCAAGTGAAAGAGGAGACAAGCTAACTGCGATGACAATTGAGAGCTTTGATATAGAATTCATACTTATTCACATTGTCCTTTGATTAGCCATGTATAACTGCAAAAGGGCAAGGGAGTGCAATCCTATGTGTCCAGCAACAGAGCCGATCACAGAGGTGAGCGGTAGGGAGATAGGCAAAATTCATGAAGGGAAGTGGGAGATAGAGGTTTCCAGTTATGGAGTGAATAAATCATGGGAATAAAAGGCACATCATCAGGAATACAGTCAATGATACTGTAGTAGCAATGTATGGTGACAGATGGCAGCTACACTTGTGGTGAGAGTAATGTACAGAGAAGTTAAATGACTATGTTGCACATCTGAAACTAATATAACACTACGTGTCAACTGTTCTCAAATAATTTTTTTTTTTTTAGGAGGAGAGAACAGACACTAGGTGTCCTTTCTATTATAGCACCTTTTTCCTCCATACCCTCTCTGTATTAGGTACTTCAGATCTTTTAAATTTTTGCCTAAGAGGTTTAAATGGTAACTTTGATAATCTACATTCTCTCAACCATTATGACTGGGAATATTTTTCCATATGCTAACTGGCATTTTTAATTTATTCTTTGAATTGTCTATTCGTTTCTTTTGCTCATTTTCTGGTCCTAACCTCCCTACCCAATCTTATTTCTTATTTTCCCTGTCAAGAAAACCCCTATAATTACCCAAAGAGATTCCTAAGCTGTCTCTAAAAAGCTGAGGGCTATAATATTTCTGTGCTTATGTTCATGCTGTTAATATTCCATAGACTTTCCTTCTCTCCTTTCCACATTTATCTAAGTCCCTTTCACTACTAAAGGCCCAACAAAAGGCCCACATCCTTTTTTAAACATTCCCATGCTTACCAGCCTTTCTTTCCAGAAATTTTCTATATCCTCATTTTGGTGCTTAATCTACACAACCCTCACTTGCTCTTCATAATTTCATAAATATCCAACCTCCCTTTATAGAAATGGGGATTTCCTATTTTTCCCAGTAAACACGCTTTCAAAATGAATTTCCTTCTTTATATTATGATAATTCTGCTCTGTTTTATTGAATGAATGGAGGGCCAAAGTATGGATTAAAGATATACAATCTAAGAGACTCAGCCAATATAGGGTCCCTGGGACCTGATAAATCATTTAGTGTGTTTTGTTGTTGCCTATAATGTCTCTAGGATGAGAATCATTATAATTCTCACAGGAACATCAAGTTGGTTAAATACTTCTCAGATACCTGCTACTCAAGTGAGCCACACTGAATGGGCAACATGAGGGTACTTGAGGCTGAAGTGGGCCATTGGTACTTTCAGCTACAGTGTCCTCTTATTAATGCGTAAAACATTCCATAGAACCACAGTGTCCTCTTATTAATGCGTAAAACATTCCATAGAACCGGTGTGAATGAAAATATCAATGTATCATCCAAGGTACTTCACTTTCTACAAAGGAGCAACTTTGCTATTAAAAAGCTACAGAGCAATGTACAGTATTTACATTGTATTATGTTAAAAGCAATTTGCCTGTAAAGTATCAAGAGAAAAGTATAAGTAAACCCACTTTATAGATATGAATGATCTGGAAGGTAAGCTACGAACTTGTTGCTCTGTGTATTAAATACTAAAATTATCATTCAAAACCCCTAGGACAGTTCAAGTATGTGTTTGCAACACTTCAATTTTTAAGAAGAGAGATACACTGAACAACAATGAAAATCTTTCAAGTCCAATTCCTTTAAACCACTTGATTAGTTTTCTTCCTTAATAACAATTATTCTTGTGGCTTAATGATGGCTCTTTACCTTTCTGAACATTTTAAGTGTTCCTTACACAAGGTCAGGAGTGGGAGAGGGTAGAAAGATCACATCTTAAATGAAAACAAAGATATAGTTTGGATGAAAAGATGGCTTTGTATAGGAAGTAATTTCAATTTGGATTATTCCATTTATGTACTAGTAGACTACTAACTGCAGCTAAATCAGCATACAAAGAACATATATTAAAAGTCTAATTGCAATCTCAAATCTAGCAGCATTAACCTTTTGATGCTGTAGCGGATTTTCTCTCTCTCTCTCTCTCTCTCTATATATATATATATATATATATATGTTCTTAAATCTTCAAATATGAGACCAAAATGGAATGAATGGATCGCTTTCCCACGAGTAACCAATAATCCACCTTAGCCTATGTTTTAATGTTCTTGCTGGCTATGTATAGTTGCAATATCTCTTATCATCAATTCCTTTAAATTAGTTGCCTGCATTATGGCATGTGAAACACTAGAACAAGCATATTATTGTTCCATGGATAAGAACACGTCTGAATCAGTGTTATTGTTTTGTGCTCCTGTTCTTGCTAGACTGTGTTGTTGTACATTAAAAGGTGATGTGGTATTCAACTTTAATGTGGCTTTGAACTTTTTATATCCTTGGTGTTTTATTACATTTTTATTTACTCTAAATATATGATCCAACAAAAAATTGATCAAATGAAATCTGCTAAAATTAAACAAAGACAGAAACTCTGTTCTAGATTTTTGGCTGTCTCTAAAATGGACAGCTGATTGTGGACCTTCCAGTGAAGTATCACAACCACTTTAAATTTGATACCTGGGCTGCATACTTATTTATTTTGATTGGAATTAAACCATTCATACTGGCTAGACAGTTCATTCAAAATAGTCAAAATTTCTGAGTTTAAGATTGTTATGCAAAAAATCTTAGAGTAAGAAATAGCAAATTAGGTTTGCATTTTTCTCAGCAGTTTCTCAAACTTTGAATGGATCAGAATAATTCAAAAGGAAATTCCAAAATGCAGATTCATGGGTCCCATGTGAAATCTACTAAATCACACTCTCTGGAGTACAGTCTAAAAATTCTCATTTAAAAATAACCTGCTCAGGAGACTGTGATGTAGAATTGGTTTTGATAATCACAGGAGAAGCCCTTAACTCTCTTACAGTTATAAATGTACTGCTTAAATATCCAAATAAAAATAGTAAAGGAATCTTCATGTGCTAGACAATCTGTTGTATTAAAATATACATTTTAAAAGGACTTTCTCATACTTGTTTTGTTTTCCTACCAATGCTGAGTGAATTCACTTGGAAATTTCCAGCTCTTCACTTCATTTTGCTGCCCAAGGCTCATAGTAAAAATCTATGTTCTCATTCTAGTGGTGTATGCTCCATGGAGCTGGGAGAGTTGCCAGACAATAAGAGGAAAAGGAATAGGTTGGAAGAAAAGTAATAAAGGTGAAAGATCTTGAGTAATCATTGAGTAAATGCACATTGCTATATCTTTTTTCCTGATTTTTCTCATTACGATTTCAGAAAAGTATACCAGATATTTAATTCTTAATTACCTCAGGGGAGATAAGGATCTTTAGAGAATCAAACTTCTTGAGCTGGATGGAACATAGGGGTTATTTAGTTTAATAGCTATAAAATTCACCAGCCTTGCACCCAGTGAATAGCCCCTGAAACCAGATACTACACTTCATGCACTCCATATGTTGAATGACTCAAGAAAGATTCTGGAAGGCAACTCATAATGGAGAAGGGAAAAGACTGTCAGATTTAGATAGACCCTGAAGTTTTGATGCATAATACAGAATATATCTTCAATTACTTAAACCAAGTAGCTTGGGTTAAGTATACTTTCCTCTTTACATACAATCTCTTCACAATGCTTTTCAGATCTCCTTTTCTCTTTCAAGGTTGCTATTAATATTCATTTTAATAGAATATTTTCCTCATTTGAAGATTAGTAACTTTAATAAAAAGTTTTACAGCTACAAAGGGAAAATGAGAAGTAACTTGATCAAAAAAGGAAAACAACTGCAAAAGAGGAAAAAAGCAAATAATAGTTTTAAAAAGTAATAGAAATCAATTATGGATATAAAATATATTATATCAGCCTATACAATACATATGAGAGAACTGGCTTGTCTTATACAAAGACAGAAATCATAACATGAACAGGTGAAATAGAAAACTCAATCATATCCTATAAGAAAATACATTTAGAAGAAATGTGAAATAGAAAGTTCAAAAGTAAGGAGATAGGCAAATACAAATCAAAAGAAAAAGAGAAATTAGAAGTGACAATATTTTTATTAAAAACAGTAGAATTTGGGGTTAAATATGTCAAATGGACTAAGATTATAAGAAAGAAAAGGCATAAGTGATAGGAAAGGTATGGGAAGACATAAATTCTTATGTACTATGCAATATATCTAAATACATATAATTATAAATATTTAGTAAATTATATATATTGTGTGTACTATGTAAAAATATGTATTTTTACATAATAAAAATTATTGGATGCACAAGGAGAATGTGGCAAAAATTTAAGTTAAAGTGTGATATTTTTAATATACCTCTCTAATAATTGGATGGATTGGTAAAAAAATAGGAACTTAATGTCAGTACATGTGATATCATGGATTCATAGAAATATTTCTATATTCAATGGCTAGAGACTAAAGATTTTCATTATGTTCATGGAATGTTTACAAAAATTAATCATATACTTGGCCACAAAGAACCCTGATGGATTTTAAAAATTGAAATGTTATAACTTACATTCTCTGATCATAGCCCTACTGAAATAGAAAATGAAAGTAAGAAATGACCACAGTTAACTGAATTCTTAAAACTTAAGATACAGACCCTGGGTGACTCAATATAAAAAAATAAATTTAAAAGCAAAATTAGTGTTTAGAAGTTAAGGAAACTGAGACTACCTCCCACCACAGCCCTATATGTCACTGTGAAAGCACTAATTAGAAGAAATTGTGAAGCCTTAAACACCTCACCCATTAAAGAGGGAAGTTAAATAAAAGAAGTGGCATCAGCAAGATGGTGGAAATCCCAGCCCTCATCCCCCCAAGGAAATGTTGATTTCACCACAACATATGGACCAAAAGAACTTTGAGGTTTCCATATTTCAGTGAAGTTGCAACTCCCTAGATAAACACAAAGCTAAGAAGGGCCCCAAGGATACAGGAAAGAACAACGTTACTATACGGCAACAAGGCCCTGAACTAAGCTGTCACAGCTTAGCACTTGGAGAGAATGCCCTGGCTCCTGACTTCTCCCATGGGGATAAAGACAGATACAGAGAGTGTGTCCAAAATTCCAGCTTTTGAGAGGGTGGCCAAAGGGACTGGTTTTTGACCCACCTCACTTGATGTTCTGAAGGTCTCACAGAACTGCATTTTTATGCACAAGGGTCTACGAGAACAAAGGAGACTCAGGTTGGGAGGTGGGAGCAGGTGGCTTGCTCACCACGTGATCTGCAGAAGGCTCACAACTCAAGGCTTCTCTCTCAAGAAGATGTGCATCCGGCATTCCAGCTTTGGGGAGAGATGGCGATGGTTTGGTATCTGTCTCCCCTAACTTGGGCCAGGAGACTTTAAATGCCTGGTGTCCACTGTTGAGTAGGAGAGAGAGAAGGGCAGCCTGCTGCAGGAGTAGCAAAGGACTCACAGCACTGCAGACAGACACCAGAGCTACAAGAGATTATGAGCTCCCAAAAGAGACACCAGCAAGCCCCTCTAACTGAGCAACAGTACACACAAGTTGAGAGAAGTCACATAATACCCTCTAAAATGCCTCAGAGGCCCCCAGAATCTCTAGGTAGGCTGACTAGTGAGGATCTTCCTCAGTATGAAAGCAGTCTGTAAAGATTAGGAGAGGTGGTTGTTTTTTCAAATTCATGAATCCCAACACAAAGTTATGAAACAAATGAAAAAACAAGGACATGTGGCCTAATCTAAAGAACAAAATAAATCTCCAGAAATGGACCTTAAAAAAGAGAAGTAAATTATTTACATAAAAATTAAAACCAACATCACAGAGATGGTCTATTAAATTAAGATGATGCATAAATAGAATGAGAATATCAACAAAGGTATAGAAAATATATTTTTTAAAAGGCGACAAGATACCAAAGAATACCAAATACAGCAAAACTTTTCTCTGTCAAAAGTCAAGGAAAAATAAAGGCTTCCCTAGATAAACAAAAAACTGAGGAAGTTTTACCAGTGGATCTGCCTTACAACAAATGCTAACGGAAGTCTGACAAGATGAAATGGAAGGGTGCTAAACAGCATAGTAATGTTCCCAAGGAAGAGCAAATAAATGATCAAATAGACAATACTGTACTACTCGAATTGTGGTGCATGAATCACAGTTTCAGTTGCATTTTTTTTTTACAGCAGTTTTAGGCTAACAGCAAAAGTGAGCAGAAGGTACAGAGAATGACCCTATGCTCTCTGCCACAACACATGAATAGCATCTCCAGTTATCAAGACCCCCTGCCAGAGTGGCATGTTTATTATAACTGATGAACTTACATTGACATCATTATCACCTAGGGTCCATAGTTCATATTAGGGTTTACTCTTGGTGCTGCACACTGTATGGTGGGAGATAAATTTGATGACATGTATCCAACAGCAAAGCGCATACAGAGCAGTTCCACTGCCCTAAAAATCCTGTGTCTGCCTATTCATCTCTTCATTTTCCCAATCCCTGAAAACCATTGATCTTTTTACCATCTTCATAGTTTTGGTTGTTCCACAAAGTCATATAGTTGGAATCATATCGTATGTATCCTTTTCAGATTGGCTTCTTTTACTTTCTTTTTTTTAAAGATTTTATTTATTTATTTGACACAGAGAGAGCACAAGAAGGGGGAGTGGTAGACAGAGGGAGAGGGAGTATCAGGCTCCCTGCTCTGCAAGAACTACACAAGGCTTGATCCCAGGACCCCAGGATCATGACCTGAGCCGAAGGCAGACACTTAACCAACTGAACCACCCAGGTTCCCTGCTTCTTTTATTTCTAACATGGATTTAAGTTTCTCTCACATCTTTTCATGGCTTGATAGTTCATTTTGGTGCTGAATAATATTCTGTTCTCTGGAGGTACCCTAGTTTATTCATATATCTATTTACTGAAGGATATCTTAATTGCTTTCCAGTTCTGGCAATTATGAACATTCATGTACAGGTTTTGTATAGACATGAGTTTTCAGCTTCCCTGGGTAAGAATGAAGAAGTAGGTCAAGAAAAGGATGATTCTGAAGTGTCAAGCCCAAGTGAGAGCATAGCAAGTTTATGGAAAGAAATGTGGCTAACTAGATCTGATTTATTATCACAAAAATGATGGTTAATTCCAATAGCATTGCTAAGGGTGGCTGGGAGAGATTTTTTAGTACTGATTCACATTCCATTTCCAGGAAAACAAAAACAACTTGAAGTATAATATAAATATATCATATGTTTGGTGTTGAAATGCAGTGTCATGATACTCTTCTTATATACTCCCTATTGAGTGCTTTCCTCTAAGTCACACACGTAGAAGTTACAGGCTACCTACCCCTGTGCTCATTTCAAATGACAGAACACAAAGCAGAAATGCTCAGCAAAGTGTGTAAGATGCCAAAATGAACCTTGATTTAGGCTGGAGGCTTAGTGAAGATTCTAGGCTGGAGATACAAACCTACTATTATCTGTATGTTCTCAGGCAAGGTTTCCATCCTTCCTGGACCTTGGTACCCTTGTGCTAGACAATGTTTAAACAATGTTTAAACTCCTATTGTGCTAGAAAGCCTCTGATCCGTGAAGTTTGGTCTCATATCCATATGCAGAGTAACTAATATTCAGAATATACCCTGGGGTGTTTATATGAAACTTGTTTAAATATCCATAGAATGAGTCTCCTGATGGGTGAAACTATCTTAAGAATAATTATAACCTTTTACAATTTTTGCCATCTTTTATGGTGGTATTTATATATTCAGCAGTCATATGTCAGGTAGTGATACTTTACTTACAGTGTTTAATCCTTAGAGTATTATAGCAAAGTGCTTATTAACTACTCTCATTTTACCAATAAGGTAATTGAGGCTCAGTTTAAATATCTTGCCAGAGATTGTTCAACTGATAACAGAATCAGGATACCCACGTCTATGGACTATAAACCTATGCTTACCATCTTTCCACTAAATTGTGGCTTATTTACAGCATTCAAATCTTACATGAGAAACACAGTTGGACATGACATATTGCTGCCATTCAAAACAACGAATCCAAAATCGACAGCATCTTCCATTCAATTATTTCTAACGCCTAAAGTAGCACCTCTTTATATTTTAGCCACTTACGATAGAAGTCATTTGCAAATGCACCAACATTTCTACAATTTTTTTCAATAGAAAACATAATTCAAAATATAACCATTTCTTGGTGATTTGGTCTCATCATTGTTAATGCACATTACTAAATCACGTGTTTTGCTTTGCATATCTTCTACAATGCTTTATATTTTCTGGGCTTGCATTAAGTAAATTGAAGTTTTTCCTCTGTTGATAGCTGTTATTTTTTTTTCTCTCATACAAGTATATTCCATTGTTTCTAATCTGTTGTTTTGTTTTGACTTGAAATGGTAAGAACCTGATGAGTGCTTTAGTATGATTTTAATCTCCCGTGAAATAAACCATTTGGACTACATTAAATAACACTTAAGGGGAACTTTTAGGACACATTGTTCAAGGACTAAGTCTTTTGGAGTTTTGGTATACTGCCAAGGAGTCCAGATTGTAGAATTCTAGAAAACGGAATAAACGTGAGCATATCTGACTGAAATCATATTTGATAGGGTCAGATTTAATGTTATTACATATACCATGAGGCACTAGGATATGCACTTAAAGAGAAAAAGGGGTCAATTGTTTGGAAAATATTTACTAGCATGGGTGGGAAAAGGGAGAGTATAGTTTGAAAAAGTATATCTAATATAGCTATTCTTTAAAAAAAAACACACCTCAAACTCTAGAAAAATAAAAAAGCACAATTATTCTGACTGGTATGGGTCCACAGAAGAAAACAAAAATGTTCTCTGAGAGGATTAGGTCCAAACATTTGAGGATCCTAGATCTGAATACTGTTTTTATGTCCTGCACTTTTTAAGAGACTATCCAGTTTTGCTCAAAGCCCTAGTCAGTGATAGTAAATAAAGAAATATCATCTCATACACTACTGAAAAAGTTAGAAGGACATGAGGAACAGGTAGATAGCAAAAATTCTATTCAATGAGGCTGGGATGCATGGTTTAGGGCAGGGAAACTGGAAGATTAATCAGAAATAAAGGTAGAACCTGCCATGTTGACCAGGTGGCTTGTTAAGCTAAAATAATTTCAATAACCAAATCAAGGCCTTGATAGGTAGAATGGATAGCAACTCTAAAACCACAAAATATCAGTATTCTCTCCCAGTGGAACTGGATCCTGCTAGGTTAATCTGGGTTCAGCAACAGGGTGGCATAAATCTCCAAATTTAACTCTGTTTTAGTATAGAAGTTTGCAGGTGCTAATAATGTCAGGATGATACACTTAAGATCAAATGGCAATTCCTTTAGGGCTTAAAATACTTCAGTATCTCCATATTGCTTCTAGAACTAAGCTGACATTCTTAAAAAGACATCAAAGCCTCATTCATACCTACATCTCTGGCCTTAACATGACCACTTTTTACATCATATTCTACATTGATGGCCTTCCAAATATCTTTCTTAATCTGGTTATATTTCCCTGCCTCCAACTTTGCATACTTGCTATTCCCTCTGTCTGAAGGACCCTTAGGCATTTCTCTTCCTTTGGATGATTCACTTTAAATAATATATTTTCCCTTAATTCCCACAGACTAGAATGTTTCACTGCTATGCTTTCTTATACCATTCTGTAACCCTGCTAGCAGAGTCTTTGCACAGCATATTCTCTAGTTTTCTGTATTACTGGCTGAACTGTAAACTGCCAGTGAGCAGAAACTCTATGTGGCTAACAGTTTCACCTTCTGAGCTTAGCACAGGACCTGGCACAGAGTAACCTGTTAATAAACATTTCTTGCTTACTTAATACCAATAATGGGATGAGCGGGTGGTAGGAGGGTGGCTACATAAAAGACTCAGACTCCATTTTTTGCTTTTTAGAGTTGCCAGAGAAGCAAACTCTGCTTGTTATTGTTAAGAACAAACTTTTGAATTTTTTTTCTCAAGTTCTACTACTATCCTAAAAAATGGATAATTTTCCCTTTATGTTTTCCCATTGTGTATAGCATGTAGCAATTTATGAATACAGAGAACAATGTATTTACAGAATAAAACAATTTTAACATCAACAAGGGCTATATCCTCTTGTTGTTCAAAAAGGATGTCACATTTCAATATAATTGCTTAGCATTTTCAGTGAGCTATTTATAATCAATGGGGCAACTTAAAGTAAATGTATTTGCAACGGCTGTTGTGGTGTTAGAACTGAGCACCACTTAAAAATACATCATAAATCCTTTGTGAAGTATTTCTCCATTGCATTAATGTAGTCTATATATAGCATGTTTCTAAATATGTTCATTCTTCAGAACAGTGCTTAAAATTAAAAAAATACTTTCAAATAAGACTGTTGTCAAAGCTCATAGAGTCTAGATAAGAGTTTTTAAAGTTTTTAAACCATTCCTATCTTGCCCCACTAAACTGTCCCTGAACTCCTTTAAAAACTTCCACTCTTTTAAAAAACTCCTTTGAAAACTTCCACTTTAGAAACAGAGTTAGGCAAAATCTCCATTTAAGCCTAGGGCATGCTATTGGTTATTCTGAAAGCCCCAGGAAGATAAAAACTCTCCATGTACATGGAAAAAGATTATGACTGGCAAGACTACCTCAGTATTAGTGCTTATAGGGACATGCAAAACAGGGGATTTTAAGCACTTCAGGACTCAGAAGGACTTTTCCCCAAGTGGCCTCTTCTTTTCTTTAATTCTCTGTCCCAGAGAGTCAGAACAAACTTAAAGGGTTAGTTATTTCTTTTTTTTTTTTAATTTATTTTTTATTGGTGTTCAATTTACTAACATACAGAATAACCCCCAGTGCCCGTCACCCATTCACTCCACCCCCCGCCCTCCTCCCCTTCTACCACCCCTAGTTCGTTTCCCAGAGTTAGCAGTCTTTACGTTCTGTCTCCCTTTCTGATATTTCCCACACATTTCTTCTCCCTTCCCTTATATTCCCTTTCACTATTATTTATATTCCCCAAATGAATGAGAACATATAATGTTTGTCCTTCTCTGACTTACTTCACTCAGCATAATACCCTCCAGTTCCATCCACGTTGAAGCAAATGGTGGGTATTTGTCATTTTTAATAGCTGAGTAATATTCCATTGTATACATAAACCACATCTTCTTTATCCATTCAATGAAGCACAGTGCTTTTATGCCAAGACGAAAGTAATAAAGAAATGGAGAAAGATGGTATGCATATAACATTTACTAATGAACTATGGTGGCAGGCCTGTGTTACATGCTTTCTAGTTAATTAAGAACCATTACCTTATTCTAAGAGATGGGAAAACCAAGACACAGGAAATTTGAGAAACTTGTGTCAGGTCACAACACTGAAACTTTTGTAGAGTTTGGATTCAAAATCAGATTTGAAGGTACAGGATGCTAGAGTAACAGTTACTGAGTTTACCATCTGATTATGAGCAGCCATAAAATATATAAAATATGTACAACAACTATCTTCAGTCACTGAACCACAAGTGAGGAAGAGATATTACCCTTGAGAGAGAAGAAACATACAGTGAGCTCTATATGCACACTGAATTTGGGGTACTTTCTAAAGTGCATTGCAAGGAAGTAAAAAACTGAACCACAATCTCACTAGGAAAAGAGAACCAAGATCACAATATAGAGAAGCTGAGGTGGCTTAAAGTTATGTAAGGGTACCAGAGAGGAGAGAGCTAAGAAGTCAAGGAACCCCAGAATCTTGCCCAAGAGTTACCTTAAGTCTTTGGCCAAATACTAAGTAAGCTACATATACTGAAAATAAGACTCCTTGAGGTTTGGCAGAGAACAGCTCCTTGAGACTGTGAACTGAAGTAAGATTTTGGAGGGCACATAGTGTTAGAAGATAGAGGAATTAGTACCAGGCAGCAATACTGGGAAAACAAAAACAAAAACAAAAACAAGATATTTAGTTAAGATCCCAGAAAGGCTACAGTATAAGAATAGGTCTAGAGTAGTCCTCAAACACTTAATTAAACCTGTTCCAACAAATTCTAAAATTCCCCACAAAACATGAATCTAACCACCAAAAAATTAACTGCTTTCCAGAACAAGGCTCAATATTCCTTAAAAGAAGATAAGCAAACCTAGCCTTATAACAGTGCAGCATCCATATTTACCAGTATATAATAATAATAAAAAAAAGTTCTAAATAAGCAGGAAAATATGACTCATAACCAGAAGAAAAAAATAGTGAATAGAAATAGGTCAAGAGATGACAAAGATGTTGGACTTAAAAGGACTATAGAAATGCTATTACAAATATGTTCAAAACACTAAAATAATTTATGAATATTATCAATTCTAACAAAGAAAAAATATGAAGAACTGAATGGAATTCTAAATGTGAAAAATGCAATATCTAGTGTTCACTGATTGGGTTTAACAGACTAAAGAAAAATAATGAACTTTAAGACAGGTTAATGAACATTAAACTAAAGCACACAGAGCAAAAAAAGATTAAACTGACAAGCAAAAACAAAAACAGAACACAGAGTCTGTGATCTTTATGATAATATCAAGTATCTAACCAACACATGAGTGAAACCCCAGGGAATGAAAGAAAAAGATTGGGCCAGGAGAAAAATTTTAAGAAATAACTGCTAAAAATTTTTCAAATTTAATGAAAAGATATCAACCTACAGAACCAAGAAAGTTCACAAATGTGAAGCAAGATAAACACAAAACCACATAGAGGATTATTCTATTCAAATCACTAAAAATCAAAGTCAAAGCTAAGGAGAAAATCTTAAAAGTACTCAAAAAGACACACTTTACATACAGGGGAACAAACAAATATTATCAGACTTCTTATCAGAAACAACATAAATTAAAAGACAGTATAACAAAAAGATTAAAGTACTGGGAAAAAAACTCATCTGGAGTTCTATATCCTATGAAAATATCCTTCAAAGAGAAAGGCAAAACAAAAACATTTTTAGATAAATAAGAGCTGTTTATTTGCAGATAAACAGATGAGCAAATTCATTACCAGCAAACCTAAATCATTAGAAATGCCCAAGAATATGCTTCAGGCTGAAGGCAGATGATACCAGATGAAAACTTATAAATATACAAAAGAATGAAAACAGTAAAAGTGTAATCACATGAGTAATTTTAAACACTGCTTTCTCACCTCTTAATGCCTTTATAAAACATCTAACTGGGTACATGTACACCTCATTCCTGCCTATTTCTCCATCTGGATCCACCTGTGCCCTGTGGAGGTCAATGTGGTCCTACCCCAAGGGGATGGCTATTGAAATAAAAAGTACGATGACAACAGATAGAATAAAGCAGTATAACATGAAAACAGATTCATGGGGGAGAGCAGTAAACAGTTGATCCAGTCCCTAATACTGGGTCTGTGGTTTATAGGAGGCAGAGCTGTCTTAATAAAAGAAGGCCATGAATATTTATCTTACTACAGCACATTGTCCAATAGTTCAGTCATAAGTTCAATACATTAACAACTATACAAGGGAAGGAATGATATATTTAAGAAGGCACAAATGTTTGAAACCATCTTTATATAGTTCAGCAAAAAAAGGAGATCTAAATAATCAGGTCCCCATGGTTACAGTGCATCCACCAGGCTTTCCTGCCACCATTTATTGTCATGCTGCTGGCTCAACCTACAACAGATTGTGAAAAGCATGCCACACATGGCTGGGTCACCAGAAGAAAAAGTACAGGCAAAATGAGACTTCAGAGCTGACCAGGTAACTTTGCCCACATTTTGTAAAGATCTTCATCCTTGATCATGAGAATCAGCAATATGCTTGTAGCTTTCCACCACTCATACATTTTACTTATAGCTCTATTCCATTTCAAAAGTACAGGAAAGATCCATCACCCATTTTAGAAAAATTCACTATTTGTTAGACCACAAATAGAGTGTGACAAGTACATCCAGTGCCATGCCAGCTCGGCACCCCATGGACATACCCAAGTGTGTGGCAGTGGTTAGCCTCTGTATTGACTTGGGAATATGATATATGAATTGTGATAGCAAATTGGTACTAATATGTTTGGGCACACATATAATTTGTTAGTAGCATCAAAATGTAAAGTGTGCATATCTCCTGAACCTTGTCTAACTTCTAGGAATCTTTTAATAGCATAGAGGCACCAGGGTGGCTCAGTGGTTAAGCATCTGTCATCAGCCCAGGTCATGATCTCAGGGTCCTGGGATCCAGTCTTGCATTGGGCTCCCTGCTCAGCAGGGAGTCTGCTTCTCCTTCTCCCTCTGCTCTTCCCCTAACTTGTACTCTCTGGCTCTCTCTCTCTCATATTAATGCAGGTATGCAGAATATAAGTGTATTTGAGTAATTATTGTAATAATACTCTCTCTGACTTTGAAACTGTTCACACAAAACAGAAATTATCATTTGACAAGTGTACTTACAGAAATTCCTAAAACAAATGGGAGATTATACTTGCTAATCTAAAGTTTCTTCCAGTCATAAGCTCCTAATTTGTTCAGCTATGGGAAGAATAGGGAACAGCAGCAGTGAACTCTACAGTCCCCAAACCTGGTACTGTGAGCATGACAGCAACCAAGTCTGCAGACCCAGGACAGAGAAATTCAGGAGCAAGGGCACGAGCAGCTACTGAAAGTTCAGGAGGAAACAGATCCTCCATGGCCCTGGTGTGTGCTGTCAACATGTCCCCAAGTCAATGTGGCCATGGTGGGTACTGCAAAAGCATATTCTTGGCAGGAACTTCCATCATGTTGGTGGAGCTGCCAGTCTTTCTCCAAAGGGTAGCATAAGTGTGATTGCAAAACTATAAAATGTACTACAAAAAAACAGTTAAAGGTTCTAGAGCAGGACTGCTTATTTCCACCTTCCAGAGCAAAGATTTACACGATGTAATGGAGTGGGGGACCACAAAAACTGCCTGCCCAGGGATTAAGCTTTTAAGGAAGGAAGGAGAAAAGAAAAAAGAAAGACAGAACTCCAAACACGAGGAATTCTCCTTACCACAGGAGGGGTAAAAGTCACTGCACAACAGGTGAGGACAAGTCAATCTGAAAATCATCTTCCAGCTGCTCCTTAGCTAGCCATGGAACTACCAGAGAAGACTAAAAGGAAAAAGGCAGTGCCGCCCAAGGCCAGCAGACACAGCTCCTCTCCTTGCAAAAGCACCAGCCACAGACCCACCACAAAGAAGTTTAGGACGTCTCACAAACTGGGGAAAAGCCACTCTACAACTAGGTCATGTTCAAGTAAGTGACTAGTGGGTTAGGATCTTTATTAAGGGAGTCCTAGGCCAAACCTATGATAAAATCATTGACTCCAACACATAGGGGAGAGGTATACATTGTTTTTAAGACTGTGAGGGGAACACCATGGAGGCCATCAGGAAGATAAGAGAGGTAAAAGGCTGAAGTCCCTGGTAACATAATACCTTAGACCAAGGAGATGGTAACCTCTGAAGCCTGTTAAATAGGAAATAATGCAGAAAGCTGTAATGAAGATTAACTTTCAGACATGTATCCCAGGAGAGCCAATTCCAGCTTTCTTAGCACATTTTAAATTTCAGAAAAATGAAATGTTCTTTTCTGTTTGAATTTTTACGTCCCAAAGCCTAGTAGTGACTTCACAGCATATTTTGTGACTTCACTAACTGCAGCTTGAGACACCATTCTCCAAGGGCAACTCCACCTCATCCATGCCCAAATGAGACAATATTAAGGATTTAACTTGTCTTAATTTCATTCTGGCTTTGGTTCTCCAAATATATGACTTTTAAAAGACACATATTTCAGGCTAGGAAAAAGTATCATCTCTTTGTTTTCATTTTCCTCTTCTTCTTCCTGAAGATCCCTGAATACAGATGTTTAGCTCTATCCATAGACCAAGCTAGGAAAGCAATCATGTCCCTAAAGAAGATATTCAGGGGAGAAAGAGGGGGGGGGGTGTTATTCAGCAGCATTTTTTGGCAATCAGGGCACTCAAATCTATCATTTAGACCTAACAAACCCATCCCTAGATTGAAGAGAAATTCATATGTTCTAGGAGACCAAAAGAATGTTTACAGCAAAATATATAAATATAATAACAACTCACTATAAACAACCCCAAATTCTATCATGAGGAGCATGGATAAATTTAGGTACATGTATATAGTGGGACACTATACAACAATAAAAATGAGTGGCAGATACAGGTATAAGCATGGATGAGACTAACAATGTGGAGTTTAAAAAAGTAAATCACAGAATACATATAATATTGTCACATTTATAGAACAGTTCCAGAACAAGATGAATATTTATGATTGTGTATTTATTAAAACTGTATAAAATTATGAGAGAATGATAAACACAAAAACCAGTTAGTGGTTATTTCTTAAATGAAAATAAGGAGCTGTGATGAGACTGGTATACACAGGGTCTCAACAGTACTGAGAATTGTTCTATTTTTGTAAGCAAGGTGATAGGCATACAGGAGTTGACATTTGTATTATTTTACATTTTAATATCTCTGAAACCAGGGTGGTCCAAAGATTGTTGCCACCTAGGTGGCAGGTAGGATGTAGTTGTCATTACCTTAGAAATACTTCACACAATTTCTTTTGCTTATGTTCTCCTCTCATGTTTTCAGAAGAGGTGATATATATCAAAAATCTGTCTGAAATATCTATTTTAATAAATATAAAATAAAAAGCCTAATTGACCAAAAATGACTATTTAAAGGCAAAATAAAAATTGTAGGTTTAATACATATGTAGAAGTAAAATATAGGATGCCAAAGCAGAGATAATGGGATAGATAAAAGAAAGTACACCACTGTATGGCTTTTATATTATACTTAAGCCGTATCATGCTAATTCAAAGTAGAATGAAATAAGTTAAGAAATCATAATATTAATCCAGAAACCACCACTTTAAAAAAAAAACACATAAATTGGCAACAGAAGAGCTACTTGGCTTGGCACACTGATATTGACTGAATAAACAAAGTTGTCTTTGTACAGTGGTGCTGTGTGTGAACCCATAGGAGCTGGAATATGTGACAAAGTTAATGTAAATCACATATTTATTCAGCTTGACTACAAAAGTTTTTGGTTATGATCAAATCGGTGAGCTGTCGTGCATTTGTATTATGGTGACACCAGTGATGCTTCCAGGTGTTATGTTGTTTTGAGAAATTACCATTTCTTGTTCTGAGTCTCAACTGTGAGCAACAGAATCCATTTTGCAGGCTTGCCTAAGTTACTTCTTGATAAAACATTAGATGTTAAAATGGAAAATCTGCTATTGTTTTATTCAGCTGTAGCTTTGTGCCAAATATTGAAGTAGGATAATGAAAGCCAGTCTGATTCAGTGGGGGAAAAAAGCTTGGAATTTGGTATCTAACCTGAATAAAAACCCTCCACTTATGTTTGTGAGAAATTTGGCAAGTTACTCAGTCTCCATCTATTGTAGTTCATGTATAATGTAGGAAAAATAAGATCTATGTCACAGAGAAGGATCAATCTACAGCACTACCCAACACACTGGCCAAGCTTTTGTCTCCCGTTAGGGAGGAGAAAAAGAGCTAATTCTCCATTTGTTATAAAGATAAGTCCTTCTCCTCCCTCAGAGAGGGGAGAAAAGTAAATTCACCAAAAGCCAAGTTTTCACATTGTTTCAGGATGTACAAAAAAAAAAAAGTTAGAATATAGCACTTCTGGGCCATGGCCACCTCTAAAATAATCAACATTTTCTGGTTAGAGTCTTCTGAGAAAAATATTAATTGGACTTGAGTATTTTCCGTATAGGCTTTATCTAGAGACAAAGTTTTTACTGCATCCTATTTTTTATTTTTTTTTTAAAAGATTCTTCCAATTCTAACCCATCCTTTGGCATACTCTCCCATTAATCTAGCCCCTTGCTCAATGATGACTAGAAAAAAATTATTTTCTAAAATAGGGAGCAACTTCAATCTCTCCTACTGAGAGCACACTCAATTTTCAAGGAATTCACAAAAGTCTATATTTTTAATTTTGTTCATTCTATTCTTTGAGCTGTCAAAAAAAAGCAATCATGAAGATATTTTGAGGACAAGAAAATTGTAGGTTTAAAGCACATACAGCTGAATTTACTATTAAAACTGACTAATTATATGTAGCTTCCACATATTCTTCTAGCTTATTCCTATTTTAATAGCAATTTTCTTGTTCTTAAGTAATTGTCTAGGTCTGTTCTCTCCCTCCAAATGTATTCATCTAGGTATTGATGACTACTATGCAGACAGGCAGCTGGAGGTGGAGAATTTATTCATGTCTCTAGTGTCAATTACCTAGATGTTCACACTATGGTTATGTCTTCTAGGTCAAGCCATTTCAAACTGTCCAACTTGTTGGTGTATTCAGACCCAGATTCAAAAGGATACTAGAATAAAGCAATGACATTAATGCAGAGAATATTTTCTCTCCAAATTTCTTGTGAGGCAATGCTTAAAGAAATCTGAATTTACTATTTCAGTAAAGACTGAGAAAAGAATTAGGTCTTGCTTCCCCAGAAAATTTTACACATTTTATATATGCATTTTAATGACTAAGATTCTAGTGTTAGAAAAAAAACAAAAACATGAGTTTGAATTTCAGAGTCATCAGCTATATAACTACAGGAAAATTTACTATCTCTTTGCCTCAGTTTCCCCATCTTTACGAAAGGAATATAATTTTTATCAACTTTGCATAATTGGGATCCAATGAGCAATTGTGAATAAAATATCATGTCTGCCATAAAGTAGGTATTCATGGAGGTTAGCATTTATTATAATTATCAAGCTCACCCAGCTGTTTTTTTTAAAATATTTTATTTATTTGAGAGAGAGAGAGAGAGAGAGAGAGAGAACAACAACAGGAGAGGTAAAGGGAGAAGTAGATCCCACTAAGCAGGTCCCTGGGTGGAGCTCTATCCCAGGGCCCTGGGAGCATGACCTGACGTGACCTGCCTGACGGCAGACACTTGATCAACTGAGCCACCCAGGTGCCCCTCACCCTGCTGATTTAATAATATATGCAGAATGTGACTACAGGCTCACCTGACCCAGAAGACAGTCCCAGTCTTTGAGTGATAGTACAATTACCACCCAGTCTCTAGATACATGAAAAGTATTAAATGAAAAAAATCATCATTAAAATACAGATCTGCCCATAATCAGGACTGACCATCATGCTGGTGATCATACTGGAATGTGTAGATTAACAATAAATATGGACATGACCTTTTGATTGAAATAAGACATTTTTACAAGGTTTTCAGGAAAAGAGAAATTGTTTTCTTTTTATTTCCAACATGAAAATTTTAAAAAGCAGGTCATTTTCCAAAATAAGTAACTCAAATAGAACAAAGTTTCAGAAAAAATGAAATACCTGGGGGTGTGACAATGGGGTTAGTTTTTAGAGAAAGTTTTAACAGTTCACTCATCAAATTGAATATGGCATTAAAGTCTATAATTCTCAAGAGATTTTAAAAAGCTTTTAATAAAAGGGGGAGAAACTTTAGTTTATTTAACCATACTGTTTTGCAGTTAACACAAGCAATGTGATTTTTTCAAATCATGTCAAAGAAGAAGAAAAATTGAGCTTTGTCCATTCTTTTCACACAAGCACATACAAATACGAATACCATATGTTACTTATGCCATCACTTAGTGAAAGCTGATATATGCTTTCATACTCCACTCTTCTATAATGCCTCCTGGGAAGATGCTACTTGATGAAAAATTAAGCTGAATCACTTTCCTTTTTCAGAGTAGAGAGATGAGAGTGACAATAAACCCACTGCACATCTCTGGCTTGCATAATTTGCTCTTAAACTGTCACTTTAATTATTCTTGAATTGCAAGCTTGCCTCCAGGCAAGTTTCACAGAGATTTTTAATAATCCATTTTATAAAATATTATTATGGACACCCAAAAAATATTGATACTAAAAACAAGAAGATAAAGTTTTAAAAATACATGAAGCACAATTTATACAAAGACAGGTAAACATTTAAAAATAGACCTTGACATATTTCTGTGTAGACTACATGCTCAAAACTTGGAGACAAGTGGCTCTCAGTTTTTTCCTAAACTTTTGTCATGGAAAGGGAGGTGAGGTAAATGCTAGAGACTGAGGATACAATGAATCATGAGTGATTGTCCTATGACCTGGAATACTGTACAAAGAAGCAAGTTAGACCTAGAATCATAGAGAAATCCTTAACTGGAAATTATAAAGAAAGCTCTAATCATGATGGTTTACAATTTTTACATTCTGCCCCAACCAGTACTCCTATCACAGCTATTTTTAAAATCTCTAATATGATCACAACTGAATTACCTGCTTTAATTTTTTTTATTGAGTGTTCATAACAATGAAATAATATAGCATTCTTGTTTGCATTTTACAGTTTGGAGAGATTAGGTAATGCTCCAGGTCATTCAACCTGATTGTTGAGGAGCTAGTATTTGAACTTGTGTCTATCTCCAAAGCCAGTGGCTTTCCCCATGCCATGTAGTAAAGATGGCAATGATATTCTCCTCTTCTGGGAAGACCAAGGGAGAGAGGAAAGAAACAAATATTCATCAACCATTTTTTATGTGACCAATATGTACTCGCTGGTGTCATGTTTACATATGGATATTTCATATCATACTGGGTTCAATAAAAATAATATGCAGTTATTGGAAATTGCATATTCCAATGGAATATTGGCTGGAAATATTGGCCTGTAAGCATTGGAATAGGCCTTCTAATTCTCTGGGTTCTATCTATCTAATCCAGACCTTCAGCTTGATATTCTTCTTAAAACCATCTGAATCCCAAATTAATTCTTCTTCCTGGCCACAGAAATTCCATCAAGTAAACTTTCCTCTACTTATATCCTATAGTTTTGGGTATATCTCACTATGTACATTGCAACCTCTTTTCAAATGTCAAAGTTTAAACTTCTTAGTCCAAATAACAGTAAGTTGTTTTTTTCATTGGGTAAAGGCACTGTCATAAGTAAAAGTTGATTTAAATCAATGTGTAATAGAAAGGACAGAATGTGCAGTAGGCCTTTGGAAAGAGTAATTCTAGTACACTGTGATAGACATCATAGGCTGAGTCATTAAGTAACTATTTCATCCCCTTTCTCCCTCATCTCTCCATACTTTTGATGCTAGAATATTCAAAGACAAATAAGCAGCAAAAAGAAAGTTATCTAGGTTTTCTGTAGTTAAGGGCAGCCCATGATTAATTTCTGGGCAATGAGACTTAAGCAAAATCTTCAGGGGTGCCTGAGTGGCTCAGTCAGTTGAGTATCTGACTCGATTTTAGTTCAGGTCATGGTCTCAGGGTAGTGTGATAAAGCCCCGCATCAGGCTCTGCACTGGGCATGGAGTCTGCTTAAGATTCTCTCTCCTTCTCTCCCTCTATCCCTCCTTCCCCTAAAAAAAATCTCCCTGATTTTTTTTAATGCTTTGTTCTTCCTATTTGACTATTAGAACTTACTGTGATGCCTGGAGCTATAGTACCCATGTTGAGACCATTAGGTAGTGAATATGAGGGAAAGGGGAAAGGACAAAATTGTAGTCTTTGACATTGCTGAGTTTCTAAAGAATGTGAGCAATCATATAACTTCATATTTCTGCGTATAACAAAACTCATTTGGATTTTCTGGCCTTGATTAAGAATGCTTCGCTAATTTTATATAAGGAAAGGTCATCAGCACAAAAGCAAAACAAGCTCACAATCCTACCGCTAAAAAGGTAAATGTTTTTAGCATGCACTGAGTGTGCCCAAAAGATCTGATTGTCCAGACAGATTTAACAAAGAACAGCTCTTTCTATGCAATTGAGACAAGTCATTAATTTTCTCTAGTACTTAGATATGCCTACTGCCAATATTTCTGTCTCTCAGGTTCTTAATTCTTCTTCACCTAAACTCCCCACCATGTTTTAACCTCTCTACTAACTTATACATGGGATTGGTATTCTCTAAATGGGAATCAAGAAAATCCTCCTCCTAAACAGAAAAATTCCCCCATTAGAGATAAATATACATCCTGACCAATGTATCAGAGAATCAGCCAGAGTAACTTACACCAACAGCTTTATATGACAATGCAAAATCTCAGTGGCCTCAAACAACAAAGGTTTATTTCTTGCTCATTTCAGAGTTAGTGAGCATTTGGCAGCTCTCATGGGTGACTTTCTCCAAGCAGTTACTGAAAGATCCCTTCACCAGTCATCTTGTGGCTCTGCCAGACACAAGGTCCTCTCTAGAGTCATTTTCTAGACCCCCTCCAGTGCCTAGCCAGTGTTAAACTACAGTATAGTTGCAAGTAAAGTTTTATGAGCCAGTCCTAAGAATAACATAGATCACTTACCCCCAAATAGGGGATCAGAAACCAACCACATGAGATCAACCCAATTATAAGGGAGTCTAGGTATACAGTCTTCCTGTGTGCCGAGAGAGGAGACAAGATTCCTAAGCATGTATCTAGTCTCTGCCACAACCTATCTCATGTGAATTAAACCACAGTGATTTTGCCCATAGAAATTCATTTTCTGTGAATGAACCACTAAAGTTTAACTTCAGACTATGCAGTGATGAGTACAAGACTTGCCATATGGAGATTTAATTGAGAAACCCTGCCTGTAGCCATTCAGTAATGGACCCAAACCAACACTCTACAAAGATCAGAAACTACAGTCCTGGTCTTCTGATGCCAAAATTCATGATCCTCAAACAAGTATTTTCTTAAATTTTTGTCATTCTATTTTAAAGAAAATACAGACAAAATGAAAGGTTATCAAAGCATCTTTTTGACAACTTGTTGCAATTTAAACCTGACACAGGAGAAATAAGGGATGATTTTACCTTGATGGCAGATGAAAAATGAACTTTTAGCAACCATATCACATGGCTCACACATACACACACAAACACAAATAAATGATAATAGGTTGGCTAAAATAATAGCAACTATCATAAGCTCAGCACTTTTTATGCGCCAAAATCCAGGCTAAGTTGTCTATTTACATTATGACCAATCTCCTCACAACTCTGGAACATGTCCAAAACCTAAAGAAAGATGATAAATGTCTATACATATTAACTGAATGACCGATTATACAAAGTCCCACAGATAATAGGGGGGCTCAAGCCTATCTCAAAGCAACAATTATTTACATTTTAATTTATCAACTACATAGAATAGAAATGAAGTTGGGAAAATATTCTGGAAGTCATATTCATCAGTAAGCTCATAAAAGAGCTGGTCATTTCCTGACAATAAATTTCATTTGTTATTATAAACCAGGCAAAAGAGTGATAATTAAAATAGCTGCTATTTACTGAGGTCTTTGAATGTACCAAGGACTATGTTAATAATAAATACTCATTTTAAAAGTATATTGGTAAAAAAAAAAAAAGGGGGGGGGATATTGGTCAGCTATTACTGCAATAATGTTGTAAACAGCACCAAAGCTCACTGACCTACAACAGGTATTTAACTCTGACTTACAGACTTGTGAGTTGGCAGTTGGCAGGGATAAGCTGTATTTTATGTTCTAGATGCAAGACTGAAGACTAGGTTTAGGTCTGTTCTGTATGATTCTCATCCTACTTAGACCAAAAGCAACCTGAATCTTGTTTTTTTCTCAAGGTGAATAGCAAGAATGCAAGAGAGTAACTGGTAAAACATGATGTCTCTTAAGGCCTTTGTCTAGAATGGACATGCTGTCACTACTGCCCACATCCCAGTCAAGGATGTGTACCAGTTCATATTTAACTCCAGGCCATTGGCCATAAAATATTGTCATGCCCTATCACTTATGATACCTATATCATAATTAGCCTAAGAACTGGTTTATTTGACTGATCAGATATGCCAAAAAACAGAAGCCTCTCGAATACCTGGTTTATTGCTATAGCTCTCTAAAATCATTCATTTCAATTAAACTGGACTTTCTGTGTCTCCATGAACCATGGTGGTTTGTGGAATTTAATTTGACAAGACTTAGAAGAAAGTTACAAAATGATACATTCATTCACATATAGGTTGAATTATTCCCTGTAGGAGATAAAGCTGTCTTGCTTTCTCTAAGATGATTTTTTTTAATAAAAATAAATGTAAATGTCTGTTTCCTAATTCAATTAATGAAAATGTTGTAGATATTTTTGTTTCTTAGATTGAAGAAGACTTCAAAGCCTTTAGTAGCCAGCATGTGTAGCAATAAATTCACATCCAGCAATTAGAATCATCACATAATCACCTTTATCAGGACTTTGAACTTTTTTCAAAGGAAAGAGGTTCTTATTGAGTTTTTACTTCTTTTTTTAAAAAGTAGTTCTATTTGATAAGTTTCTGTTCAAGTGCAAATATTCCATAGAATTATTATACCAGATAGCTATAAAGTAATATTTTGGAGTCTTTATGAGAAGACTATTACTTAGGGTTACAAGTATTACTACATTTATTCTAATAATGATTATTACAATAATTATGATCACATCCTAGTAATACTATGCTTTCAAGTCCTTGAGATTCAAATTTGGGAGAAGATAATGATCTCCAATTCTAAGGCATAACAATCTAGCAGGACCTACTTTAGAATGACTTAAAAGGGGAAAAGTAACAATATGTGACTAGAATGGTGACAAAAGAATTTATGGGTATCCAAATCAATACTCCAGAGAGACAGTAATAAAATTCAAGGAGGAAACCAGAAAATACCCAAACTGAGAAGACAGAGATTAAATCTGAAGCAAAACAAATTAAACTTCATGTGATCCTCTAGATCAGGATGGGATACATCCCATTTTCTCTATATTCTGGAAAGTATGAAGACATATGTTAGAAATATAACCTGCATTTACGTGTTCAATATAGGAATAAAATTTTCAGATAATTTGGTATATGTCAGGAATTGTCCAGAAAGATAAGATACCCAAGCTTGAAAGCTTGAAAATAGCAACTTCAGTTATACTAGTTTCCAACTTGAATGTGAATGATTCTTTTCTGAATAAGCAATTTAATGAGCTAAGAGCAGACATGGCTTTGAAATATCACAAATTTAGGACCTAAAGAGAAAATATCACAGCACAGTTTAAAATATAGAACTTTATGGAAAACAAAGATTAGATTTTTTCCTAATATAATGATGATATAATGTATAACACAAATGCTAGTTTTCAAAATGTTTTTGATGATGCACTCCAGTACTAAAAATTTACTAGCACTTTAACGTCTGTGTTTAGGTACATAGAGTCATGCATATATTCATGCCCCCACATATTTGTACACAATTATATGTGTATACACATACACATATATATAGACATATATTTATGTATTAATATGGAGTTCATATTTCAAAATATACTCCAAAGTAGAAATTCAGAAATGACAGAATATAAACAGAAACATATTTGCTAATATTTTCTGCTCATATCTTAGTAGGTAACGTTTTACATGCTTTATGATATATACATTCCAAGATGCAGGTCAGATAAAAACAAATGTAACTTTTATAGATACACTATTAAAATACTGAGCGGAAGTGTGTACAATCAAACTGTATGAGGAAGAATAAATTTGTTCTGTTTCCAACACAGAATTTGTTCTGTGTCCTTTTTGTCCTAATAAGCTGAGGTCACATAAAAGCATACTGTCATAGAACAAAGAAAGCTGCTTATTTTCACTAAATACCCATTGAGGAACATATGCCATCAATTCCCATTTGTGGCACTTGAAAATATGGTATTTAATTTCCTTTATCAAAGAATTATGATTTTATTTTATTTGAAATATGATGTAGATCAATATAAAAGACTAAGCCATACATGGAAGTACAACAAAGAAATTAAAAATTAATCTCTAAATTGTACCACCCAGAAAAAAAATGATAACATTATTAATGTCTGATAACATGTTTCTAAGTATTAATGGAAACAGAAAGATCAATGATGCCATAGATCATCTGTGGCAGGAAGAGGAAGGCTATGAGATTGCCCGACCCTGAATGTAGACAATAAGGGAGTACATTGATTGTAGAAAATTTGGTAAAGTCAATAAAATCAAATAAAAATAGTGTGCTTTTTATTAGCATCCTGTGCAAGCAACTCCAAACATTATCAGTGATAAAATCCCTCTTTCAGCAAAGTAGACCCCTCTCATTGCCATTTCACCTTAGTACACTAATGGGATGAATAGATATAGGAAAAGATATTCATAAAATGGAATTTTATAATGAAATTAATATATCTTACTTTAACATAAAAATATAAATTCACATGAAATTAAAGGAAGCTGAGAATCAGAGGAATATAGTTTTACTACATCAGATATTCATCTAAAATATAATTCTAACATTAAGAAAGACCATGTTAAACACTAAGACATAAGAATCATTATTTCATTTATTTTTTAAAAGATTTATTTATTTGTTTGGCAGAAAGAGAGAGCAAGCACAAGAAGGCAGAGTGGCAAGCAGAGGGAGAGGGAGAAACAGGGGCTCCATCACAGGACTCTGGGATCATGACCTGAGCCAACAGCAGATGCGTAACTGACTGAGCCACCCAGGTGCCCTGAGAATCATTACTTTAATTCTAGGTTCAACTTTAGATTATAATTATTGTTTCTCTGTTTTGTAAGATGAGAAAATCCCTCCCAAACCCTATCATCCTGTATATTATTTACACATTATCAAGATTTAGTACAATTAAACCCTCTTCTACAGCTGTAATTTTCAGTTATTTTTTCCTTTGTTCCATATATAAATGAAACCATGCCTATATCTAGTCCTACCAGTATGATTATTCTATCCTTAAATTTCTTAATTTTTCCTTCAGTTTGCTGGATTTCATAATATTGTTCCCTACTGTTCTAGACATGGAGAATCCAGAAATGAGATCCTGGACACTCTATTTCCTACCTTCACATGTTTAAAAATCCTTACTTGCAACACTCATGAATATATATAATTTTGAAGTATAGTTTTTATAGATTCTATTTTATATTTTAAGTTCAGTAATTTCACCAGAGTTTCTTCCTTTGAGATAGGAAATCAATTTAATTTGTGGCATCAAATATTTATTTCAGTAAGTCGATCTTTACTATATCATTGCAAATATCAATACTATCTATTTTTTAATTGATCAATATTCATTTTTAGTCTGTTATCTTCTTTAGGAGCATCACATATTATATGCATCTATTTTATGCCTTTATTTTGTATCTTCTCTCTAAAGAGATTTTGAGGGTATCTTTGGTCTTTCTCATTTTATTTTCTATAACCTCCTCTAACTTCCTATCATATTTCTCTGACTGTGCTTCCAGTCATGATTTTTTTTCTGTTCTAATGTAGCTTTCATTTATACATTGTTTTACATTTGCTGTAGTTTTTTTTTTCTAAAGTCCTATAATATGTCCTTTAAATACTCACACATATTCTTCATGTGTTGGTGGTGGTGGTGATAAGTATGTGTGTGAGTGGGGGATACATGCATATGTATTGCCCCAGATGTTATCTCATCTCCATTTTCAAGATTTGAGGTGGTACTGTGGTTCAGGTCACAGGATCCCTGAATTGTGAACTGATGGCAGTTCCTGTTTGCTACCGACCCTCACTCAACTTTGCTCCTTTGATTTTACTTGACTAAGAGATGAGAAATAGCATGTCAACATGATTTCTCCCCTAGCTTCACCTCCTCTGCATAATGCTACTTTGACTCAGGTCTTTACAATTATAAGTCACAGGGAAAAAGTTCTAAGAAAAGTGAGATCAGATGCTATAATCAGGAAGAAGCCTGTCTAAAGTTTGCCAAGCTGAGGGAGATATTAAGGCCATCCTGGTCAATGATCGTAGGGGTAGGTACTAAAAACACTTTGTAAGACAGATGCGGTCCCCTGAAGATGGGGTAGGAAGTTGGGAGTCAGATTTATCTTTGGAGCCAGGAGTGTCTGCTCACAATGAAAAAAAAAAAGGGTAGAGCTATGTGAAAGATAGAAAGAGTGAGGGAAAGAGAGAGAGAGAGAGAGAGTCAAATTGGTTACAAGAAGATGAAGGTAGATTGAGCTGGAGACCTACTTGGAGGTAGAATGTAGATTAATTACATTAATTAATGTAGCAGTTATGACAAACGCCAATGACCAGGTCCAGACAGACAGATAAATGAGTGTAACTAGCCAGTTGTAATATACTTGGGAGTATTGGAGTCTGTGGTAAATCTGAGTGTTTGCCAGACTGATTATAAATGCAGAGTCTCAGGTCCTACCTAGTGCTATTAAATCACAAGCTGCATTTGAAAAAGATCTCAAAAGGATACATGGACACATTAAAGTTTGAGAGGCATGGTTGTAAATCATACCTCTCCAAATAACAATGTTTTTCTTACCATTTACTTGTATTGGTTTTGATTATTTATAATACCTCACCTACACAGAAACACTTCAAGGGGAGGGACTTTTTTTTTTTTTCTAACTCTCTAAATATTTGCTTTGACAACAGATTTTCTGACTGAATGAAAGCATTGCCCTATGTGTGACCTATGTAAAATTATTCTTGCAGGTTGGCCCTCATGTCATTCAGGATTAATCACATGTATTTACTTATGAAGGTGAGAATTTCAAATATAACCCTGAATCACATTCTGGAATACATTTTGGTATGAAGCAGGAAAAGACAAACACATAACCATTACATATTCTTTAAAACAAAGGAAGGAAACAGCAACAGAAAATATATTAATGCAACTTTATGGCTGAGAATTTTAAAACAAGCATCATGGAATGTAAAGTTATGGCCCTCATAGGAATCATAACTGGGCTGTAAGGCAAATGTATATTAAGGCATAAATATAAGTCTATACAGTAATAGAAAACACTACAACCAGATGTGCCAAGAGACTAAATTATAATTGACGTGGGAACCATAGATTTGGGATTTAATACTGTTTAGAATTTAAATTTTTCTGAAACACTGACGTAATATGAAGCTATCCAGATACTATAGGGTGGGTATGATAGAAATATGAGGATATCATATCAACAACAAATAGTTCATGATAATTTTATTTATAACATTTAGACAATTTAAGAAATAATCAGTTACAAACTTATTAAAATAAGAGTGCTAACTTTTATATAATGCATAAAAAAATCAATGACTAAACATGGAATTATAGGGAATCTAAGTACGGATGGCATATAAACTCATTAATTTTGACTTATTCACTTGGAATTTATGAAAATACAGATGAGGACTCACAGGTTTATAGCTGTTGGCAGGGGAAGAAGTCTTAGAAAACATCAAGGCTGGAGATTTGCCGACTATACTGTTGTGTGTGTATGTACACTTTAGAGCCTTATGGTTCCCTTCCACTAAACGTGAGGAAGCTTTCTTCCTGATTATAACCCCAGATCTCTCACTTTATAGAGCTTTTTCTTTAGAAAACTTGCAACTGTAGGGATGCTTGGATGGCTCAGTGATTGAGCATCTGCTGTTGGCTCAGGTAGTGATCTTGGGTCGGGGCACCAAGTCCCACATTGGGCTCCCTGTGAGAAGGCCTGCTTCTCCCATCTATGTCTCTGCCTCTCTCTTTGTCTCTCATGAATAAATAAATCTTAAAAGAAAACTTGCAACTGTAAATTCTTTCTTTGCCCCTTAGACATGTAAATCTTCTATACCCTGGTAATCATTTACTCAAGGAACCTGGAAAATATACCTTTGAAATATAATCATAAAGACAGGGGCCCTCTCTCATAGTCTCTACAGGAGGGTAGGAGCCTAGCATCCTAACCCATGAAGTGCCAACCAGCAGGTGGCCTAATCACATTGACTACCTCCCACAGGAATGGCTCATGTTCTCCAGTACTTTGCCACTAGCTTACCCCAGTGCTTAAAAACCCTTGTGCTTTTTTTTTTTTTCTTTTTTTCAGGAGAGCTGATGTCAGTCTCTTTCCCCTATTGCAGTAGTCTTGATCTCTGTTGAAAGTCAATAATAAAGTCTTTCTTGCTTGTTTAATTCAGTGTGTATGTGTGTGTGTGTGCACGCGCGTGTGTGTGTGTGTGTGTGCGTGTAGAGAGAGAGAGAGAGAGAGCAAAAGCACGTGCCTCCCAGGGGGCCTTAAGATCAAACCTTCCCTAGCCACACTTCCTTAAAAGTAGTATTATCTTTAATCTGTCTTGTATGTTGAAATTTTTCATAAAATTGCATTTAAACAAATGTTACAATGATTTTATAAACACTTAGAAAGACTTACTTTAGGACAATTATTTCATTTCTCAGGTGAGATAACAGAAGTCTTAAGAGGGGAAGAGATTCACCAAAAAACTCAAGATCCATGGTGAATAGTAGCTCTAGAGCCCTGGGATGTTGCTCCAGTGTTCTCTAGATGCAACCTTTGGATCCTCAAAGAAAACAATGTGCATTAGGCAACGTAAGAGAAACAGGATGGAATGGTTAACCTACTTTAAAGGACAATCTTCAAGTGCCTTAGGAACACTCATTTGCATGCAACCAATTCACATGCAAATTAGGAATAATCTTTATTCAGGGCCTTTGTTTGGGAACATTTATTAGCCATTAGTTGTGTTACTTTATTTACTTGAATGCATATTTTCCTAAATGCTGCATAACCATGTAGAAGATTATAAATCTAACATTGAAAAATGTACAACAAAGACATAAATAAAAGCCAAGAGCACCAGTACAAATACTGACTTTATCTAGTTCATTTATATTAACATGAATAATACCTTAGTATTTTCAGTCAGAAGGTGACTTAGGGCAGATAATGACACAGTTACGAATATGGCCGAGATGCTTAGCCTTGCAGAGTCTCATTTTGTTATTTGTAAAATGGAAGGTGACAATCCCTAACTTTATATTGTTTTTATGAAGATGAGGAAAATATATGTAAAGTGCTGAGACAGTACTGTCTAAGCCCCTAGTGGTCGTAGTATCCAAAATGGTGGTGTTACCATCAAAATAAACATCATCATCATCACCAGTACTCCTTTGCATTTTCTTCAGCCTTTATAAAGGATCCCTAAGAAAATCTGCCTAAATGCAAACAACTATTTTGACACCAGTCCCAGCTCCGTACTGGAGAAGCCTCAACTTAAAGCTGCAAGCTTTGGATCCTAATTCAGTGTTGAGTTTAATTAAACCAAAAAATTTCAATTAGTACAGATTTTTTCCAGAGGTTCTTAATAGTACTAATTTGAAGCAACAGGCAATGGCCAATTAATTGGATTGTGTCATTCTAATCAATATAGATATGGCCTTTACTTCTTAATCCTTTTTAGTGATGTCTCTGTGTAAGGCTCTATCAAGTATTCTATGGGAAAGAAAAACAAAAATAATAACAAAAAAACTATAGTGTTAGTAAGCGACAGATGCATCAAGTAAGATAATGTTACCACTGTGTTCTCATATAAAAGATCAATTCCTTCACCAATGTCTCTAGAAGTCAAGTCAAATTAATGAATTAGGGAAAAGAGGAAATGGTCAGTTTAGGGTAATATTTTTTTGTCAAAAATTGACCTTGAAGCCCTTATTAAAATAAGGTGACCTGGATTACCTTCATACTTATTCTGTTTAAACAGTAGTTTTCCTTAGGAATGGGAGGGGGTCTATAAATTAAATCAGGAAAAAGTACTGTCATGCTGATGGAGACAAGTTCAATACCAAGAATTTATCTACTTAGACAAATGAAATCAGAGTCAGTAGATCCATTCTGAAGTGTTCTGATGCCTCTGCAGAAATACAAAAAGTTTCAGGCAAATGTAATTTTCCTTCAGTCAAATTTGGTGCATTTGTCTAGAGGTTGCTGATCAGTAAGGGTAGATTTTAACAAATCAGTTTCATGGATTTCATAAGACTGAAAAATAGGGTTATTTTATCTAAATACAGGTTTCCCAGTTAAGACTAAATTTTAGATAAACAAGAAATAATTTTTAGTATGTCTCGTATACTATATATATATAATGTGTATATGTGTGTATATATCACAAATATGAACTATAATTCTCTGGAAATGATGTGTTATAGTTTTGCAAAGTACCTAGGTCACAATCCCAGATCATCTTAATCCAAATTCAGCACTGAAAATTTTCTTACCATTCAAAAGCTCTGAAGCTGGTCTAAAGTTTTTTTCAAGGTCTAGTTTACTTCTGGTTCATTCTTCTTACTCCAGTCCAACCAAAACTAAGAGGTAATACACCATGACATCATACTTAAAGCCGTCCACTCTGTCTTGGGATACCTTGACCTCAAGAAGTCTAGGGATCCCTGGGTGGCGCAGCGGTTTGGCACCTGCCTTTGGCCCAGGGCGCGATCCTGGAGACCCGGGATCGAATCCCACGTCGGGCTCCCGGTGCATGGAGCCTGCTTCTCCCTCTGCCTCTCTCTCTCTCTCTCTCTCTCTTTGTGACTATCATAAAAAAAAAAAAGTCTACTAATCAACTAACATAAAATCCCTAAAAGAAGCTAAATGTCTGGATTGATATCATCTTCTGAGTCTTAATCAGGCAATTAGCATTATATTTTTACTATTATTATTTATTTAGCATTGCTTGTATTCTCTTATATTTTTCACTAGTATTTTCTAGCTCCTTAAAATATATTTCATTTGGAAGTTTTGCCTGAATTATTTAATTTGCTGTTATCAGAGACAGTATCAAGTCCTTGATGATTGAAAGCCAATTTTTAAAATGTAATTTATCTACAGATGACAAAACCTATTTTATTGTTTTGGAACAGGATGCTTTCTTCCAATCAAAATATGTCTAGCTCTCATTGGCCATATTCTATAAGTGAATAAAATTAGGAGAGTTTTTTTTTTTTTTTTTTTTTTTAACCTTCAATACCGTAGTAGAAAATAAAAGAGCTGGTAGGATCTTTGAAAAGGAAATAAAAGTATATATTCTAATTAACTTAACAGCCCCTAATGAAGGGAACAGACCCTAATGCAAGGATTCAACAACTCCCTTTTTAAAACAAGTTCAGTGTTCCTATTTAATCTATATAAAATATCCAAAATTACATGAATCAAACTGAAAGAGGAGAGAAACTGAAGAGTTGATTAGGAATTCCACCCAGAAAGAGATAATGCCTCTTATATTAGAGTAGGAAAAGAAAAAAATTAAAGGCTGGAAAAACATACTTTTCCACTATCTCTATAGGGGTATGAATGGCCACAAAAAATATTTTAAAAATTACAGTGTTTTGTTTCTGTTCTTTTACAAAAATAGTACTTGGCTATAAATGAGAAGCAATCATTGTGTCCCAGCTTGGTTGTTGGCTTATTGAACACATTTTACCTGTTACTGCATGCCTTAATAGCCTTATTTGTAAAATAAGCAATTTAGACAACATAGTCTACAAAACTCATTTCAACTTTAAGATTTTATAATGATATATTTCAAAGTTACACTTTCAAGTTTTTGATAACTCCTTGAGTGAAAATTACAAGCATATGCACACATAAATGCATGGATAAAGGAAGAAATTAATGGTTTTCGTTTACAAAAAAATATCTCTTGCAAAGCGAACAAAGGCAGAAACAACATAACTCCATAAGATCAAAAACTCACTCCTAAAATAGGTCAAATTCGATCCACATTCTTAAAGTAATGAAAACTATTGTTAGCACATACTTACAAAAAATATTCATTACAGTTCAAATCTAATTTCTGTTCTCTAAGCAGCTATAATAGAATCAGCGAATATTTCCATAATATCTTTTATGTTCATGTCAGTGAGATAACAGTTTCATACTCAAAGATTTCTAATTGATTTGACCATAAAATAAGCCTTTTGTTCAAAGAAGGGCAAAAAATAAAAGATAAGAAGGATGGCAATTTAACTTCCAGATGTATACTGCATACAGATATTTTGGGGCCATTAAAACACTAAACAAAAATAAATAAAAAATAAATAGAGTGGGCAATAAAATCATGAAGTTGGTCAAAAAGTGACTGAGTCACAACAACCATGTAAGGACACAAGCATATCTTTAAGTTGAACTAGTTTTAAAATGGAAGCTGGACTCAGTCTGTTTCAGAGGAAAACATCAGATGCTGTAGATGAGTTACTCTGCAAACAGAAATATCAGAACTAAAGTAAATAACATCTAGGAGATTCATTAGCACATCTTGAAAATACCCCTGGTCAGAATCATATCTACATATATAGTGTTCTTTCCTTTTGATATTAAGATTAAATCTAAGCATTGGATAGTGTTTATCCCTATATTTACATCTCTTAATCTCATTTCCCTCATTTGTAAAATGTTGACTATAACACCTCTCTGATGGGTTTATTATGCACACTAAAAGCTATGAAATAAAGATTATTTACATCAGGTAAGAACATATTATTGTGAGTTGTTACTACTTTCTCCTTGGTAAGCATTTAAAATTTGGATCCTTCATTACCAGAGTAATCTTCCAAGTGTTGGAAAAAAGTACAAAAGTTACTAGGCAAGCCACAAAGGGTGTCCCTGAGCCACAATATGTCTACTTCTGTATTTTGAAAAAAAAAAATTCTATACCTATTTCTAGCCATGTGTCTTTTAAGCTCTACCAAGTAAATCAATAAGTACTATATTTGAACATGCTCCCTACATCTTTGACTTTTCCTTTTCTCATTCTTTCTCTGATTGCTTTTCTTTTCTCATATTCCTTCTTTAGATGCTCATCAGTGTTTTCCCCCACATCATCAGCATCTAAAAGCATCATCATCTTAAAGGACACACTGTTGTCACCAAATGGATAAACCACAAAATGGCATCTCCCATCCTGCCCTCTGACTCCAAACCTGGTTACAGGGTCTCGCTGTTTGGACAGTCTCCTTCTGCCACCTCAAAAAGGAGTGTCCTGCCACTTCAAAACGGAATGCCTCAAATAAACTACTCTTTCTCTTCCTGACAAATAATCTCTCTTTCCATATCCTAGTTCTTTTGCCAATGGAACCTTAAATTTCCAGCAAGCCTTCCCAAATATCTTTTACTTCATCTCATGCTTTCATTTCTTCATGTCATAAGTCTCACCTCTCTACAAGTGTTTCTGGATGTGCCTCTGAAAGACCTACAGCTTGAGCCTTTACTTGACTATGATCACGACCAATCTAACCCAAGATTCCAAAGAGTCCTGAGTTATCTCAAAAGCCAAGAGATCATCATTCAAAACAGAGGACAGACTAATACATTATTTCAAGCTCTACTGCAGATCATAAAGTGAGTAAATAGAAGGAGATAGGCAAAGAGGTATTTAGACACAACTGTGTTTTCTGACGTGAGGGCAGGAGAAATTGGAGAGAGAACAGGGTGAGCATACAGACTAGCATTGGGGAATTGCTGACATTCAGAGTCAAACTTGACAAAAGTGGTGTGATGGGGAAAACAGGAGATTCTGAAACCACTCATGGTTTTGAATCTGTTGCTGGTGATTTCTAGGCTTAAATAACAAATGTAAGCTAAAAAAACATGATTATGTGTGATTCCCAAATGTTGGGTTCCCTTTCTCAATATTAGTGTTCTGTGTTCTGTTCTTTCACATCCTTCTGACTTAAAACAATGCTTTTATCAGATATCACTTTTGCTCAGATGTATAGAACAATTTCCCATCTTAATTTCACATATTTCTGACTTCCTTTGCTGACTTTCCAGGTCTTCTATTACCTGACTTCATAATTTTTATCCAACAGTTTTTTTTTTCTTATTCTTTTGACAAACTAGCTTTGTACCAGTTAAGCTGCCACATTACCCTCTTACTACAATTCACTTCTAAACCTGACAGCATTCATGCTTTTTGCTAATGCCAGAACCCTCTATTCTAGATTAAAAAAAAATATGAACATTCTTCAATGTACAGCAAGAATTCCACTAACTCCTGAGACTGCATCCCTCTTCTCCAGACCATTTTCCCATTTCTAGGATCACTAGACTATTTAGAAGCTAAAGTTGAATGGATAACATGATGATTAGTTAAAAGCAGAAAATCTATTTAAACATTTTGGTCTACATGCAACCAAATAGCATTTTGACTGATTGCTTCACTTAGTTTGGTGATATTTCTACTAAATGAACTAAAACAACTGGCAAATGGAATATCCTATGGTTATAATAATAACTTGCCTTTGGTTTATCCAATTCTGACAATGTTTCCAAGGTTCATTAAACCAAACATATTTTCCAGCACAATCTATAATGGCACAACTCCTTGTGTGTGGTATCAGCAGCATATTCTTGCTGCATGTGCACAGATAAAAATAGCTATGTCAGACACAACAACTGTCAAATTTGATGCCTGGGGCATCGTTTTTGATAAAGACAGCTGTGGATGCTAAATTGAGGATTCCTATGTACTCTGTACTCCCACCTCTTTCAAGAAAGCTGCCTATCGATAGGCTTTATATTTCTGTGTTCCGCATCTGTATTTGGGTGCTGAGAAGACAAATACTGCACTAACGCCATGGTGTGGAGAAAGGAAAAGAGAAAACACCTGTCAAATCTAGAACTCTCAGCTACATTAGAAGAGAAAGTACTCTGCTCTTACTGACAAGGCCCTTCAGAAAGCCAGGACAGGCCTGGGTCTCTTTGGGAGACCACTGGTTACTTTCCATTTAAAAGTTGTTTCTGCAAATAAAAGAATCTTGTGAATTTCACTCTGAAGCCATCACATTTTGGAGGCATCACATTCCCTTTTCCATTCCACCCTGATCAATATACATCAGGGGCCAACAAATTTTTCTGTAAAGTGCTAAGGAGTTAATATTTTAGCCTTTGTGGGCCATCCTCTGTCACAATTGTAGCAAAAACAGACATTTTATTAGACAATATGTGAATGAAGAGGCATGGCTCTGTTCCAATACAACATTGTAAATGACATAAGATTTCAAATTTTATTTAGGTTTCACATGTGAAAGAACAAAACATTCTTTTTTCCAATTGTATAAAAATGTAAACAACGCTCTTTAACTCACAGACCATGTATAGAAAAGGCCAAGAGAGGTTTAGCACATAGGGTGTAGTTTGCCGAGCCATGGTCTATACAAATATGGCTTTTCTGTTTACCTCATGTTAAAATAAGAAATAGACGTACTTTGTGAAGCAGACTATCATCTCCAAATACTGAGATTTTTGAGCCTAAGACCTGTCCATTGTCTTTGCCAGCTAAATAAGAGCCACCACTGTATATATTTTTCAAAGGCCAGAAAAAGAATCATCAGATTCCAAAATAAAAGTGACCAGCTATCCCTCTCGAAGCAAAATTCAATCATGTTCTTACTGGTCTAGACATCATAAGTTAAAAACATAAGGTAGTCTCTAACAATCAAGGTACTTATAATTTCCACATTTTTAGGAATCTCTATTTTTGTGCTACTGAAAAGTGTAAAATTTAGTACATTTTTGAAATTTTAGTCACTGAATGTTAAGCTGCAGTGGTATCAGCCAGTTATGTCTGACACAATCTGGCACCATGCTGAATTTCATTCTTTTTTTTTTTTTTCTGAATTTCATTCTTAAGACTGCCATTGCTACTCAGTCAAGGGAGTTGGGTCTTGAGTGCTTTAATTTAGAAGACACTTATGAATATATACCATATAACATTATGTTCTAAGATAGCATATATACTGTTCAACAGTGCTCACTAAACAGACCTGACCCATTCAAGTTCATTTAAGGGATGATGACTAGGAGGATGAGTTGTAGAACCAAGTTGGTGAGTCTATATAATTTTCTTTAGATATAAGGCAACCACAAAGGGTTGTTGGGTTTTTTTTTTTTTTATTTTGTTTATATCTTCTGTTTTTTGTAGAGGGGTTCTTTCTTTTGTTCTTTATTTTGCTTTATGCTGTTCAATAAACAGTAATATAATGAAGTTATCTCTTTGTAAATTGGCTTAAAGTAGGTAAAATCATACCCTGAATCCAAGAAATATATAATTGTATAAGCAGGTTAATCTGGGCAAGTTAATGTAACAGTGGCTACACAGTGTTTATCAGCTCCCTACAGTAATCCATTCAATCTACTGTTCTGCTTCTGTTTAAAAGCCACAGTGTCTAGAAGTCTGCAAAGTGAAAGTCCCCGTCCAAGTTGTTATAGGACGTGGGTTACTTGTCTTTGTTGTTGTCCTTGTAGCCTTGGAAAAAGCACTTCTAACTTCACCTCTGAAAAAATTTTGAAATCATATGAAAGCAAACTGAAAAGCAGAGAGCAATGATTAACAAATATTTAGGTCAGAGGAAAAAAATTAGAAATATGAAGTCAAACAAAGGTGAGACTAAAAGACAGGTGAGCATAATATGCTCTATACTCCTGCCCTCCACTCCTGCCATTTCTTCTTTCTAGTAATGGAAGAAATTAAGTTAATCACTTGTTCTTTTTAAAATAATGGGAATAAATGTGAAATGTTTCACTTTGTTAGGGTAAAAGACTTTTCAGTTACTGAAATTATTTGAAAAGACAAATTCCACTGGCTTTTACCCCACTAAAAATGCTCCTCTTCTATTTTCTTTTGTTGTTGTTGTTTTGTTTTGTTTAACAACAGTGCAGAATGACAGATGTGCGAAAAGGAGAAAGAGAACTAGGAAAAATATGATAACAGTCACAACTGGCTTCCTAGATTTATTTCCAGTTGATTTTACATCTGGTCCAACTGTGTTGTTTGTTGATATTCTGTTGGCAACAGACACGAGCAGTATGTGTCTCTTGCTTTTATTAACATTTTTATATCTAGACAAGAGAATTTGGTAGAAAATTGTAGCAACAAACTGAGTGATCTTTGCATTGCATTCTCAAAGTTGGCATGTTTTCACTTTCATATTCAAAAGGTCACCCAATCTAGTCAGTTCTGGACATTTGTAAATATCTCTAGACTCTCTTGTTCAAAGGATTATCAAAGTCTTCAATGATTATAGCACTCACCTCCTGTCTTCTTTCTTAGGTGGGCAGATCCACCCATTCTACTGGCACTAAACTAAAACCTGATCATATCCCTAGCTAATTTTTCAATTATGCCACTTATCTATAAAATAAACTCCCAATGTATTAGTGAGACATGTAAGATTTTTAATATTGGTTATCAATCTAATTTGCATTTCAAACTCTAATTGCTTGCTATTTACCCACATATTTCAGCAATGTTGAACTTTTTTCTGGCCATTCTTCAAACTTTCCAGACTCTCATAACACTAGCCCTTCACACATGCCTTGGACTATGCCTGAATTTTCCTATCTATCATTTATCCTTCTAGATCCAGCTCAATATCTATTCCTCTGTCAAGTCTTTATTGACATTCCTAGCTGTAACAACAAAGTAAACCCCTCTGATGATACAGTGAATTAATTCTCCCCTAGGAATGGCTCACAACTCTGAATGATTTTTATAATGACACATTTACCAAGAGGGAAAAATAAATAGCATAAACAACACTTTAGAAACAAACACAAATGCAACTTCTCCAAATGGTATTTTAATTTTTCAGTGGCTTATTTTTTTCTATCACCTAATTAAGGTTAGATAAATAATTGCTGATATTCCTTTTTTCTTTCTATATATAGGCATTTAATCTAAGAACATCAAAGTTCTTTAAATACATTAATTATTTTTTTTCTGCATGAAACTAAAGTACTAATATTACTATGTAACTAGATTTGGGGAAAAAATTGAGTGTTAGCAATTTATCTAATGTTATACAGGGACTGCACTACAAGGGAAAGGAAACAAACAAACAAACAAAAGAATCCCAGATGCTTCAATATGGGGGAAAAATATTGTATATAATGGGGGAAAAATATTTGTATATAACTGGTGTTCAGCCTATTATAACTCCAACAAGGATTATTTTCCAATGCTGGCAGATATTGCAACCACTTTTCCTAACATTTTCTAAAAATAGAGAAGAGGGGATTCCTTGGTTGGCTCAGCGGTTTAGCGCCTGCCTTTGGCCGAGGGTGCGATCCTGGAGTCCCCGGATCGAGTCCCACGTCGGGTTCCCTGCATGGAGCCTGCTTCTCCCTCCTTCTGTGTCTCTGCCTCTCTCTCTCTCTCTCTCTCTATCATCTCTATCTCTATCATAAATAAATAAAATAAATAAATCTTTAAAAAATTTTTAAAAAATAAAAATAGAGAAGAGAATAAATAGTGTTAGGGCTGGAGACAGTAAAACAGACAGGCTGCTAACTGAGATTTTCTGCATCCTGGATCCATTCTCTTACAATGCAAGACCTCTGGTCCTTACCATATTGTTTTTGTGTGTCTCTTATAAATGTAGCAGCCATCTCAATATGCTATTCCATTAATCCCTCAAATAATTATTTAATGGAATTTTGCCATATGGACTTCATTATCTCCTCCACTCCCTCTTGAGGATTTTATAAATACGGGATGCTTTTAGAATAAAAAATGAATTACAGTTTCAAAATAGGATGCAAAAAATTATGATCCAGAATTTTCACACAGGTTTGAAAATACCTCATGCTATTAAATTTTTAATCCATAGACTTGTTTCCACTCCTGGGGGGGGGGGGGAGCTTCATTCCTTCTCTGTCACTTTTTTCTAGGGTCTAAGCTGAGGCCATCTTCTCTTGTTCTCCAGAAAACAGTACCGCAACCATTACCAAAATGTTTGGTCTTTGGAGTTATTTTGATATCAACCCTTGAGATGTTATAGCTTTCTTTAGAAAGGGAAAAGGGAAAAAATGTCTTTTTCTTTTCTCTATAATGCCAACTTGATTTTTCTCATCAAGTCCTATCTTTTTGTCTTGATTAGAGAGACACTTCTACTTCTTATTAATGCTGCTCTTTCTAGCGGCTCTCTGAATCCCATCTCTTGAAAAACATCCCTGGACTCTTGCCAGTTAACAGCTATCAATATATATTTCTGTGTATTTTAGTTATTAGCATAATGGCTTATTGCTCCAACTAAATTTAAAACTCCTTGAGTGAAGGGATCTTGAAATTTTCATCTTCACATTCCCCAAAGCATTTTAGCACAGTGCCTTCAAATCATAAGTACTTGAAGTATATTTGTCAAATGAAAAAAATTAAATGTATTCTATATTATAAAGCACAATGGAAACTGAATGACAGTGATGACAAAACCTTTGTTTTAAATAGAAATTAACTAATAATAATGGAGAACTTCCATATTATTATTTTTCCATTGGAATATGGATCATCCTCAAGTCATCTTAAGGAAACGTTATACATATGCAAGCAGGCTTTTACATGGGTAGAGGAAATCTGCCTACCCACAGTCAAAGAGAGAGAATTCTCTGACAGCTGTAATCAGGCTTGTTTTGCCCCTCTTCTTTGAGCTTCCACAGTCCTGGAAACCAGCCAGGACTGGCGGATCACTAGGGATGCCACCACTCCTGTGCTCAAATTGTGTTTATTACCTGTCAGCTTCAATGCACTAAATGACCCTCTAGTGACTTGAAAGAGTTAATGGTCCTCCAAAATGTGAACAACTCACTCCCATCTGATTGTTAGGATCAGCTCCATTATGTTTTATTTGAAAATTTTGGTTCCTTCTCCTTTTTTCTCTCCTAAAATGAAAATACTGGCTCAGCTAAATCCAATATAAATAATTTTACAATATAAAACAATATTTAAGCAGTTCCAATATTTTTTTCTCTGCTCTATCCAAAAAATCACTTATTTTAGGCATACTTCCAGTTAAGAACATCTAGCACACCAAAATCCAAATATGGTGAGATACTAGTAACCTTAATGACTGAACAACATTTAAGCATTTTCTTAAATGTTTAAATGTCTTCCCACATCTGAAAATAATAAATATATATCTTCTATAGTAATGATAGGATAACAGAGAATTTAAAAAATAGTCTCTGCCATTAAAATCCACCAGTTCAGTTGGGAAGAAAGAAAAAAAAAGTGATCAAGTGAATGGTGAACTGTGGAATACTAAGATGTAGACAGGAATAAAATGGTGTCTCTAGAAAATGCCTTATAAAAATGACTTTAATCATCATAAAGTATACAACACTGTGGCTTTTAGTATATTCACAATGTTGTACAACTACCACCATTATCTAACTTCAAAAACATTATGGGGTCTTGGGTGGCTCATTTGGCTAAGTGTCTGCCTTTGGCTCAGGTCATGAACCTGGAGTCCTGGGATCCAGCTCCACATTAGGCTCCCTTCTCAGCTGGTAGCCTGCTTCTCCTCCTCCCCGCTCATGCTCTCTCTTGCTATCTCCTTTGCTATCTCTGTCTCTTTTTCACTCAAATAAATAAATAAAATCTTTAATTCCAGAAATTAAAGATTTCATCATTGCCAAAAGACACCTTATAATCATTAAGCATTAACCCCCTCTCTTCCCTCCCCCCCCCCCAGTCTCTGGAAACCACTATTAATCTACTTTGTCTCTAGAATTTGCTTATTCTAGAAATTTTACATAAATAGTGAGAAACTGTGAATCATATAACATGTAGTCTTTTATGTCTGGCTTTTTTCACTTAGCATAATGTTTTCAATTTCTATACATGTTGTATGGAATTAACATTTCATCCTTTCTTAAGGCTAAGTAGAATCACATCATATGGATATACCACATTTTGTTTATCCATTATTTAGTTGATGGAATTTGTGTTTCTATTGTTTGCTACTGTGAATAATACTACTATGAACATTCATGTACAAGCTTTTTGTTTGAACACGTGTTTTCAATTCTCTTGGATGCATACCTATGAGTGGAATTTCTGATTTTTATGATAATTCTGTTTAACTTTTGAGGAGACACATTGTTTTCTAGAGCAACTAGACCATTTTAATAACCCATTAGCAATGTGTGAGAATTCTAATTTCTCCAGGTTATGACTCACATTTCCCTTTCCTTTCTTCTCTTAAGATTATAACCATGTTACAGAGTATCTCATTGTAGTGTTGGTTTGCATTTCCCAAATGAGTACTGACATTGAGCACCTTTCACTGTTTATTGGCTATCTGTACATGTTTTTGGGGGGAAATTTATACTTAAGTCCATTTCAAAAATTGGGTTGACTTTTTTTTTAGTTTTAGGATACATTTCTATATTGTAAGGAATAAACCTCTATCAGATGTATGTTTTGGAAATATTTTCCCCCATTCTGCAAGCAGTCTTTTCACTTTCTTGATAGTGTTCTTAGGTGCACAAATGTTCTTAATTTTGATGAAGTAAAATCTATGTTTTTCTTTTATTGCTTGCAAATTCAAGGTCCTATTTAACTTTTAAATCTGAAGTGCTTGCATTTCTACCAGTAACATCTACTATTTCTATCATTGCATTTCTTCTATGTATGGTCCTAGGCTTTAAAAAATAAAAATTCCAATGGTAACAAGTATTATCAGTTTGATAGTATATAGTCACGAGGTGGCTTAAACATGCTTAAATGATTAGATCTTTTATTCATTTACACACTAAATGATTATTTTAATCAATGATATTTCTCAGCTTCTAAGTGTTAGACACTATTATAGGGAATGGAAATGGAAGAGCTCCCATCATCAAGGAACTGAATAAAACTTGGAAACAAATATAAATAATAAAATATTGGATTATAAAGACATAAATTCTAGTACAATGGTCCTTGCAAAATGCTACATGAGAACAAACTAAGAGTGAGAATAAAAGAAAGGTTTTCCCTGAGTTTTAATGGCTGAAAAGGCATTTGCCAATGAAAAGACATTCCAATCACCTAGAACAGAAAGTACAAAGCAGAGAAGTGCCAAACTGGAAGCTACATTCTGAGAACTCTACTTAATTATGTAGAGGAGGGAGTTTAGAATGAAGTACCAGGGTGGGGGGGGGGGCAGGCAGGGGTGAGTGCCAAGAAATGAGCTTAAAAAGATACCCAGGTATGGTGCCATACACAATGTCTTAACACCAGTGGTTCCCAAGTGAAATTTAGTCACAAACTTCTGGGTACCCAAACTATAGGCAGAGCAAAGCATAAATAAATAAATCAGATTAAAGGAAGAAGCCTCCAAGGCCACCCCAGTGACCTCATGACTCTTAATTAACAAACACTTGTGGAATAGTTTTAAAAACCACCTCTGCTCACATGAGAAACTACAATATCCTGCAATATTTGGAATCAAAAGGAATTAATTTAACTCTTGCTGAATATGGGGAAAGTCAGTTTAATAGTCTAGGAATGATGATGACAAGTTTTAGCAAGGGACTGGGAAAAGCCCACACTGATTTTTATTCTTGTTCTCCTATAATTCATTCTCCATAGATAGTCCAGAGTCATCTGTTTAAAATGTAAATCTGATAACCACAGTCTTCTGTTGAAATTCTTCCTACTGCACCTAAAAGCCCAGATGCCTGAATTTTCTCACCTGCCTTTGCTTGATTGGGCCTTTTTGCTGTTTTCCCTCTGCCTGAAATGCTTTGCCTTCAACTCTTCACACAGAAGATCCTTCATCACCAAGGTTTTGGCTGACAGTTCTCCCATTCACAGAGGCCTCTTCCGTCTGCGGGATCTAAGGGACATCTCTGCTGCCACTTTGTGACACACACCCTCATTTATTTTTATTTCCTTCCTTGCATCCAGCATAATCTGAGTCACCATGTATATTTGTTGTTTTGCATATTTATGTTCTGTTTTAATCCCACTCTCAATTTTCTCTAGATGGCAAGCACTATTAGAAAAGTCTGCCTACCTTGTTCATCACTCCATGTATAGTTCTCAGAATAATATAAGGAATGTGGTATTACCTCATTATATATTTGTTGATTAAATACATTCAATAAAGAGCACACAAAAGGTAGTTTCATCAATAAAGCCTAGGGGAAATATCAGTAGGTGTAGGTCAGATAGCCCAGAACAAGCCTGGTAGAGTCTGTAAGATTCTAGATGGTCACCCATCAACTGCAAGGGTGACTCCTGAGTATCTGGTATATGACTCATCCTTTCTGTCCTTTCTTCTATTCTTCCCTTTTCTAATTCATCTTTCTAGTGACCTATAACCCTGCCCCTTGTTTTTGAGCAAAGTGATATTATGCAAAAGTATTCTCAAAGGAACACAAAGCAGGGGAAAAGATGTTTAAATTCAAAACAATGCAGCTCTGGTGAATATATTATAGACAGCAAGCTGTCATCATGATCATGTGAGTTATGCCAATTTGAATGATAAATGTGAAAAAGCATCCTACAATCCTGCTAAGATGCTTACTCAGAGTGGCTTGCATTATTGGCAGCAGTATGTCCACAGTGAAATGATATTATATAGTTTCTGGGCTAAACTCACACTTAAGAGTCACATTTTACCAACAGAATATGATTGAAAAGTCACTCCTCACATTCAACAAACCATCTGGAAAACTCTCTTAAAGAACTTTTGACGACTTACAGAAAATGGATGAACTAAAAAGCACTCTGACTTCAGGGTAGAAGAAAATTAAATTGGTTTCCACTAGGTTGACCACAATCAAGAAATTCAAACTTAGCTCCAAAAGTGAGAGAGACACTTGAAGACTAGTAATATGGTTTTGGGGAGAGCAAGATGAATTTAGCCAAAGTTTTTGAACTCTCTAGTGAGAAGGGAGGTCATAGATAGGAAGACCAAGAAGAAGTCTGCAATAATCCAGACAGGCAATGATTAAACCCCCGATGAGAACAGGAATTATTGATTGTCTAAAGGGAGAGTGGGTGGAGGGAGTTAATTTCCCTTGCTTCTTCCTTACTTCAGACAAATAAATCATTGCTTTCACCTTTATGTCTACACAAAATACATAATAAAAAAGTAGAACTATTGGTGGTTAAAAAAATTGGGGTATAAAAAGTTAAATGATGCTAGAAGTGAATTTGTAAAGATAGCTATATAAACTTAAATTATTAATTACTAAGGCCAACACCAATTCCTGCATTGCCAGATCCTGCTGCGATTCTGAAAACCAATATGTTTTTGTCTTGAAGGGTGTTTGAAAGAAACTGGTTAACCTAAAAGGCCTTGAGATGTTAGGGGAATTACAGAAGAGAGACTCTGTAAATCAATACAATTTCTTCAGCAAATACTGTATCAAAAAGAAGGACATTGAATTCAACATTGTCAGCAATGGAGATAAAATCATTTATATCCAAGGAAGTGTAAACAGCCTCAGACTAAATAGTTGGCAGCACAGGAGGAAATTGAAAGAGGCTCTCATCATACCACACCCGCACAATCTTTGATTCAGTAGGAGGCCCGTTTACAAAGACATGCTATTGGTTTGAAGGATGACCACCCCCTCCAAAGCCTGCTTTTAACACCTAGCAGAAAGCACTCTGTGCTTTCCTTCTGGAATAATAAGGATGTTTCACATCTTCTAACTAGTGATTCCAGCTGGTTATAAGATTAAGATGATCTCAAAAAAAAAAGATTAAGATGATCTCTCCCATTTTACAGATAGGACACAGGACCACTGACAAAGCTTAAATATCTTAAATAACATATGTAGCTATCACCATGCAATTTAAATTATGACTAATCATGATCTTGAGAGTCTAAAATTGCTCCAGAGTTGAAGACAGAACTACCAAAAAGAAAATCAGTGCTAAAATTATAGAACACTGAAGACTTTGCAGCATTTATGCCAGCTAACACAAATTCTCTACTCTCTCTAGTCTCAGTTTCCCTATCTTTAAAACCAGCAAGTAATACCTTATTATCTGGTGGATACCTCTAATTAAATATTCAATTAATATGTGTTCATATTATTGCAAACCCATCCGGCTCCTCAAGTCAGCACAGCAAAACACAAATGCAGAGCTTTACCTCTTTGCAAGCGTTCCTCCATTTCCAGGTAAAGTCAAATGGAATGTCCTGATGAGATGCCAGGAGTTCAGTATTTGAATCTAAGTGAGGGAAACATAGGCTTAGGTTATAGAGAATGAAGAGCTAATCTATCAATTACTAAATATCAATTACTAAGTATTTATTGATCATCAACCATGACATACCCAATAGTAAGGCATCACACAGAATGTAGAAGCATGTAAGCCAGTTCCTACATTCTGGAAATCACTCTAGCACCCAGGAAAAAAAATTACCTCTAAAAACACCACAAAATCCTACTTGAATATAGTATCTTTGATGACTCTTGAAGTTATATATGTATTTTTACTACCACACCACTTTGGTTTGCGTTACACCTGAGAGATAGTTATTAAGCTAAATAAGGTAGTTCTCCCCCATGCACTATAACTACACTTTGCCAGCAGTTTCTGGTGCCAAGGTATATTTGGAAGTATAATTAACAGGATATATATTCAATGGTTGATATATTAACTGATAATTTCCTCATTGAATATCCTGCACCTTTTCCTCAAAACAGCTGATGTCCAGGTGCTTTCCATTTGAGTTTATCCACAAATTGTAAGACTTTTAGAAGCTTAGACTTCAACCTGTGAAGGTTTGCATACTCTATCAGCTCTTCAGATAGCTGTAGGTTCCTCAGAAAAGACAGGTTCCTCAAAAATCCTCTTACCTTACTCTGATTCCCAGATGGTAAACAATAGCACTTTCAATTGACCAAAGAGAAACTTCTTTTCAATGTCTACCACATGGCAACTCTTCTCTTCTATCAAAAACCTACTATTATTTTTCTTTCAGAACTGGTCACTTTATGGGATCCCTGGGTGGCTCAGTGGTTTGGCACCTGCCTTTGGCTGGGGTGTGATTCTGGAGTCCCGGGATCGAGTCCCACAATCGGGCTGCCTGCATGGAGTCTGCTTCTCCCTCTGCCTGTGTCTCTGCCTTTCACACTCTCTGTGTCTCTCATGAATAAATAAAATCTTTAAAAACAACAACTAAAAAAGAAATAGTCACTTTAGCCACCAGAGGAAATCTTCTCCCTCTTCTTCTATATGAAGGAATAGAAGCTAGGGGAGTGTTTTCTACCTCCTATTTTACACCAGAATTGCTATGTTTTTATAGTTAAATTAATCCATAGCTCTCTCTTTCTCTCCCACATCTTCTGGCTCTCTTTACAATATCCTGGCTCTTCAACTGACTTAAGCTCTTAACTATTTAAAATCATAAGTGCTGAGCATTCATTGACACCAGAGAATATAGGAAAAACCAAAGGCCATTCAAAATAATCCCTATCCAAGATTAGAAGGTTTGCAGTAGGATTGTTACAATCCCAAATTTCAAAGAAACAAAAGCAATGATAGATTTATAGTTCACTTAGAAAAAAGAAAACAAAACCAGAAACCAAAACAAACTGGTTTGCTCACTTTTAATCAATATATAAATACAACCGTATTCCAGACATTTCAGAGGTTTATTTTAGATGTTTATTTATTTTTTAATTTTAAATTTTCTGGAACTTGCTGGTAATAGATGCTAAAATCCAGCTACAAAATTAAAACATGAAGCCCCTAAATAGGATTAATGTCAATGACAAAGGAACAGTCCAAGATATTCTGAAGATGTTTTAGGCTGTTTATCTTTTACAAGTCTAATGCTATGGTGGGCAAATATGAACACTATATTACAGATGGGGAAATGAAGTCCATGAGTATTCAGTGTGTTACCCAAGGAAATCATTAAATCATGAGATGAGCAGAGTACAATTTAAGACTGATACCTTAAATAGAAACTAAACAGTTCTTCAGGAGATTAAGAAAATTAATGATATTTGATGAATTGTAAAAGTTCAATTAGGTGAAGGAAAGGCAGACAATATAAAGGCAGTTCAAATAAAACATGCCATGACATTACGGCAATATCACATTTGACTTACAGTAAACTGACCAGCCCTGATATTGATTTATATGTCTTGTATATGTCATAAAAAAAATCACAGCAGATGAATGATATACTTGCCTACTGATTTACCTCTTATAAATACAAAAGAACATCTCATAGAAGACAATGGTAGCTAGTTCCCATGATGCTTATATGAAAAGATTACAATTTACCCTATTTATACTATTTATATATGTCACATCTTGGAATACAGAATTTCATGTTCTCTTTAACAGACTCTGCAATATATCTACTAAAAATTAGAAAGAAAACTAAAAGACATTGATGTTGCTGTATTTCAGGTGCTATTCAAGGCTCAGTACTTGTGATCTCATTTAATTTTTATAAAAATTCTATAATGTAATTAGTAGCCTAATTTCACTAATGCCGAATCTTTGGTCAAAAATGGTTGATGATTATACCAAGGGTCACTCAAGTAAAAGTGGTGCAGTTAGAATTTTCAATCAAATATCTAACTTTAAAGCACCATGTATTACATCTGGGTTGTGTGATATATATTATTATTGTCCATTGTCTCCATCTGTCCTTGGGGCATGAATTCATAACATCTAGGCATGTTTCTCTTGCTAAATTAGGCCATAGACCAGAGAATATTCCAGAAAAGTCACTAACAGTCTATTGGACCAGATCTGATAAATGAGATAAAAGTGTCACTTCTTTGCTAAACTATTACATGCTAGATAATAGAGGCGTATACACATACACACATGCACACTTTTCGAACTTTAAGTGGTCCACAAGTTCTTTCAACCTGCAAAGAACTGTAGCAAGATTCAAGCACCCTGGATACAGATTGCTTGAATTCAAAGACTCGAACAAAGCCCCATATCTAGATAAGTGGTACACTTCCTACTATGTGGTAGTTGGAAGGATTGGGAGATTTCTATCAAAATAATTTTTTCTCAAAAGCTGATGCCTAAGAAAGCCTCCCTCTTCTACTTCTTCCAGTCTAACCTAATCTTTAACCCCTAATTAAAGCCCTTCTTACCTCCTATATTAGGGTCTCTAGATGGCCCTCATCCACCTAAGAATCTCTTATTTTTCAATCTTCTTTTAGCACAGAATGCTTCTATTCAATTATCCATATATGGTCTTCTACAGTTATCTTCTTACTTTCCATTACTATTTCTTCTCAACTTTTTGTATTATTAGCAGCACAATGACTGTCTTGATGGTGGTAAGCGTTTGTGGCCTCTGTGTCTATCTCAGGCATCCAAACTCACTAAAAATAAACATCCTGTATAAATAAAAATGTGATTATTATGCCAACATGGTTTCAAGACAGACTCTAACCTTATCCCTTGATAAAATCCTTCAAATTGGAAGGCTGCCTTTTCCAATCCACTTCTCTTTAGATATTCTGAAGCCACTACAAGTAGACACTGAACTCCCTTTCTCTGCATTTCTTGATGTTCAATACCTAGGAGTTCTCTCTTCATAGGAATTGAGAATTACCTGAAATATTCCATTAAGTGAAAACCTTTAACTACCTCTTCCCCTTTTCAGGCAAAGCAATGTATATTAGTAAATATGTTATTGAAGAAAAACACTGACTTTCTCAATGAGGACAGCAACGGTTGTGAAGTATCCAAGAGGTTTTCAAGCTTCAGTATATAGCTTGACAATGTAATATAATAACCTTACAAGATATTAAAAATAGACCACTTCCTTTTGTTTCCTCCCCTCTTGTTGTTGCCTCATCCATATTCTCTTCAGGATACAATGAGATTATGTTAGGCCAGTAATAATTTTAGGTCTTTCTACTATTTTAAAAATATTTTATTTATTTATTTGAAAAAGAGTTAGAGCAAGAGAGAGAAAGTGAGAGAACACAGCACGAGGAGCAAGAGGGAGAGAAGGAGTCCAACTCGGGGCTTGATTCCAGGACTCTGGGATCTTGACCTGAGCTGAAGGCAGATGCTTAACTGACTGAATCACCCAGGTGCCCTTGAGTCATTTTAATATGGAGAATCATTTGGTACCTAGGCCATTTTCTTTAATGCTTCCCTCATCCTTCCTTTCTGGGAACCCTTAGTAACCCTGACACTGACTGAGTTGCTTTGTTGTTTGATTGAAATTATGCAAAAACTTCCTTTTCTGTTCATCATATATATTTTTGATACCAATTATAGTTAAACTGACTTATCTTTATCGTGGTTCCTTTGCTTTTCTTCCTGTACCTTTAATTCTGTTTCATGTTGGAAGGCCATTTTTTCCTGGAGGTTTTTTTTTTTTTTTTTAAACATATGTCTACTCGTTTCTAAAACACCGTGAGACCTATTTTTATATTTTATTTTATCCTTCTTCCCTGTGAATCCTGTGTCAAACATCTGAGCAGTTAGATAGTTTAAGAGCTTCTTTTCTTGGTTGATATTTGCTTTGACATCAATAGGAACTCACATGTGCAAATGAAGACTCTTCTATGGCAAGAATCTTCTTTTAGGACCCATCTGGGTTAGCCAGATAAGTCTGAGGATAGTTTTATATTACTCAAGAAAATTCAACTGTTTATTACTGCTATGTACTCTGAGCTGATTCATACAGGAATGCATTAACAATGTTTAAAAACATTTCATACCATCATATGAAAACATTATCTCCCAATTTACAGGTCTTTATGTATTAATTCCTTAGATGATTTTTTTAAAAAGTACATCATTACACAAGATCTGCACAACAATGATGTGAAGTAGTATAGGAATATAGTCTTTTTGTCATTTTTTAGGTAAACTCACTGAGGCTTATCTATAAGATGAGATAATTTTATTAAAACAGTAGAGAATCAGCATTAAAATTTAAAATGTTTTGATTACCAAAACTATTGAGAAGACGTTGAAATGATTTTTAAAAAAAAAATAAGACAAACTGTTTTTGAAAGCCAATTAAACCAATATTTTATACTAATATAACTGAAATGATTAATTCACCTATTCATTTATTTACTTATGCATCCATAGTAGTATTTACTCAACAAAGATCTATTAATTGCCAGAAACTCTGCTACCCACAGGAGCAAATGTAGAGATAAATAAGACAATGCTTGTGCATTATGCAGCAAAGCAGAGAGTGCTTAAAATGCTGGCTCCTGAAACAGAAAATTTGGGTTTCATATATCCAGAGGAAACTAGAAATTGATATACATTTCTACATCTTCTATTTTCATAATAGTTATGTGACATATCTAATGTTTTATGTTAAACACCAGAACAAATTAGTCACAAAAATACATACTAAAAATATGATAGAAAAGTGAATACTGCTTTTTTATTCTGAGGTAATCTTAAGCCACAAAAAGAGTTGCAAAAATAGTTCAAAGATATATGAAATGTCCAAAAAAGGCAAATCAAAAGAGAAAATAGATTAGCTGTTCCTTAGGTTCAGAGGTGGGACAGGATATGGAGAGGAATACAGAATAACAGATGAGTATTTATTTTAGGGTATCTCCATTGACAGTTCACTTGTGTTCCAATACTGACATTTGTATCTGTATCTATATCCTTAGGCTTATGTTTATATATTTGTGTGTCCATAATTATGTTAATGTCATCTGTCATTTCTACTAGTGTTTACTTTGGAAGGGGGCTGGAGATGAATAGTCTTATTTGCCATTTTGATCCCATCCCTTCACTATCCACCCATGAATTTTAAATTCAAATATTCTATTCTCAGCAATAACAGCAAGTCAAAAGATTGTTTGTCCGTAGGGACTCCTGTCAGTGAAAATACTTCACATAGCAGAATGGCTCCCTTCAAGTACACTCCTCCAATTTCAGAAGGCATTCAAGACACATACAGAATCTATTAGCTTCTATAGAATGTCCCCAAGCCCCTACCACCATACCACTCTCCTCTTTTTTAGAGATATCCTCTCATGAAACTATCTCATTATGTAAATGTACTCCTAAGGAAACACACTTTTGTTGAATGTCCTTAGCATAATTCCTTCTTATGCTCATTTTAGATTTTGGGATGGATAAAGTTGACCATACCACACAATACACCATTTTCTCACTAACCCAGAAATATTGAATATATGACGATCATTAAGAGATTGAGATAGTGTAAAATTTTGAACTTTCCAAACCTACACAGTTTTATGGAGACAGAATTGCAAATACTTTTTAAAATACCAAATTAGGGATATTGCCAAGGTTTACAAGACCCATGTGAAATACGTAAACTGAGGTCCAGGCTTCATTTTTGTATGATTAACAAGTTTAGGGGAGGTTAAATACAAGGGTCCTTTAAAAATATCTTTTGCTGATCATCTGAATTGCATACATAATAATTCCTAATCTGTTTTGATTTGAAACACCCTAAAAGGGGTTTCTAATCTTAAAACAAACATTGCTTTGTTATAAGGCATTGTTGTTTTGCTGTTGTTAATATCACCAGTTTAGAACCCATCAAAATTAAATTTACCTATCTAGGGTTCAACTGTCAAGAAAATTCAGCTATCTGTAGTCCTGAATAATGAAAATTTAAAAAGTGTGTGTGTGTTGTTTTTTTTTTTTAATTTTTGGCTTTTGAGCAGGTAATTCATTATCAGAAATTCTATTGGTCAAAATGTTAATTATGTCTTTTAAAAACAAATCCCTAGTGTGCCCTTGCTACTGTTTAATATAAAACATTTGTAAATTAGAATGTTTTGTAAGCTTCCAAAAAGCGGTTTATTATATAAATAGAGGTCTATGAAAGGCAGGATATGCACAGCAGCCAGATGCCTCACAGCTCCAAAAGACTAAGCTGCTCCTGAAAGCACCAGAACTTTAGATCCCAGGCTGTTCAAAATGATGACGATATATGGTAAAGAAAATATTAAAAGATTTTAAATTCTACCCCATATATTCTAACTAAAATCAAAAGCATATGGAATACATATCTATAATATTTTCTCTCATTGGAACATTTTAAAGTTTAGTTATTTAGGTTTGTATGTATGTATGTATCTATTTATTTATTTGAGACAAAGAGAGAGGCAGAGACATAGGCAGAGGAAGAAGCAGGGTCCCTGCGAGGAGCCCGATGTGGAACTTGATCCCAGCACCCCAGGATCACGACCGGAGCCAAAGGCAGCCACTCAATCACTGAGCCACCCAGGTGCCCCTAAAGTTTGGATATTTCAAGTGCTGAGCCATTGGGAAATTTTATTTATTCAGAATGATTCATGCACCAAGCACTCTTATTAGAAACTATGTTTCTGTAATCATTTCTGTAAATTATAATTGTTACAGGTTCAAGGACATTTTTCTCAACAGACTATCTTATAAAGTATATATATGTCTTTGTATATGAAACAAATCATTGAATAAGGTCACTAACCAAGGATCAATGCCAAGCATAGGAAAACATATGTGTCAGAGATGTTCTGTATCCAGCACTAAACCAACAGAGACATTCAAATTAATGGATCTAAATTAAAAACAAAAACAAAACAAAAAAACAACAGTCAAATTCAGTCACAGTGGACTGTGTTGTTTGCTGGAATCAAAATGGTTTCTGGTCCTTTAAATGGTTAAATATGTTTTTTTAAAAAATATGTCAAAAATGTTTTATGTCCTGTGATAGAAAAATGTAACAATTGAGTTGGGAAGGGAAAGAGAGGTTAATTCTACATGATGACAGGGAAAGTTAAAAATGCTTTATGGGATAGAGACTAAGCTATATCTTGAAAAAGGAAACAGGCTCATCAGACACAGAAGAGGGAAAATTTAATTTAGGACTTTCATGTGTTTTCTAAGAATTTCAAGGAAACCTTTGAAAGAATGAGTGAGTGAACAAGTGTATGCATGAGGGCAGGGAACTGTGTCAGTAAAGTCAAGGACACAGAAAACATTCTGAAACATTAAATTGTCCATCAATCTGGTATGATGGAGCCCAGATTATGCAGCAGGACATGGGGAAAGGTAAAGATTGTGATATAGGCAGGGCTGAATGATAGAACACCTCTAGCATGGTCATTTTTTTTTTTTTGACATCACAATGGCAGCAATTTATTAGGAAGATTGATTTGAAATACCACTTAAATTCTCAAACTGATAAAGTTCTTTTTATAATTGGAAGTATCTAGTATTGGCACAGCTGACAACTATTTGGATGGAGGAGAGTGGTGACATTTTGGGAAAACTACCATGCAACTTGGAAAAGATTGTCTAATTCTCTACAGTATCATACAAAGTAAGCATGACATAACAGTAAAGAAGGTCAAATACTGACTCGATATAAGGGTTGAAAGTGGAACAGCAGAAGGTTAAGGTAGATCAGTAAGCGGATGGTGTCAAAGCAAAAATCGCACTAGACAAAATTAAACAGGCAAGGAGGACTTTATTGAATTCAGCCTATTGCAATAAAGAAGAGGGAGACCAGAGCTCAGTCTGAACTCCTTTCCTCTGAGGCAAGGGGGATCCTAAACTATCTGTGTTGGCTAATTGGATGTCCCCCCTCTTCCCCCTGCCAAAAAAAGTTTGCTTTTTCATATTTCCATAACAGCAGATAGATTTACACCTTCAAGCAAAGCCCTCCTACTGGATAATAGGGGAACTATCTTCTTTAATTATATATCAAAGGGATGGCTCCCAAGTTCTGGAAAAAAAGACATTACTGGGTAAAAAATAGGCAAGAGGTATTTAAAAAGATTGACCTCTCAAGGAGGCACCAGAACAATTTACAATTACAAGTTTTCTTATGCACATGTTCTAAGAAAAGGAAGGTCAGAGGCCTACAAGTCAGGAAGGTGGCTATCTTCAGTCAAGCTGGGAGGAACATAAAGATCCTCCTGGTCAATGGGAGGAGAGTGACTAAAATGTGACATGCAGAGTCAAGCTTCAGTGGTGGAAACCAGAAACTATCAGATAGGTGTTGGATTGGAAGGGAATGAAAATATCAAGAAATTGGGTGTTTTTTGAGGTCTAAAAACAAAGTATAGCTAGTGAAAGGTGAACGTACAGGAGATGGCAATAAATACTGATCTCTATACTGCAATTTGACCATTTTCGGATAAGACTATTTCAGCATCACCCATCAATATGATGTTTTAGTGAAAATCTTAAAAGCAAAGAAGAAAAACTGAGGCCAAGTTGATCTCTTATAACAGTAATAGGATATTTTTGGTTTATTTTTGTGATAAACATATTACATGAAACTAGCTCTAATCCACGCATTTTGGAAAACACTGCCAGATAACTTTTCTCTCATTTGAACACACTCTTGCAATGCCTCATTTAATAGTACTGCTTGGAATCTGGTATGATGGTATGAACTAAATGTTCTGGATTGTCATGATTTTGTAGTGTTCGTGGAATGTGGTGATTGTCTTAATACCTTTCTTTGATCTATTTTTTTTTTTTTTTTGCTTTTTATGTTTATTTCTATTCTTACAGGCAGTTAGGGCTTCTAGTTACTTCCAGGTGCCTTTCTCAGCTCTTCTAATTGGCTGTTTTAATCTAAGAAATATAATGGGCTTGTTGAATTTTAAAGAGACTAGAAATAATTAGTACTTATCACTGCTAGGAAGTTGAATGAGAGTGGGGGAGGCAGCAGTTACCTTTACTATAAATACTTCTGTATATTTGGAATTATTATAATATCTGTTTGAAATTTAAAAAGCCTATTTTTAAAAATGATATGTAGATTAACTGCTGTAAGTGAGTACCTGAGGGACTGTCCCCTGACAAAACAGTGTTAATGTAAAAGCTTTGTGGCTTTCCTTTCTGATTGGCCAGAGGTCCTTCTTGGGACACTTTTCAGTTTTCAATGCCCTTTAGATATGTGAGGTTACCAAGTTTTTCAGTTCTGGATACACAGGGCATTATTACATGCGTACATCTTCTAATTCCAGAAGACAAGAATTGTGAAAAAAAAAATCTGAGATCCAATAGGTTCAATTATTTAGCAGTGAAGCCCACTGCAGCTGATTTTGAGGTTTGAGCATTATTTGCACTTGAAAAATGCTTTCCCTTGTCATCACAAGGGAGTATCTGCTCTTCTCATATTATGCAGAACGAAATCTCAGTCAGAATAGGGAAAAACATCAATTATTAATTAGACATAAATTATTCCTAATCTACACACAATACCTAATCCCTGGTTCACAGAAATGCAAATTGTGCTTCAAAAACAATATGTTAACAAGTCATTTCTCTGCAAAAGACACGAGCCCAAGTTCAATATAAAATATAGAACAAATACTTCAAGCTCATTTCAAGGAATATGCTGATGGAAGGTTATCCAGAACAGCAAGGAAATGGAAAACCAGGCAAACAAAATACCCACAAGGTGAACTTGCTTTTTGGTGCTTAAAAAACAACTAGTGTGTCTACCGTAGCTAATTTTTAATTCTTCAAAATAATTAACTGGAAAATTGTCCTAATATATTTACAATGAATCATAAAAACAGCAAGTAAATAACAAGGGAAGCAATGATGACTTTAAGGGTCCATTTTTCTTTACTAGTAAGAACATTCAAAACAAGACCCTAAATGAAAACAAAACAAAACAAACAACCAAAAAAAACAGGACCCTAAATCAATGAGCTTATGAGCTTAGGCCATAATATCATAAGCAACTCTGATGAAATAGACTCCTAGACTGAAAGTAATGTACAAAATCACATGGACTGAGCTGTGCAATACGGGCATCTCTCGTATTCAAGGAACTTCAACAGACTTTACGGTAGAAGAAGTGGTTAGATGTTTTTCTGGATTTAAGCGTTCCTTCATACAGCCAGCTCCCTGTATCCTCCATATACCCAGAATCAAAGGAACAGATTCCAGAAAGGTTCTACCATTTCCCTTTCTGGGATCAATGGGAACTTCTGATCTAAAACATTTCAAGTTTTAAGTCGAATTGCCACAGTTCATTGAAATGTATCGCTGTTACACTACTAAAATTCACGAGGGTAACTTTTTCTGTATCTTACTGCTCACCTTAGACTTACTCATTTTAGGCAATGGCTTTAAGGATATGGATCATTTTCTAAAGTATTTTCTCTAAAAGCTGATCCTTAAGAGAGTATCCTTGAGGGAAAAAAAAAAAGACTGTGGTAAGTAAATTTGGCCAACTGTGCATCTTGTTGGGCTGAGGGTTGCTGCTTTTTTTCTTAATCTCTCCCATTCCTCCCTTTCCTTCAAAGATGAGCATTTAGTATCCTGATGGGACAAGCCTCAGAATACTTACTCGAACATACTTTATTACTGGGTTCGGTCAAGTGATGCTTTAAAGCCTGCACATTGTGGCACTGTCCTTTTTAGTACCTTTTTTGGTGCAGTGATGCAGGTTCACAGAACTGGGACTCTTCTTCGGATCTATCTCTGTTGTTTTTCTTTCTCTTTCTGTCTTTTTCTTCCAGCACTTCCTGCCATGCAGCCTAGTGAATAAGTTGTCTCAGACCTACAGCCTAGCTTTCCTGCTTTCCCCCTTTTTTTTTCTTTTACTTATTCCCTTCATGGAATGTGTTAGGAAATGTGTTAGTATTCCCTTAGAGCGAGTCCACCATATCTGTTGTCTACTTCCCATTTTCATTGAAATGGATGGTAAATGACTTCCAGCCTGGCTCAGTTGGCCATATTCGTCTTCGAATGAATAGAATATCATTGTAAGTGTGGATAAACGAACAGAAATAATTTATTACTGTGTATCTTACCAGCATTCTTAAGAGACTCCACTGGAGTACCAGACACTCACATGTTAATATTAAGAAGTCATTCTGAGTTTCTATTTATTATTATTATTGCTTATTCAATATACACCTTCCTTTGAGGGACCTCACAGAAAGAAAATGCGATTGGCACAAGAACACTCTTGGGTCTCCTGGCCAAAACCTTCCTAATGCTATCGAAACCTACTATTACTTGTAATATATATAGTCTTCTGTTCAGAGAATCTCAGAGTACTTGTATATATTTAATACCTGAGAATTTATAAATAAAATTAAGTTCTGTCACTCAATCACCTAGCTGTGTCCTGAAAATTATTGAAACATGGATTTTTTTAGATATTTCCTATATTGTTATACATTATCTCATGAAGACATTATTTGGGAAATTCTGCTCCAAAATGATGTTGAGATATAAACCACTATCTACATAATCTAAGAAAAAAAGTATCAACTTGACCCAGACTGCCTGTAAAACTGGCCAGTTCTCAGCCTCACTCTACTCACATAGATTTTCCTTAAACCAATGATATTGGAAACAAGAATTTCACTCAACTGAAATACTACTCAAATAGTTGAATTCCTTGATATCGCATTTTACTTCTGACATTTGTACATATGTATCCCAGTAATTTTCCCCAAGATTAATTAGATCTTGAGGAAATCAAAACACCAAAGACTTTAAAGATTACTTACATATCTGTTGTGGCCTATTAAATACTCAATCTTAAGCCACAGACAAAAATCTATAGAAAATTAATAAACTACCCCGATATTGTTCACATATCTAACACATATACAAATTCCAAATTAATTTTGTGAAGTAGTACTATTTCACAATACTGTTTTTTTCTTTCATTATTCTCGAGTCTCTCTGAAAGTCAGAATAAGCTGTCTTGCTGTAGAAAGTATTTGAACTGAAATTTAGCAAGAAGAATATAGGAATACCACAAATTGCCAATTTCATATAGAATTTCAACTTCCCTAGGCTGCCAAAAATCTCAACTTGAATGGCATTTTCCTTGCTCACTTTTCTCTAAAATACAGGTATTAGGCATGTCATATCAATGAAGCTTTAATATCATTTTGAAGACACTCAAAATTAACCTAAAATCGAACATAGCTCTTCTTCCTCAGCATTTTACTAAAAAGATTATGAAAGTAATATATTTAATATTAAATATTAGTTTATTTTTAAAATACTACAATGGGTCTTTTAGTCATAGAGAAACTAAATAAATTAGATGGGCTTTTTAACGTAAAGAATAACTTGCTTATATAACATTGATTAATAAAACTGAATAAAAATTAAGGGACATTATCATCTACCAGGCCATAGTATACATAAGCCAAATTGACTCCTTCTCTGACCGATAGGCTATACTTTCTTTTCTTGATGAATGGAAGGTGAATGAAAATTCCTTAATATCAGGTTGATCTAGGAGGAACTTAGAAACCCAGGCATGATGTCTTTGTTGCCTCCTTTTGTTCAAGCTGTCCCAATCCTAAAACCAAGAACGTAACAGAATTTTCCTGGGACTTTGTGGTTATGAGTTGTATGGAGGTGTATAGTGTATACTTTTTTTTTTTTCTTTTAGAAACAAGACTCTAAATGGACTCATTTGGGTTGTATCAAAAGCCACCATAACCAGATCCTTCCAACAGACTAGTTTAAAATCTGGGAACAGAATTCATAGTGCAGAATCTATACCTTACTTGAACCAGAGTTATTAATAAGAATATCTACTGAACCCCTAAAGGAAGTTTATAATCCCACTCCAAACTAGCAGATTCAGAGAAATGTCCTTGAGCCACTGATTCTTGAAAACTCTTTTCAACGAAAAATAGTCCCTTGTACCTTTCATAAAATACAACCTGTCATCCAAGAGTGAACATTAAATTGCTGAAAAGCTGAATGGCCAGAATACATCAAATCTAATTGATAGATCAATTTCTAACATGCAAACTAAACAAGCAAACACTCCATGTAGGAGTAAATAATTGACCAAGTCTAGGCTCTCTATGACTTCTATCTCAGCATTGCTAGTCTGAATATGTCAGGTATATTAACCATGTCTTAGGTGGAAGCCATATATTTTCAAAGTTTTCTGGAAGGAAAACTCTTATCATTTTTCACGACACTTTTCCAGAAAATTAAAACCTTCTGCATTAGATATAATTGTCTTCCATGGTACCTGTGAGCTACAACATACTCAGAAAGCATAGTGATAATAAGATTCCTGTTCCTGATAGGTTGGCTTATGCCCTGTCCCATGCATGAGCACCATCCACTCTGATTTCTACTCTGTTGTTCTATAAACATGGAACATTTTCTAGTCACTTTTTTCATGCTTTCCATTAAACATGCCCAGTCCTCCTCATTCCAAATTCTTTCAAAGATGGGTGACACTGATTTTCCTGGAGCTTTCACATAGCCCTCTACACAGACATCCCCTGCTTTGAGCAAGCTTGCCTTAAACTGCTTCACTTTTTCTTTTATTAGTTTCAGAGGTAGAATTTAGTGATTCATCAGTTGCATACAATACCCAGTGCTCATTACATCAAGTGCTTTAATGCCCGTTACTCAGTTATCCCTTCCCTCTAACCACTCCCATCCAACAACCCTCAATTTCTTATAGTTCAGCATCTTTTATGGTTTGCCTCCCTCTCTCTGTTTTCATCTTATTTTTCCTTCTCTTTCCCTATGTTCATCTGTTTTGTTTCTTAAATTCCATATATGTATGAAACACCACTTTGCTTTTACAAAAGATTTATGAGTATCTGTTTTCACTAACTGAAAGAAATCCAAAAAGGGTTTTCAGTTTTACAAAAAAAAAAAAAAAAAAAAGGCAAAAAAATGAAAATAGCATTCAGTACTTGTTTTGCAATGAGCCATTAAAAAGGCAGTGCGCACCCCAAACAACAACCGTAACATCACCCAGCTCCTTCCCCGGGAACTACACTCAGCATCTCAGCATCAAGCCACCACAACTTTGAACTGTGTCTTTGAACATGTGTGCTGTGTCTTATGTCCATTTATTTTGTGCACCCTTTAGCAAGATGTGTACTAAAAGTATCAGAAAAGCCTAAGAGAGATTGTCTGTTAGTTCTAGGAATGCTCAAAACAATTGTCCATATAAATTAATGGTAATTGTTTCTTTGCTTTATGTCATGTCAACTTTTTCAGACACTCAGACACGGGAGAACCACTCTTTCAGACACTGGAGAAAACTGCACTCAGCCAAATTACAAAAATAACACTTTCCTGTACCGCTTAAAGATTTTGTGATATTTTGGAGATGTTTTGTGTCCTTCCAAACTACAAACATAGAGCTTTGAATGTGGTAGATGCTAAATAAATTTGATCTACTATGTCTGTACATTGGTGATCCCAGGATTTGTGGAGATCCTCAACACAAATATTCTTAAAAATATATTTTTGATCAAATTTGCTTTACCATACCAGAATACCCATATTAAATGTGTGTACTCTGCTTTTCACCAACAGTGTTTGAATATTCCAAGCCCCCCCAAAAAAAGTTTCTGTGCCTATAAATGCCATCTCTATACCAAATGGAACCCCCAAACTCAAGTTCAAAGGAGAAGACCTGCCCCCTATGTCACTAAACAGTCCAGCCAGACTCCTTTCCTCCTCTGCTCTGTCCAATTTCTCCAGTGCAATTGCTAGTACAGTGATGAATGCACAAATGGAAAGAATGCAATACTGCACATGATTGATTGCATGGCAAAAGGAGAAACCTACAGAAAACCCCAAGCTGGGAACTTATTTTATATCATTCCCTGTTGCTGCTCAGTCGTGAATGCTGCTGTGATTCATTTTCAACACTTTGAAATCTCTTGGTATTTGTAACATGCTCTGAACCAGATATAAATTGATTGCTCAGCCCTACCTTTTTTTTTTTTCAATTGAATTTTTTTTTTTTTTTTTTACTAACATTTAGCAACACACTTAATATTGCTTACATATAGCTTTTATTTCTGCTCGGGGTGGAGGAGGAGATAGTTTTGCCTCAAGAAGATTACATGATTTAAGAGAGCATTGTGTGGTTTCTGTAATGTAATCATTTCTCCTTATGTGTTAGAGAGCATGGCTCACTGAAAATGTAAGATAACTATATATATTTTTGGAATTGAATTATTCCAGCACATTTTTAAAGGAATATATAGGTACTAAAACACATAATGTAGTTTAGAAGTACAAGTTTTGGTCACCACCAGGAGATGAGCTATAAAACAGAATGGAGCCAACCATGATTTCAGTGAGTGTGCCTTGATATGTAAATTCTCTCATTCTCTCTCTCTCTCTCTTTCTCATTCTCTCTCTCTCTCTCTCTCTCTCTCTCTCTAAGAGGTTACTAGCTTTCAACATAAGACAGTCTATTAAAAAAAAAAAAAACAGAATATTGCTCATTCAAGCATAATAGATGGTAATCACAGTCTACTAAATGTTAAGACAACATAAGAACTTTCTTTTCCTAATCAAAGGACCGAATATTTATTGGTTTAAGTTTTGGCTAATTGTAAAACATAAAAAAAATCAGTTGCTTGTTTCACATATATTCCAAACACAGGAGTCTTAATAAGCGGTGTAGGATTCAAAGGCCCACGTGGTAAAATCAGGCCTCTTTGACATTTTTGCTTTCTAGAATTTTAAAAGACAGCTTGCTATCTTGCCTAAGTGTTTCCTCCAGGTAGCAGCCTATTAATGCAGGAACAGATTGCTTATTCCACTGGTAGCTAGTAGGAATCAAGCAATTTGTAAAAGGATTTCTCCATAGATTAGCTTTTTTTTCAAGCATGAGTTCTTTGGGTGAAGAATTAGGGCAATATGTCTCCTGGAGCCCTGGAACAAGCATTCAGTGTTACCTTAACTTCAGCCATTGAATATTTTTAACATAACATTTAATTCCTCCCCTTCAACAGCTAGATATACTGTGGCTACTTCAGATGCATTATGAACCTAGAATGTGGTTAGCTGCAGTTACAACTTACCTAGCAAAGAAAATACTGTCTCAAACCTCTACGCAGGTTCTCCACAAATCTAGAAATGATTTATGAACACTTTGGACAGTACAGTAGTACCACTTTGCATTTTTGAACCAGAATGAGTATCTTTGGTACCTGTTATAGGCAAATACTAAGTTCCAGTAAATGCAGGCTCTATTGGTGGCAAAAATTCTGCAAATCAGTGTATACTTCGAAATAAGAAAAAAACAAAGTTTAAAGCATTTATCCTGATTAGAATTTTGCCTCTTTCGCTTACTACGTACATATTCTAGGCAAGCCATTTAAACTCTCAGTGCTGCAGTTATCTAATCTATAAAATACAGAAGCTAATATCTATTTTGTTAGACTTAAATGAGATAACACATAAATTATATAATATCTACTAGATACTCACAAGTGAATAAATGGAGATTTATTGGTTTAACCACAAGGATCCTGAATCCTTCGGCCTTACAGGCTCACTCTGCTCTTTAAATGGTTAGAACCACATTGTGTTTATTGTGGGGTTAGAAGTCCCAGTGTCATGTTTATCTACTGGAGTCAGAGAGGGAAGAGAAGGATAATTTAGAATCTTTTTAAATCCCACTCTGTATTCACAAAAGCTTGATTTTAAATATCTTCTATAGCTTTTCTCAATTTCTGAGAATTATTTCTCCCCATTCCATTTTATACCATCATGAAAAGAATCTTTCTTCATGTGTTTCCCCTAAATGATCATCTACATCTGCCAACAATATAAGACTGTTCTATGCAGTATCTTCACTGAATATTTGTGGGTAATTAAAAGTAATTATAGCATAAAAGAAAATCCAACTTTAAAATAAATGTCATAAGGGGCACCTGGGTGTCTCAGTGGATAAGCTTCTGCCTTTGGCTCAGGTCATGATCCCAGGGTCCTGGAATCAAGTCCTGTGTCAGGCTCCCTGTGGAGAGCCTGCTTCTCCCTCTGCCTACGTCACTGCCTCTCTTTGTGTCTCTTGTGAGTAAATAAATAAAATCTATTAAAAAACAAAAAAACTAAATTAAATTAAATGGCAGACAAAACTGTTCCTAGAAACATATCACTAGATCACCATAATAGGAATTTCTTATTTGTTTTGTGACCAATAGAAACAGGTCTGATGGCACGTTGGTGTGGCTTTCTCTTTATCCAGACATATCCTTCCTCTTTCTCCAGGGCTTCCAAATCTATTTCTTCCCAAACTACCATGAGACAATTTTCAGATTCCTATAATTCAGTGCAACAAAAGGCTTTTCTTCTGAAATTCATCCTTATGGACATTAAATATCCATGTATTCCTTATATTTCCCAGCCTCCTATATAGTTAGATTGAAGTCATGTAGCTGCTTCTGGCCAATTGGTTGTGAGCAGAAATGACAAGTTTCACTTTAGGGCCAAAAGACTTAAAAGCCAATGTATCTCCTCTCTTTATTTTCCCTACCAAGTTGTCCTTGAGGATGAGTTCCAGATGTAGATTATAAAACACAGAATGGCAACTGAACATGTGTTAGACCTTGTGCAATCAAGAAATAAACATTGTTTTAAACCACTGAGATTTGAAGTTTTTATTTGACTTCCTTATCACTAATTCTCTCCTGAGATTAGCCCTCTGGAAAAGACCTAATATTCACAGACTAGAATGTTGACTTGATCTCATGAAAAACCAAGGTTCTCTAAAAGAAATTATCCTCCAGTATTGACTTCATACTGCTGCAACTGCAACTATCTTTTAAAATATCTTTGTATTTATTATAAACAACTGTTAGTGGGGCACTTGGGCGGCTCAGTCAGTAGAGCATTAGACTCTTGATTTCAGCTCAGGTCATGATCTCAGGGTTTTGGGATCAAACCTCTTGCATTGGGCTCCACACTCAGCAGGGAGTCTGCTTGAGATCCTCTCCCTCTGCCCCGCCCACCCTCTCTCTCACGTAAGTAAATAAATCTTTAAAAAATATGTTAATAAACATAATTTTCATCATCTCATTAAGTTTCAGAAAGAAACTACATTGGGCATTAAAAAAAATTGCATTCCTGAGATGCCTGGGTGGCTGAGCGGAGTGGTTGACTGTCTGCTTTTGGTTCGGGCCGTGATCCCAGGGTCCTGGGATTGAGTCCCACATCAGGATCCCTGTAGGGAGCCAGCTTCTCCCTCTGCCTGTGTCTCTGCCCCTCTCTCTATCTTTCATGAATAAATAAATAAAATCTTAAAAACAAAATTTCAGGATGCCTGGGTGGCTCAGCGGTTGAGCATCTGCCTTCAGCTCAGGCCCTGATCCCGGTCTGGGGATTGAGTTCCACGACAGGATTCCTGTGTGTAGCCTGCTTTTCTCTCTGCCTATATCTCTGCCTCTCTCTGTGTGTCTCTCATGAATAAATAAATAAAATCTTTTAAAAAAAATCTGTAGTTCTTTTCTACCCTTCTGAACATGGTTACCTAGAACAATTCAAGAGAAAGAATGAGCAATCAATACTTTTGTGATATTGACAGTAAAAAAAAAAACAAAAACAAAAACTCTAGATTGTGCTTTTAAAAATGTCCCTATGTCTAGGAGTAGCTTATTAATTTTCAAGAAACACCCATTTCCCAGGTGATACCAGTTTGTTCTTTGCTAAAAAGCTTTTACTCAAAAAAGACCCATGAAGACAGACTAGGATAATAGAATATAAATTTAAAAGAACTTAAAAGTAGGACTCAAAAGGCAAACTGATTTTAACCAATAAATGTCCTCAATTACTCCCAGGGACCTAAAAGAGAGGCAGACATTATTTTTTATAGGCACTGATGTCACCATTTTGTAAGGTGAAAAAACATAAATAGTTTTCTTTTGAATCTGCCCCCTTAGAATAGTTAACTGGACATGGAAGAGCCCTATATGGAAAGGTTTACACATGTAACAATAAGCATAGATCTCTTTGTGTGTGATGTATTCTGTTTGATTATTTTGTAAACAAACAAACAAACAAAAAACTGTGTCTCTATGTCTCAGACCATAAGAAAAAAAAAAGGGATAGAAATACGAATAATCCTTTCTATGGAAAATTAATTGCTTATGGCTTTTAACCACGACAAAATGCAAATTAAAACTGCACTGACATGTCATTTCTCTCCTGTCACAGTGTGAAAATACAAAGTTTGACAACATAATTTTGAATGAAGTTGTTGAAACACTGGAATTCTCATACCTTATCAGTGGTCATTAATAATCACACATCATTTACGGAAAGACATTTAAAAATATCTATAAAAAGTGTGTATTTATTTGAATTCTGATTTATAACTACCACCTTTAAGAATCTGTTAAAGACATACTGAAAAATGTTAAGATATATATAGAAGGTTATTCCATACAGCTTTATTTGAAATGGCACACAAATAGGAAACTCAAATGTTCAAAAGTTAGGGGACTAACTAGGTAAATTACAGTATGAGCACACTATAAAATAAAATATGACATGCCATTACAATGCAGTAGACTACAGTTTTAAAAAGGAATGGGGAGGGGTGCCTGGGTGGCTCAGCAGTTGGGCGTCTGCCTTGGGCTCAGGTCTGGGATCGAGTCTCACATTGGGCTGCTACAGAAAGCCTGCTTCTCCCTCTGCCTATCTCTCTGACCGCCCCCCACACCCCCATCTCTCATGAAAATTAAAAAAAAATAAAAAGGAATGAAGAATTTCTCTATATATAATTATGGAACAATCAACACAGTAAGTGTTAAGTAAACAAGGCAAAATAGAGTGCACCTTATATCACAAACTACCATTTATCTATGAAGGAGAGAAAATATTTATGCATAAGCATTTGCTTATCTTAAAAATAATAGAAGAATGAGATTTTTAAAAGGTTATACACAGTAAGTAAAAGAAATAGGGTAAAGAGTAGGCAAAGAAGCTGAACTTTTTTTTAAAGAAGACACAAAATATTTGTCATCAGGGAAATGCAACCCCAAACTACAATGAGATACCACTTTAAAATATCTAGGATGGCTATAATCAAAATATATATACCATCAAATGTTGGAAAGGATGTGACAATCAGAACACTCAACATTGCTGGTGGAAATGTAAAATGTTGCAATCACTTTGGAAAACAGTCTGCCAAGTCCTCAAAAGGTTAAACCTGAAGTAACCAACTGACCCAGCAATTCCACAATGAGATAAATATACAGAAAAGAAAGAAAACTTGTGTCTTATGTGAAAAAAATTATATACAAATGTCCAGAGCATTATTCAAAATAATGAATGAACTAGAAACCACCAATGTCCATCAACTGCAAAATGGAAAAAATATGTGTGGTACCATACACTGAATATTCAACCATAAAAGTGAATGAAGTACTAAACTCTGTTACAACATGGTTGCTCCTTGAAAACATTATGCTGGGGTGCCTAGGTGGCTCAGTGGTTTAGTGTCTGCCTTTGGCTTAGATCTTGACTCCAGGGTCCTGAGATCCAGTCCCACATCAGGCTTCTCACGGGATCCTGCTTCTCCCTCTGCCTTTGTCTCTGCCTCTCTCTGTGTGTCTCTCATGAATAAATAAATAAATTCTTTTAAAAAAATGCTAAGTAAAAGAAGCCAGACACATAAGGCCACATTATATGATTCCATTTATATGAAATGTCGAAAACAGGAAAATCTACAGAGCTATAAAGGACCCTAGTGATTAACTAGGGCTGAAGGAGTGGAGGGAAAGGGGGCTGACTGCTAATAGTTGCAGGCACAAGGGGTAGAAACCAGACTGATTCTTTCAGTGCACCATGTTTGAGATATCTGACACGGGAATCATGCAAATTTTATATATTTATAAAACAAAATAAACACTTTAAAGTAGACCCTGAAAGTTAAAATGGAACAAAAAGACTATTTTATTCTCATTTGCAGGAACTACTCCAACATTTAAACAATGATTTGTGACCATTGTTAGTAATAACATACTGTATTTTTTAAAGTTGCTAAGATCTTAAAGGTTTTCCCCACCAAAAAAAAATATATATATATTAATTATGTGTAGTGATGTATGTTAACTAGACATACTGTGATGATCATTTCTCATTATATATATGTGTGTGTGTATATATAATGAGATATATATATATATATATATATATATATATAATCATTATATGGTACAATCGGAAACTAATATAATGTTATACGTCAATTGCATCCCAATAAAAAAGACAATGATTTGACAAGTATATCCAGTGGCATATTTTACAAATAAAGCAGTAAAGAAAAAGTTCTTAAGCTATCTTCAAATACCATAGTAATGGTACTGTAATTCTCAGATTGTTGTGTATGCATTTTTATATAAATAGGATTGAAAATTACATTGTTTTTGGGAATTGGCATTTTAAATGGGAGAGAGGAGGAACCAATGTAAGATACAGGAGTAAAGCAAAAATCTTGTATTCTTGAATTTTAATTAAAAAAATTAGCATGAACTCATGATATATTTTGCTTTTAAAAAACTTCTAGCAGGCAGCCCAGGTGGCTCAGCTGTTTAGCGCTGCCTTTGGCCCAGGGCGTGATCTTGGAGACCTGCAATTAAGTCCCATGTCAGGCTCCTTGCATGGAGCCTGCTTCTCCCTCTGCCTGTCTCTCTCTCTCTCTCTCTCTTTCTGTGTGTGTGTCTCATGAATAAATAATTAAAATCTTTAAAAAAAATAAAATAAAAAAATAAAAGAATAAAATACTTCTAGTTTTCATATAGTGGGCAGACCCCAATGACTTCCCACTTCTCGTGTCTACACATCTATATAATCACCTTCTCTTAAGTATAAGTGAGATATGTATTGTTTCTCATTAATAGAATATCTCAAAGGTTATTGGATGTTACTGCCTTGATCAGATTATGTTATAGGGCAAACATGATGAAGTTACTCTCAAGATTACATTATGTTGTAGGAGACTCCATCAGACAGATTATCTGGCTTGATGAAGTGGGTGGCCATGATGCAGAAGTTCTTGTGGCAAGGGACTGAGACCCTCTACAGAACATGAAAGCAGCTTCCAGCCAACTGCCAGCAAAAGTTGGTGGCTTGAGTCATACCACTGGGAAAAATGAACCCCAATAACATGAATAGGTTCTGGGATTGAAAGTATATTCCTTCCCAGTTGAGCCTCCAGAAAACAATACAGTCTGGCTATCACTTTCATTGCATCTGTATGAGGTCCTGAGCAAAGTACCATGCCAAGCCATGCCAGAGACCCAACCTACAGAACCCATGATATAAGAAACATCGTTTTAAGCTGCTAAATTTGTGATGATTTTTTAAGCAGAAACATAAAACTAATACATCTAATTTTTAAGAACTTACAATGACTAAGTAGTATGGGCACTCTAATATCCAGCTTCAGACTCCAAATTTTTCCCTAAAAAAAGCTAATGCTTTTAAAGAAATGACTAATTACACAATTGTAACAGGCAATGCATGACTATAGCCAGACATTCAGTAGAAACCTGAGAAGATTCACACCATATTCTTAGGTCTACAGAAAATAAAAAGTAAATATCATCAGTAAAGAAACATAAGAAAAATACCAAGCAAAATTTAGAAAGATGAAAAAATCCTATCTAAAATGGAAAATCCAATGTATAAGCTAAACAGATTAGACACTGCAGAAAAAAGGATCAGTGAATTTTAAGACATAGAACAGAATCCATCCATAGGAAGCAGAGGAAAATAAAAGACAAAAAGAAAATGAACAGGGTCTTAGTTACATGGGATAGAATATCAAACAGTATCCCCAAAATAGAGACAGAAATAAGTTTTTAAGAATTGACTAACAAGATTTTTTCTTAATTTGATGAAAATAATATACCTACCTATGTGAGAAGTGCATCAAACATTAGAAGTGATAAACACAAAGCAAATAACATCAAGATTCCTAGTTACAGAATACTATCAAACTGCTGCAAACCTGTGTGTAAAAAAGGAACTCTTAAAATTAGCTAGAGAAATAAGTCACACCACACAAAGAGGAATAAAAATAAGACTAGTGAAGGTTTCTTTTCTGAAATCTTGCAAACTAAAAAAAAAAAAAAAAAATTTTAAATTAAAATTTAAAAAAAATTATGTGCCTAAAGCAAAAAAAAAAAAAAATGCAACATCAAATTATTTATCCAGGGGATATAGCCTTAAAAAATGGAGACAAAACAGGATTTAGGGGACAAACATAAGTTTGCAGAATTCATCACCATAAAAGCTACCTTACAATAAATTTTAATGGAGTTCTTCAAAGAAAAGAAAAAAATTAAAATCAGCAACTCTATCTATGCAAAGAAACTTATTTTTATTAATATTTATTGATTGATTGATGATTGATTGATTGAGAGACAGAGAGAGAAAGTGCAAGCAGGAAGGGCAAAGGGAGAAGGAGAGAGAATCTCAAGCAGACTCCATGATGAGCACAGAGTCCAGGCGGTGTCGATCTCACAACCCTAAGATCAGAGCATTAGCTGAAAGTAAGAGTCAGAGGCTTAACCAACTGTATGACCCAGATACTCCTATTCAAAGAAATTTAAAGCAATAGAAACTATATGAAATGTATACTGTTTTAAGCTGCTAAGGTTGGGCTAATCATTATGAAAGAGCAGAAAATTAATAAATTTTACTATTTGAAAAAAATCTTACAGTGACTAACATATTTGCAATGGGCATCCTAGCACCCAGACTGCAGACTCTTAATTTCTTACTAGAATAAGAAGTTCCTTAAAAACATTACTGATTAGTGGAATGTGGTCCTGTAGGTCAGTCTCTTGCTTCAACAGTGTTTGGATGGAACAGACTCAAAGACACCCCTCTACTGGCCTCCAAATATTCTCCAACCTTTTATACCATTGCAACCTTCAGAGCCATCTTCTTAACCACCCTCTGCCTCTGAAACCAGACAATACTTTATTTTGAGCTTAGCTCTTCATTACTGATCAACCATGAGCTCCCAGACATGTCAGAATTATTCCACTGAGGTGGAGGCTACCATCAACCACCTGGTCAACATGCATCTGTCGGCCTCCTACACCTACCTCTTTCTGGGCTTTTATTTTGACCATGATAATGTGGCTTTGGAAGGCATGGGCCACTTCTTCCATGAGCTGGCTGAGGAGAAGCACTCAGGGACTTAGTTACATGGGATATAATATCAATACTCAGGGTACTGAGTATCTCTTGAAGATGCAAAACCACAGTGGTTGCATCCTCCTCCAGGACTACAGAAGCTATCCCAAGATGAGTGGAATAAAACTCTGGATGCCAAGGAAGCTGCCCAGCTCTGAAGAACTAGGTCTTTTTGGATCTGCATGCCCTGGGATCTGCTCTTGCAGACTGCCATCTCTGTGACTTCCTAGAGAACCAATTCCTAGATGAGGACGTGAAACTCATCCAGAAGATGGGCAACTACCTGACTAATTTCCACAGGCTGGCTGCCCTCAGGCTGGGCTGGGAGAGGATCTCTTCCAAAGGCTCATTATCAAGCAGGACTAGGAAACTCTAGACCCTACCAGTCTTTTAGGAGCCCCTCTGACATCCCCCTGGTGCCAGGGCTTGTACCTAAGCCTCTCCCTACAGCCACTAGGCAGGTTTTTGACCGTCTGGAGCCTCCTCCCAAGCCATGGACCAAATGGGGAAAAAAAAAAACTTTTCACAGCACAATAAATAAACAAACAAACAAACAAACAAACAGATTATGATTCTGATAAAGGCAAACTTATATATGTAAGACTATAACTATTTTCCTTATTTTAAACTTTCTTTAAGGTAATGTCAGTTTAAATTAGAAATATTACCTATGTATCATTTTGTGGATTATAATTTATGTAGCAGCAAAATATATGATACAAAGGCTAAAGAGAGGAAAATGAAGAAATTGAATTATAGAGTTGTAAAGGTCTTATATAAAGTGGTATACTACTATTTCAAAACAGATTGTAATAAATTAAAGGTGCACATGATAGATCCCAGAGCAATAATTAGATTAAGACAAAGAGATATTGGAATTATTTTAAAAATATGCACAAAAAGCTGAAAAAGAAAAAACAGACACAAAGAATAGATGGAAAAGTAGAACACACAAAAGACAGTAATAGATTTAAATTCAGCCATATTAATAATTACATTAGATGTAAATGTTCCAAACACTTCTAAGAAGTTGAAAGTGTCCAGTGAATATAGACAAGACCCAATTACAAATTCTCTATAAGGCAGCCACTATCATCTGAAGGCAGTTTGATGAAAATGTAAAGAAAGAATGAGAAAAGATATATTATGCCGACAATAAAGATAAAAAATCTGGAATAACTACATAAATATGAGGCAAATACATATTAGAAAGAGAATACAAATAAAGCAATCCCTCAAGATGACATAGCATTTTTGTAGAATGATACAGCAACCTACTTAACCCACTAACACTTATTAGAGCATAACACTCAACACAGCATAATCAATAATCTTTCCAAGTGCTCATGGAACATTCACCAAGATATGCTATATACTGGGCAAGAAAAAAAGTCACAATTAAGTTAAATTGATTGAAATCACAGAAAGCATATTCTCTGACCAAAATAGAATTAAATTTTCTTGATAGAAAAATCCCCAAATATTTGAAAATTAAACAACAAACTTCTAAATAACTTATGGATTAAAGAAAAAATAAAAGGGAAATTAGAAAATATTTTGAATAAAATAAAAATGAAAAAGCAATGTATTAAAATGTATGGGATATAAACTAATGTAGTGCTTAAAGAAAAAATGATAGTTTAAGTATTTGGAAAAAAGATTCAAATCACTTATAAAAGTTTTATTGTAAGAAACTAGAAACAGAAGAGAAAATTAAGCTAAAATAACTAAAAGAAGAACTATTAAAGATAAAAACAAAAACAATAATTTGTCATGATGGAAAACAGAATGGTAGTCTCCTGAGGCTGGGGTTGAGCAGAAGAGGAATTGAGAAAAAGGCAGCAGGAACTTGGAGCATGAAGAAATTATTCTGTATCTTGATTCTGGTAGTGGTTATACAAATGAATATATTTGTTAAAAATCATTTCAATGGATGGCTTAGTAAGTTAAGCCTGACTCAACCTCAGCTCAGGTCCTGATCTCAGGGTTGTGAGTTCAAGCCCTGTGTTGGGCCCCACATGTGGAGCCTACTTAAAGAAAAAAAATCATTTCACATAAAATAGGATGTTTTTATTTTGTGTAAGCTAAATCTCAATAAAGCAGATTTTAACTCTTTTAAAAAAAAAGATTTTATTTCTTTATTTTAGAGACAGCAAGCATGAGTCAGGGGAGTGGCAGAGGAAGAGGGAGTGAAAGAATCTCAAGCAGACTCCCTGCTGAACACGACCGGGCCAGGGCTCAATCACACAGCCCTGAGACCACAACCCAAATCAAGAGTCGGCCACTTATCTGACTGAGCCAGCCAAGAACCCCTCTTAGTAAAGCTGTATTTTAAAAATTCTTAAATGTTTTAGGAAATGGAACAATGACTGAATATTTGAATATTAAAGAGTTATAATATGTAAAAGAATATTGTGATTATTTTTAAAATAAGGAGTCCTTATCTATTAGAAATACATACTGACATATTTGTGTATGAAATAACAGAACTACTGAGGTTTCTTTCATAAAATTGTTAGTAGCAGGGAAGTATTTAGAGGTAGAGATGAAATATAATTTGCCATGAGTAGATAACATGGCAGATAACAGATAACTGTTTAAGGTAAGTTATGAGTATATAACATTTTCTAATATTTCTTTGTACTCCTGAATTTGTTTCAAATGTTCCACAGTGAAATGTTTTAAAATACGTCTTTTTCATGAACAGACATTTCTCCAAAGAAGATCTACACATGGCCAACAGGCACATAAAAAAAAGCTCCATATCTCACATTATCAGGGAAATGCAAGTCAAAACCACAATGAGATACCACTTTACTCTGCTGAGAATGGCTAAAATTAACAAGATAGGAAACAACAAATGTTGGCAAGGATGTGGAGAGAGGGGAAAATTCTTGCAGTGTTAGTGGGAATGCAAGCTGGTGCAGCCACTCTGGAAAATAGTGTGGAGGTTCCTCAAAAAGTTAAAAATAGAGCTATCCTATGACTCAGCAATTGCACTATTGGGTATTTACCCCAAAGGTACAGATGCAGTGCAATGACAGGACAACTGCACTCCAATGTCCATAGCAGCAAATTCCGCAACAGCCAAACTGTGAAAGGAGCTGAGATGTCCTCTGACAGATGAATGGATAAAGGTGTGGTATACACACACACACATACACACACAATGGAATATTACTCAGCCATCAGAAAGGATGAATACCTACCATTTACATGAATGTGGATGGAACTGGAGAGGATATTAAGCTAAGTGAAGTAAGTGAATGGAAGAAAGACAATTATCATATGGTGTCACTCAGATGTGGAATATAAGAAATAGTGAAGGAGACTACAAGGGAAGCAGTGGAAATTGGGGAAAAATTAAAGAGGAAGACAAACCATGAAACTCTTAACTGGGAAACAGAGGGTTGCTGAAGGGGAGGTGAGTGGAGGGATGGGATAACTGGGTGATGAGCATTAAGGAGGGCATAGGAAGTGATGGGCACTGAGTGTTATACTATGTTAGCAAATTGAATTTAAATAAAAAAATAAAAATTTGTTTTTAATGCATGTTAAATCTGGTATATTGAGCAAACTGAAGCATTTTAGTACAATTTTTAATCAAATATTTAATGGCTCTTTTTCACTGTATTTCTCCAACTAGTTTGTTCGACCATCACATTAACAATTCTAGTGCCTTATTGTATTCTTATTTATAGTAAATATGTAGTCCAATAGTTTTTTGGGTTTTTCCCCCTTCTAAATAATCTTGCTTAGAGTAAGGGTGTTACACAGGTTAAGACTCATTCATATCTTAGACTGAATTCTGGTTCAACAATTGTCTAACTATATGGACCTTGAGAAGAACACCTGACACTTCTGAGTCTGAGATTCCTCATCTATAAAAAGGGCCAGGGCTAACTTTTTTTTTTTTTTTTTTGGCAAGTAATAAATGAGATAAGCCAGCATAATATCTAAATAAACACTAGGTACTAGAATTGTTGTATGATGGCACCTTACAACACTACTTAAAATTATCTAAGTCCACAAAACAAATGGACTCAGTGTTGACCTCTCATTTTGCCTCCCAAGCCTAGACTGTTGTCATAGCTTAACCTCTTTTTAATAAACTTTGCTTTACCATCAATAATTACAAAAGAACCGTACCCTACTTCCAACCATATTCAAGTTAATATCAACAATGGTATCATATCAATTATGGCCTCTGAGGTAAAGTGAAATCTATTCATATATTTGGAAGACCTCATTCCCCTCCAATCTGTCCTAAAATAATTGCACTGATTTCCCCAGCTGTTTCAGAACCTTTTCTTTTTTGGCTCCCATACCATTCTTGGGATAGACAAGCACAAAGTCAGAGCAATGACAATTGGAACTCCATGACTATTCCATTGAAAGTCAATTGAATTTCAATTTCCTTCAATGGAGAAAGCCAGGAGGAACCAATTATTGTTGCTTTAACATTGTGCAATTTTACCTCAGGCACCACTTAGGATCCAAATGAAAACATTTCAATTCCTGCTTATTACCTTCTTCCTGATAAAACACTATTTTTCCCTGGCTCCTGAAAATAGTGCTATATCAAGGGAAACCTCTATTAAATACATTTTAGCATCCTGGCCGTATTAACAACTATTAAAAGAAAAAAGATAGACAGGGACCCATATTCCACCTATAATGCGATTTGCTGTTTATTTTGCCAGCAATTTTATGTGGTGTTGCTCTTATTTCCAATTGTCACAACTTACTTGAGAACGAAGTCAGTACAATTCACTTTCTGTTTGGGACATCAATTTCCAATCTGGAAGAAATCTCATCTCCATGCTGCGTTAGCTTGCATCTGCCACAACCACGGGATTTCTGGGAGGCTACTGGCACAACTCACACATTTCCACTGCGAAGCTTGGCTTTGGGAAGGAGTGAAAATGCTGTTCCCCTAGCAGCCATCCAGGGCCACAAACTGTGAAAGCCAGAGCCACCTAACAAGCTGTGAAAATTTCAGCCACCTGAGGAGCTGTGAAAGACAAAGATGGTGCTAGCTGAAGAGACAAGAGCCGGCAGGAGTCTCCAGAGGAGCTGCAAATATCCTAGACTCTCATGTCAGCCAAGAAACCATGCACTCTGAACTGAGTAACAAAGTCAGCAGGGATTGAAAAACAGAAGTGAAAATAAACTCAATCATGTTAGAAAATGCCCACAGAAGGGGAGGATATCAGCCATCCTAAGCCATTATGCTGTGGGTCTGTTGTATCAAAAGAAGACAGATTATATACAGAGAACAAAAAGAAATTTAGCATCAGACATATCAGGGCCTAACAATTGAGACCATTTCCAGGCCAGACTTGATTCTGCAGCTCAGCATGTGAAGAACCTATTAAAAAAACAAAACAAAACAAACAAACAAACAAAAAACTCTGGGGTGTCCCAGGCTGTAAGGAAATGTGCAATGTCTTTTTCCTAGTCTCCTCTTGTGTTAGAGCAGTAACCAGGAGTTTTTATGGGTCATTACTTCTCCTTATGTTCTGCAAAATTGACTCCATTCTGCCCAGGAAACATCTGGCATGCTGCCTCTCCTTCCTAAAGCCCTCTGAATACTCTTGTTTCTTTAGCCCCAGTTGGACAGGAGATTGTCATAGGGATACAGCTTCACCACTATATCACCTTTCATGTTAGTATGGTCCTTATGCCAGTGTCTAAGAATTTAAAGGGCAATATCAATTATCCTCTCAAAACCATTTCACATCAACGAAGCTGCTTTAAAAAATTAGATTTAAGTTCCTGTTGTCAACTTATGTTCGGGTTATGTTAGGTCTAGACAAAGTATGATTGGAAGAATAACTTCAAACTTTATTTTCTGGATTGGCACAGCCAAAGAGACCAAGGGCATTGCTTTGACTAATTTTCCAGAATATATCTCAAGATTTTTTTTATTTTTGTCATCTATAATGGATACTGCTTGTCAAAACAGTCAAGAGATTAAAATCTTGTAAAAATGCTTTTGGAAGTTTAGAAAGGCTTTCAACATAGGGTAGAGAGAAATGGAAACTTTGTCCTTGTAATCCTTTGCTTTAAATTCTGAAGGAGGGGGATCCCTGGGTGGCGCAGTGGTTTGGCGCCTGCCTTTGGCCCAGGGCGCGATCCTGGAGACCCGGGATCGAATCCCACATCGGGCTCCCGGTGCATGGAGCCTGCTTCTCCCTCTGCCTGTGTCTCTGCCTCTCTCTCTCTCTGTGACTATCATGAATAAATAAATAAAAAATCTTTAAAAAAAAAAAATAAAAAAAAAATAAATTCTGAAGGAGGTTATCAAAATTAAGAATTATAAGAATTAACATTAGATTCTTATTAAAGGACAGATTTTTACAAAGAGTAAAGTCATGACCCCTATGAAAATATAAAATGAGCATATGTCAAAGATTTTATTTAACTCAATCAATGAGAGAACCAGTAATGTTATAACTAGTTCTAAAGAGGATTCAAAGAACCACACATACATAGGCAATCAGGAATGCCAAATGAATTTGCAAATATGTGAAAAACTAGGCAATTACACTCCCCTGAATACAATTCATTTGCATTGCTTTGCACCAGAATCAGATGCATTGTTATTAATTTTATACAATTTACAGAGTTGTAAAATGAAAGTCAGAGATAACTTGGAAAGGTGCCCTAGACAATGGCCTGGTTTGCTACCAAAGACACTCAGCAACCTTTTGGTCCTATCATTTGTCACACTCTTTCCTGCCATTCTAAACAAAAAGTTGAGAAGAGGCAAAGAAGTTGTTGCTTATAACTGCTATTTAAGAAAACCTAGAAGGCTGCCTTGCCACATCTAATTTTAATATTAAATTATCCTGTTGTTTATTCTGTACAAATTCCAAGTATCAATCTATAAGAAAGTTATATACACACATGACATGGTGCATTAATTTCCTAGCATGGCCACAAAAAAATTGCCAAAGTGGCTTAGAACAACAACTAAAAAAATCTATTATCTCACAGTTCTAGAGACCAGAAAATTTGAAATCAAGGTGTTGGCAGGGTTGATTCCTTCTGGGGAGTCTGAGGGAGAATATGTTCCATGCCTCTCTTCCAGCTTCTGATTATTGCCTGTAATCCTTGGCATTCATTCTTTGGCTATAGACACATCACTTCAATTTCTACGTTCATTATCATATGGTGTTTTCCCTGTGTATCTGGGTCTTTGTCCAAATATCTTTCTTGTTACAAAGACACCAGTCATGTTAGATTTAGGGCCCATCTTTATCCAGTATGACTGTGTTTCAACTTGATTATACCTGCAAAGACTCTATTCAAAGCAAGGTCTTATTCACAGCTTCTGAGTAGACATGAACTTTTGGGGGGACACTATTCAACAGAACACAAGGAGATACCAAAGATATCAAAGACAGAGTATGTGAAGGGAACAGTGTTTCTTACCAAGAGATTATCAGGCAACAATGAAAGGCAGACAATTTTTAATGGCAACAGGCTTAAACCAGAACACTCCAATTAAAGTGCAATTCTTGTTTTAACCAGGTCTGGATCATTTCCAAAAAGCAAACCAAGCAAGGAAATGTGATATCACACTTCTGGGCCAATGTTCCAAAGGCAGCAGTCCACTCATACTCTTCAGGATTCAGAACAAGCTTCTAATTCTAGCTTTGCAGCTAATGAGCTGTGTAAACCTGGGCATATCCTCTATCTAATTCAGCCTCACTTTCTTCTCTACCCAAAAGAGGAAAATAGATGAGTATTTTTAAGTCCCCTTCCACCTGTGATTTATGATACATTTTTTTATAAACACAAAATATCCAACTTAGCTATATTACGGCATGAGCAAGACTGGCTTTTAAAATTGTTCAAATCTATTCATATCTATCTGTACTTTCTAAAGTTATAACATAATATTAGGATTCTTTTTGTTTTTGTCCTCTGTGGTAGGATACAAAGGTTGGAGTCTCTTGCTTTCCCTTTTTTTCTATGTCAGAAATGGATCCACTGGTTCCACATTTCTTCCATATGACCCTGAATCCTTGCCACAGCTGCAGGACTTTGACTTTGTACAACTCTAGTGGGGCATTTCCACAGCAGTCTTTGCTGTGCTCTAAAGGCTGCTCTTTATGTAGATTACAGTTACAGAGACTCCACTGTGTGCATTTTGAGGTTCAGGGGAAGGGGCCCTGCATAGCTGACCACATTAGACTGGACACTTGACCATGATGGTGAGGAACTAGTACTCTTTCTTGAAAACTTAGAAAAAAGGATACAATAGGGTCACTCTAGGCTCTTCTCATAAACTGAGAAATGTAAATTGGAAAGCTACTGAGTGTATATATAAATTAAGCTAATCAACAGAAAGATTTTTAAAAAAGGATAGAGAGAGATGAGGGCATGGGGAGATCTGATGGCTGCTACTTCTTGTAATATCTAGATGTTTTCCTGTATTTTTTCCAGGACTCTTTCTTACACTGCTTTGAAATGGTTTTGTCACTTGCAATTTAAATAAATTTGGCTGAGACATTGTTGATTTTATATACTACTAATTAAGGTATTTTCCTTATTATGTTAGGTTAAATTCATTATGAATGCCCTCTCTCTCTCTCTTTCTCTCTCTCTAGAGATATATCTCTCTATAATTCATATTAATTCATATACATATATGAATTTATCCACAAAAGGTAAATATTGATTTTTCAAAGAGGTTAATAAATTTAATAATCATTTTAACAATTATCAAAATGATAGTATTACATGATCAATTATCTAACAGCAATTATTTAAATGTAAGTATGTTCTAGATAGTTCTGCTGCAGGTAACACCACCTTTTTGAAGTATTATAAGTACTTCAAATACTGTTTAAATCTTTGACTGGCTAAGTTATAATATGCAAACCACACTTCAGAATCTCCTTTCCATTATATCTCTGGAAAAGAAGTATGTGGAGGCCATTTGACTTAAGATAAGAGAAATGATAATTTCCACTAGGTAGATTCCTAAAAAGAGGCATGCAAAAGTAAACTACAAGAAAGGCTGATTCTCCATAGATCCACAGGAGCATATCAAAGAGTCATGAAGATCTCCTTCCATGATATCTTGGGAAAAAAATAACTAGAGCCTCCAAAGAGTATTGGGTACTCAAATGGTGAAGTTAGTCTAAAAAAACTTAATTGGTTAGAATTCTGTTCTTGGCAAGGTATTATGGAAATCATTTTATGTGGAGTATGTTAAAATTATCTTGGGGCTCAGACATGTGTCTAATGTTATTTTCCCACAAGATGAACCTTCAGCAGAACCCAAAGCTCCTACCCAAAATTCCTTTACCGCTAGGGGAAGCCAGGGAGCTGAAGAAGAGCTACATGTTTGCCTCAGTTTCTCAGATAGTGATTTCCTATAAGTGTTTCTTGAAGTGATCAATGACACAAGATATGCTGAACCTATCTCTGTCTTAAACTCTTTCCAAAGAACCAATCTCAAGTTCAAAAAAATTCCTAAGGTTAAAATTTTGGCACTCTACTTTAAAAAAAGAAAAGAGAGAGAGATTTATGTGAAAGAGAAAGAGACTATAGGGGGAGGGGCAACAGGAGAGGAAGTGAGAGAATCCTCAAGCATACTCCCCACCGACTGAGGAGCCCCACTCAGGGCTCGATCTCAAGACTCCAAGATCATGAGCTGAGCCAAACTCAAGAGTTGGCTACTCACCTGACTGAACCACCCAGGCACTCTGGCACTCTACTTTAAAATAGATATATATATATATATTTCCATGGGAAGTCTTCTGTAAACTCTAAAATACAAAATACATGTAAATAGTGCTATGATCCTGAACTACAAAAGTTGGGTATAGAGAAGACAGAAATTCATGGGACCTTGCAGGACTGGAATGAAATAAAGTATTAATTAAATATCACTAATAAATACAAAGTTGTAAACATCTTTAAGTTTTTATTTCCACAAATATATGCTGTATGTCTATTGTGCCTTATGTAAGAATGAATAATAGATGTTAACATCTATTTAGCACATTTTATATGCCAGGCACTGTTTCAGGTATTTTATAGATACTAATTCTTTAAGTCCCACACCAAATCAATCATCCCTTCCTTTAACATTATAAGCATCAAGATGATGTAACTGATCTACCCATGGTTTCTCAAAACAAGACAGCATATTTAAAATACAGTTGATCCTTGAAGAGCATGAGGATTAGGGGCACTGACCCCATGCATTCACAGTGGAAAATCCATGTACAACTTTGCATTCCCCCAAAATTTAACTGCTAATAGCCTACTGTTGGCCAGAAGCTTTATTTATAACATAAAAGTAGATGAACATATATTTTGCATGTTATCTTTATAATATATTGTATTCATAATAAAATAAGCTACAGAAAATATAATGTTAACAAGAAAAGCACAAGGAAGAGAAAAAGACATCTGTAGTATTATACTGCATTAAAAAAAAATCCGCATGTCAGTGGATCCCTGCAGTTCACAATTGTGTTAAGGGTTAATTGTACTCCTAAATTATTTTGCATCCACATTACCTTTATATGTATCTTGTTTTTCTATCTATAATGCTCTTACACTCATGATACTTCCTAAAACTCACCCACTTATATACTCATTAAAAGCCCACTTCTGTTTCAGACTATGCCACAGCTAAAGGAATATGGTCCCTACAGGATTATAGCTCTCCCTAAAATCTCCTCAATCATTTAAAGTAATACAAAAAGGAACTTAGTCCTTAAAATTTCTTGCCCCCCAAAACTCCTAAGAACTTTCTCCTTCTCTCCTCTAAAGGACCTCTCTTTTCCCCCATCGTGGTCCCATAGCTTCCTCTCTTTTCTGGGCCAGCTTGCTTAGTGTTTAGAACCAGCTCCCCACATACCAACTCTCTTTGCCATTCTGAAAACACCCCTGGGCTTGAAGTTCTTTTTCTGCTCTGATTGCTTCCTGGAGAGTATTTGCCTTCATTGCTTTTACGGTTGTCCTTTGCTATAGAGAAAATAAGGTAAGGGAAACTGGGCAGAAGGAAGGGGTACACATGACAGTAAACTTTATGCTGTAGGACATTCAGTAGGAACATGCCTAGTAGGGTGAGTATGGAGGGGCCTGTAACTTGATATGAGCATGACTATAGTAAAATGTTTTAAATTATTTTTGAATAGTAATAATAATAATAGCACGTTATCCTTTCCAGAAGCTTTATTTCTTGTAGACAGACATGAAAGAGCATGGATAAGGATGATATTTAACATCATAGATGGACCTGGGAGTCATTATGCTAAGTGAAGTAAGTCTGTTACAGAAGAGCAAGGACTGTATGATTCCACCTCCATAAGGTATATAAAACAGGTAAATGTATAGAAACAGAATCAATTATATATCAACAAAGCAGAAAAAATTAAGTTAATGACATTCAAAAACAAATATTATGTAAAAACCAGGATATCAGAAAGTTAAACACACATTATGGCAACCACTACATTTATGAAAACACAGGCTCTCAGGTCTGAGAGTGTGGGGATTATTTTTAGCTTACATCACTGATGGGCATTGTATCCTCCTTTCTAAAATGGTGTCATAGTAATTCTTACTGCATAGGGATGATATAAAGGCCAAATGGGGAACCAACATTAATAACTGTAATTAATAACTTTATAACGATAATTATAATGATGATTTATTAACTATTTAAGCATTACTACATGCCCAATGCCAAGCTAAAGTACTTTACATACTTTCATTTAATTTGTATAATTATCTGAGGTAGGAAAAGTACATATTAACAACCTCTCAGAATACTTGACCTATAATAAGATTTCAGCAAAGAGTAGCTAAAATAATAATTATTACTTGAAATGTTGCTGTTGTGGTTAGTCAATGTTATAATAAAGCTTATCTTTGTTGGAAGCATTTTTACCACAGGTAGAAATGATAGAGAAGGAATACAGATGTATTTTAGAACTGCAGTTAATAGATATTGTTATCACTCAGAGGCAAAGACCAAGAGGATAGGGGATAGGATTATGAAAGGGGGGGAGGTGGGGGGCACAGTGCCAAATCTACTGAGAGGAGGAAAATCTATGACTCACAAAACTACTTATTTTAACAACAGATATTTAGCCAGAGATCAGGGATGGAAAGTTTTTGGGTGATGTTCAGGGTCAGTTTTTCCATCTGCCCCAGCACAATCATTCCTATGGAGTCATCGTCCCCTCCCCCAGATTTCTGAGGATATTAGATCTGAGAGACCATAGACCAGCTCCTCCAGCTCACTTGGCACCAGCTAGAAAACTCTCCAAAGATACAATCAGATGCTTCTGCAGAGCCAACCATTGAATGATTTTTGGGTACTCCTCCATCTTGTCCCTGCATGAGGAAGAGTCTGTTTTTTTGACACTTGGAAAGAGGCAGCCTATGGTCCAGACTTAGAAAGAAGAGGGTAGAAAAGAAAATACATATGTCTGGAGGGGACAAATTTCAGTGAGAATAAGTTTCAGATAAAATACAATCAAGTAAAAAAAAAAAAAAACATAATCAAGTAAATGGATGATAGTAGTCATTTTCCTGTTTTGACAGAGGAGTGAGGAGAGCAGGAAGATCCTGGAGTAGCAGGTGGCCTATGACCACGAAAGGGAGGAGAAGCCCTTTCAAGGACTGACTGATTCACCTAAGTTGAACCTGTGTGCTTCCAAACTACAGAAACCACATACTGGGCAGTCCTGACCCATGTCTGGAAAAGCAAGCAGAGCAGTCCTAAGAGAGCTATCTGGTAGCTCTTTTGCTATTTTAAGGCAGAATTACCTTCTCTGCTGAAATATTAATTAATTAACAGCTGTACTCTAAATTTGTACAGGGAAATATCTATTTATTTTTGGACTCAGAGTTGGAGAAGAACCAAGAGTTTTTATCAACTACACTTTGGTAATCCAGGAACTTATAAACCTACCCAGAAACAAACTTGTTCCTCCATACCACAAACATTTGAGAAAAATAAAACTAGAACTGAGAAGGGAAAGGAGTCATAGGAGATTATTTGGGACACTGGGACACAACAGAAGATCTGAATTTAGGAAGGAAAGAAAGCTAAGAGTTACTCAGTTTTTTCAGTATCAGGAAGGCAAGAACCAAGCGTTCCCAGAGAATTTATCAAAATTCCCTTTAAGTGAAACACATTCATACTGTGTTTCAAAGTAGTGTAATAGTCATTTGTAAGCTATTTCATATTCACCTGCTGTGTGGGATGTTTGCCATAGACCTCATGCCTCTATTTTATGGGGCCTTACCACTCAGAACATTTGCTAACACCTTGACCTTTTTATTTGCACCATGATGACAGAGGAGTATAAGAAGTCTCCAGAAAAGGTTGCAGAATTGAGAATTAGATAATAAGGAGAAGAATGAAAAGAGGCATCACTGATGAATTGGTGTGTCAGAAGAGGAGGAAGTATTTGTAATTGAGTATGGGCAGGAAAAGGAAGAAAACAGGGAGGCATACTGGACATGGTTACTGGGCTTTTATTGCAGAACAAATGATTTCTATGGGTGATTCTTACCCCTAGCACAGCCTCATGGATGCTGAGAAGGAAAATTATTTTTCTATCCTTTTTTTTTTTAATGTTTATTTATTTGAGAGGCCATGAGCAGAAGGGATGGGCAGAGGGAGAAGAAAAAGCAGACTCCCCACTGAGCAGGGAGCCCTATGTGGGGCTTAATCCTACGACCCTGGGATTATGACCTGAGCAGAAGGCAGACGCCCAACAGACTGAGCTACCCAGGCACCCCTCTTTCTATCCTCTTTAAAGCCTATCTAAATGGAAGAAGAACTGCACTGCTCTCTATAATTATAAAGTCTGGACAGAGAATGAGAGAAAGAGAAATTAGTCCTTCAAGGCATCCCACAATGGTTTGTCTTTTGACCTTGCCCAGTTTAGGGCATGAAGCCACTAGCATAAGCATCCGGGAAGATGCTAAAGTGAGAGAAGTTGATAGTGGGTTTAAGAACTGGCATTACTGACCAGAGGATAAGCATGAAAAGCCACTTGGGTTTATTTTAAAATCTACATCACTATGCATATAACATTGTGAATTCAAATTCCTACTGTAAAATAAGTATAGATACACTAGATGCTACATTTCTCTTTAATTAGAAGAGCAAGTAAACAAGCATAACACAGCTAGAGGCACACACAGAGGAAAATACATTTCCACTCATCCCCAGATGAACCTGGTATATCGTTTCATTTATACATTACGTTCTCCGAATGACCTCTCTGGATATCATAACAGAGTTCAGAACCATATTCACACTGAAAGGGCAGGGTCGAGACTTAGGAGAAGTGGTGGGGGACCTTTCCGAAAGAGAAGCCTGTGAAGTTGGTCAGCCTTCAGACTTGAGTACCCAAGCCTTCTTGTAGTGGATGATGAATGGGCCACTGGTGAACTCAGACTCCTTGCTGGGGATACATTTATGGACAGGAGCAGAGGAGATGTCTTTTGCATAATGAGTCCACCGAGAAAGAAAAGTACAAACTGCTGAACGTGCTGCATAGAGTGCATTGTTGGTAAGTCTGAAAACAAAAGCAAAACAATTTCCGCTGGGGCATGTAATGCGCCTTCACAACCAAGAGACTCGAAACTCAGGCACAATTTAAACAGCATGGGCTAGGGTGGTGGTTCCAGCATGTGGCTTGTCAAGTTAATTTATGGCTGTGTATAATTGGGTGGTTGCTTTTCCTCCAGAAAGATGAAACAGCCAAGCCAAGAGAGATGGGTATCTCACGATTTCTAATATAGAGATAAAGATCTTATTTTTAGTGGAAAGCAAAAAAGAATGTGGGGGCAGTGGGCAAAGATTAGGCTTTTGCAGGGTGGCAAAGTTTTAAAAGAAACCAAAAAGAATGGGGAGATGTTTCAGAAACTTCAGAGCCTAATTACTCAAAACTTTTAGGAGTTAACTCTTGAATTTCCCCCCATGAGAGGTGCTGCTTCTGTTAAATGATCTTAAGTAGGTTGAGATATTTCCCACAACTACAAATCAAGAGTTTTTCATTTAAATCCCAGCCATGTGAAAGCTTTACTTTTATTATCCCTTTTAAAATGTGCTTTGTTCCTACACTATAATAAACTCTAAGTTCCAAATAATAGCCATGATTAATCAAAACTGTTGGTTATACAATATTAGATTGATCTCAAATTAAGTCTTACTTCAGTGTCCATAGGAAAGGAGGAAATAAAAATTGAATACGAATGAGAATCTGATTTGAGGAATTCAAAGGACCAGCTGGTTACACCAACCTACAGAGTAGCTTCTATACTTTTAATAATAATATTAAATATTATGTTACAATATTTTTCAGGAAAAGCTTCTGCTCGTATGGCTGTAAAAGAAGCATCAGTGTCTAAGGCACTGCTGGGCAGACCATAACATGTTGTTTAAGCCAAAGAGTCTCAGTATAAATAAAATTAGTTCTCTGCATTGGGGAAGCTGGGACTGCAATGAGTCCAAAGGTCAGTTGCCTAGGAGAGCTTCAGATCTATCTAGGAGACTGGTAGGTCTTAGATTAGGCTCTTTGTAAACTGAAAAACCCTTGCTCAAGGCTGTGGGCACTTTGAAGACAATGATTCTGATGTTATCACTGGGATTTACTTAGTGCTGGAGGGTAACTAACTTTCCTACAACCTGCTGTCTCTCTGGTCCTCTCAGGAAAACTCCAGACCACACTCCCATCAAACTGCTGTTATAGTTAACTGGTCGTGATATAGGAACTTGCTTTCAACATCAGAGATCTCAATGTTGGGGGATTCCTTTATTTTACGAATGTTTAAGCAGAGACAAACAGATCAAATGGCTTCCCCTCGGCTCTTCTAGTACATTAAAGGGCATAACCAAAATTAGTATCAAGGATGATATTTGACTTTGATTGAAAATGAGGTTTCTTAACAAAATTGCTTAGATGATCTTACATGAGGCAGAGAGAAAGTGAAGAAAATAAAGAATATTTATGTTTGGAATACACTCTTCTGAATAAAGGAGCTACTTAAGCTCACATACTCATCAGTAGGTACTGTTTTATATCTACTTATTTTTAAATTGCTAATCTGTGATCCCCTAAAATAGATAAAGCAAATTGAGCTAACAGGAAAGAGGCCCACTTCTAATAAGTCAGTTTTAGGATTGAGTGTATTTAATTCCACTTCTGCCCAGAAGAGCCACTGTAAATGAAGCAGGCTAAGACTGCTTCTGGACTGGAAGCAGTGAAAAATTCTTGCTGCTCTTTCAGATAATATTTTCAGAATTGACCAACCTTACTAGATTTTTTTTCCCTTAATTAATCATGAATTGCCTAAAGGTGCTCAACAGCAGAAACACTATGATACAAATAATGTTGTGGTCCAAGGCTTGGCTAGCATATTTCCATTCCTAGCCATGTCCATCCCAATGGAAAATGCACAGTCCATGGTCACATTCTGCCTTCCAGTTAAGAAGAATAAAAAGAGGGGTGTGTGGGTGGCTTAGTTGGTTAAATGTCTGCCTTTGGCTCAGGTCATGATCCCTAGGTCCTGGATTGAGCCCTGCATCAGGCTCCCTGCTCAGCTGGGAACCTGCTTCTCCCTCTCTCTGCCCCCTCCTGCTTGTACTGTCTCTCTCAAATAAATAAGTAAATAAAATCTTAAAAAAAAAAGAAGTAACAAGAGATATAGAACAAGTCTCACATCTTTTTGTCCACAGACCCTGTCAGATGGATAGATCTATTTTATATATTTCATTTATATTTATAAATAAATATTATTTTTACTTACTTTTAGGTTTGTATTTATAAATATTTGTATTAATTAATATATATTTAAATAGCCTCTGCTTTAAGAACCCTGGATTAATAAACACTAAATTGGTTTGGTGAGATAGGAAGAAAGGTGAGATAAGGTACCTTAAAGTTTAAGAGTCAATAAGAGTCAATCATTTGAGCTGTGGAGTGTAGCATCTCAAAGTGGTTAAGGCACATTGTCTTACTCTCAACAGAGAGGAATCAATCATTGTGAATTCTTGCAGCCTCCTAGGATGCTAGGATTAGTAAATAAGAGTTCCCTGACTTGAACCAGATTACATGGCAAAAGCAGGCAGACTCCCCAAATCCTCAGGTGGCTTATCACAATCTAGAAATACCTTCTAGAAGATCACGGAAAACTGCTAAATCTTATTTCCTATTATACAAGCGTTCCTTATATTGTTTCTCTAATCAATTGGGAGCCATCTAGACAGTGATAAATTCATTATGCAAAGATTAAAAAGAATTTTTTTCTTATCTAGAAGATGCCAAGCACACCCATTTTTCTTTTCCAGCATTTCCCTATCACACTGGTGAAAGAAGAATAGCAAGTATAACCTCCCCATTAGTATCACAGTATAAATCTCTAAAACTACTCCCTGTAATAATTTTTGATTTAAAAAAACCCTTATATATATTGTCTAAGAGTTAAGGTATTCTAAAATCCTATGATTCAAATATGTTTTACAAATCTTGAGTAAATTAATTAAGGGGCCAGGGTAGTTGCTTTGATTTCTTACAGACATTTAAATAAAACATGGTGTTTTGGACTCACTTTCTAGGGAAATTGATTTTACAGATCAGCATTCAGGTATTCATTCATTTATTCATCATTCATTTATTCATTTAAAAAATTATTGAGCTTACATTCTATAGCATGCCTTGTACTGGGTGTAGATATACTTGAATAACCATAATTCAATGAGTATAAAATTTGGGTTGGTGGATTAAGAAGTCAAGGAACTCCAAAGACAAGAAAATCAGTGACTGGAGAACAAATGTTAAACAGAGTTGTACAAAGAAGGAGTAAGAAATCGGGACAGTCCGGAAATAATTCCAAACAAATCAAACAAATAGAGCAAAAACAGAGAGTGGATGTCAAAATATGGTGGAAGATGAGATTGGAAAATTCAGGGAAGGATCATGTCATGCTGGATCTCTGACATACTAAGGAAGTTGGGCTTAACTGTACAGGTAATGACAAACCTTTGAGAAAGTATATTATGAAGGAGATAATTTTATTTTATAAAACTAGCACTGAGTTTTGGTAAAATTACTGAGGCTTGGTGCAAGGGAGATTTGGAAATGGGTAGGAATGGAAAGCTAAAGATAGATTTAGGAAACAGTTGTCATAATCTAGATGAGGAATGATAGGCGCTTGAATGAAGTAGCTCAAATATTGTCTGAAAGTAAATGTAGTAAGAAAAAATAGTTAATCCAGTAGGGCAAATTTGGTGGACATTGCTAAGATAGAGACCATAGAGACTGACAGTTAATTAAATCCAATGGGAGAAAAAAGGAGAGAAAAATTGGATGCCTGACACTTTGAACGTGAGTAATTAGCACAACTGTGGTATGATGAGTGGAAACAAGGCAAGCCCTAAGAAATTTTCATGGTAGGAAGAAATGGTGGTGATAGGCAGACTCTCAAAAAGGTTGGACAAGCTTGTTCAGATTAACAAATAGCAAATTTTATGTATCTTTTCAGGGTGATTTAAATTTTCATAAAAATATTACCTTTTCCCCCAGCAATAATGTCATTACCACTAATTATGACAAAAAAGTACAAAGGACTGAATTTCTACTTCCAAATTACTATACACTTTCAAAACTGTTGATTTACTTGTTTATGTTTTCATAATACAAACTAGGTTTTTGAAAGTTGATGAGTTTCAGAGAGTATCTTTTAAGAAGTAGATGAACCATCATATAGTGCTATGCCATCATATAGAAACATATATGCAAAAAATCTAACTTTTATCTACCTGTTACCTGACAAGTTTTGTTTAGCTGTCCCTATTGAGAAGCACAGACTGGCCTCAGATATGGATTAACATGTTGGGCACCAATTCTGTGCCAGTATTTATCATTCCTTTCACTATTCCACTCTGATATAAAAATTAAATTAAATTAAAAATAAAATAATAAAATAAAAATAACTTCTCAAGGTCAAAGGCCAGTCAATAGCAAAAATAGTACAACACTTCCAGGTTGGCTTGACTCCAAAGACAAACTCCATAATGCAGAAAATTAGGGATATATCTTTGGTTCCACTACATATAGCATCTGTATACAAGGTAACATCCTCTTCCTCTTTGAATTCCAATTTTCTCATCTGTAAAATCACAGTTCGTTTTCTACAGATCACTAAAGAAGTTAAAATAATAGTATCTGTGAAACGTCTTTAGGAAGTGCTATAAAATAACAACTAATATAAAAAATACGTTGCATATATTTAGTCACATTAAAAAAATAAATAAATAAACTTCATTCCATCTTTAGGTAGTAATCCATGAAATATTAAGAGCCTTTCCTCCTATGGCCTTTTCGAAAAATGTGTCCATAAGCAATTCCTTAAAGCGTGCTTGCTTTTTACCATGCAAGATCACAATCTAGTGACTGTGCTAGGATTAAGAGGGCAGGCATCACTACCAAAGAAACGTAATGTAAGCCACAAATGCCAGCCATAAATGTCATTTTAGAATTTCCAGTAGCCATATTTAAAAAACTAAAAATAAATAAGTAAAATTAATTTTAATAATATACTGTTTCAAATTAATGTAACTTCAAAATGTTTTATAAAATCAATATATATTTTTATGTAGTCAATATAAGATTAATGAGATATTTTACAGTTTTTTCTAAGTCTTCAAAATCATGTGCATATTTTACACTCCCAGCATATCTCAATTCAGACCAGCCACATTTCAACCGCACAGTGGCTACATATAGTTAGTGGCTGCCATACTAAACAGTACAGCTCTATAATATTGACAATAGTCATCCATCAAGTATTCTGTCAAAAGAACTCTGCTCAAAAAGAATGTTCTGTGCCTAAAAATAAGGCCACTTGGGTATCTCTTACAGAGGTTGCACAAGAAAAGAGAAGGACATAGGTTACTAAAGGTCAAGAGACACATGGGCAGAAGGTAAGGAGCCAAAATTATGAATATGCAGAAGCTATTGTGTAGATGGGCAAAGAGAAGCAAGCAGTAGTAACTCCAAAAGCACCAACATAGATAACTAGCACACGACTCAAAATGTCAATTGGCCAGTAAAGCTGCAATATAGTCTAAAATATCATTTCAGTTTTCTGTGAGACCTGGCAATGTAGTTTATAAATGCTTCCTATCTGCCTTCATCACTGCATTTCCTTTCAATAAACTTCCATCACCTGTGTACATTATGTCAAACTGAAGGCAACTTCATTTTGCCTTCTACTATCCCTTTAAATTTATTTATAGAGTATTCTTTCTCTGGCCCTGAAAAGAAAAATTAAAAAAGGAAAGAAAGAAATCCAAATAGCTCCCTGACTTCCTTAGCTATTCTAAAATAATAGAAAGTTCTGCAGTCCTTTTAGGTTGTAAAAGTTACCTACACTTCTCTAATCAAAATGTTCATTCTCAGGTAATCATCTAAACTCCAAATTTCTTCTTCCTGCTATATGTAGAAAGCCTGCAGTCAGGAAAATGGGTTTTACTGTCTACCAACCCCAACTATTTCATTCCCTTATTCCTCATCTTTCCAACCACAGGTTTATTTTACTTTGTATCTCTAGAGTAGAAGTAAAGTAGAGAGAGAGGGATGGGAAGAAGGGCAGGAAAGTTTTACTGGATGTTCATGAAACACTGGCATCTTTGAGACTGCCAAGTACTTATAATTGACTTGTTCTCTCGATTCTTCAGACACCCACCTGCCCCACCAGAGTTCAGGGTCATCTTCCCTTGGCTGAAGGGTTCCCTTGGCACGGGTAAATACAGCTGGTTGTATTCTAGTCCTCAGGCAGCCCTTTGACATCCTGTTATTTATTTCTAGTTTCTTTCTGCTGTCTGTTCAACACACCATGATCACTGGTATTAACTAGATATTAACCAAAAATATCTATCCTATTTTGTAGATGGATTTATTGATGGAACTAGACTATTGAAAAACCATAGACTGGAGACTGGATGGGTATCACCAAGGTTTGTCTTTACTCTTCTTAAGTTCCTTCTTTTCCCATGGTTGACTAACCTCTTCTAATTAACTGTATAATCATATGTGTTAATATAGTAAATCTCTGTATTAGTTAGGTCTCTCCAGAGAAACAGAACCAGAAAAGATCTATAGAGGAATTGGTTTTCCTCATAATGAAGGCTGAGAAGTCCCATGACCTGCCATCAGAAAGCTGTGGGCCCAGGAAGGCCAATACTTCAGTCTGAGTCCAAAGGTCTGTGAACCAGGGAAGCCCTTGGTGTAATCTCCGTCGGAGGGCCAGAGAGGTGGAAATGGGATGTCTCAACTCAAACAGAAAAATAGGGGCAAATTCCTCCTTCCTCTGTCTTTTGTTCTATTCAGGCCCTTAACGGAATAGAGGACACACCAGTTAAGGGAGGAGAATCTACTTTCCAGAGTCCAGCAATTCAAATGCTAATCTCTTCCAGAACTATCCTTACATGCACATCTAGAAATATTGTTTAATGTGGGCACCCAGTGGCCAATCAAACTAACACATAAAATTAACCATCTCAATCAAGTTATCACCTTAATCTCTTTATCCATTGTTATTGCAATGTTCATGCCATTTTTCTGTTCCATTACGTGTTGATTTTTAAAAATTAACTCTCAAAGATAACTGATTTTTTCATACCTAGTTTCTAAGGAAAGCTTTAATGTATCATATATACTTACTGAAACGCTAAGCTTTAGCTTTGGCATCTTTTAAGCAAATTCCATGACAATATGCTTGTTGTTTTTCAGGACTTTGCTCTTTCTGTTCTGCATATTAAGAACCTGATGCTCAGAGACACAATTTTTAAAATGTTTTAATAAGCAAATCATGAATATTTAAACTCATACTGAGAAGATCTGCTTATTATGTTCCTTCCTCCTTGAGTCTACCCTAAAATATGCCATATTTTCAAACTCTGGGGCTCACTGCTCACATTGGATTAAATGACCAATTCACTTCTACTTGAACTATCAACTAGAAAACATGTAAATACTGTGGCTTGAGGGAAATTTTTTTTTTAATTTCAAACTATGAAAGTTATAAAACAGAATTTGCAGACTAATGCACAAATGTTAATGCTATGAGTATACATTTCTGGATTTAGAGGAAATTTTTCTAAGGAGATTTAAATAATTGAGTTCTGTCTCTGCAATCACTAATTGTCACATCCCTGAAAAGGCTACAACCATTTCAGAAATGCACACCAGGCTTCAAAGTTTGTGCTTTGTAGGAAGCTAACTGGGTCATACTTCAACCTGAAGAAATCCAATTGCACCTTACAGAGGACACAGAGTACATATGTGCTTGCAAAGTTGAGTGCAGAAATCAAGATAATTGATCTGATAATTCAGATAAAATACATTCCTGTCAGATGAAGCCAGATAATTTAGGCATGAATAACATTTTAGTATTGAATTTTTGGAATAATTGAGTGTCATAAATGTCCATTTAAATTTTACAGACAGTACTATAAAAGAACCCTTACCAATACGAAGTGACTTACTCTCTTTGAATTAATACTGAATCGAAGTTTAAAAGTAGTGTTTAGTCTAATAAATGTGTTTATTATTCTAAAACGCCATTCTTGATTTAACTGAACACTAAATAGCAATTAAGAAAAACTAAGAGCTAACATTTATTGAGGAATTACTACCATGTGCTGGGCATTATGCTAAAAGCTTTCAGTAGTTACTGGGTACACATAAAACACCATCCTAGAAGAGTTACAGTGTGATCCCTTCATGCCTCAGAAATGACTGCATGGAATGCAGCCTTGAGCTTGGTGCTCATCATTTCATCGTGGGCCCAGGGTAAAATGGTGCCTTGGAATCATTCTGGAATTAATGAATACAGATGAAAAACCATAATATTATTTTAAAATTTTCTCATTCAGAAAATTAAAAATAGTATTATTGAGATTTTCTTCCCTTATCTGCAGACTAGCAGGCTTCGTTTGCATCTCAGATACATTCTGCATGGTCTTCCTTTAGTACTTTTGCTCTTGTGAGTCTTAAAAGCATTTTTAATTGGGGGCTTTAAATCTTTTCCTTGCCCCACCGGTGACGTATATTTTCTGAACACAGTGAATAAAATAGTCTGTAGGTCTCATAGCCTTTGAAGTTACTGTCATTTCCCCCTTTCCCATACATAATAAATAAATTGGAAAGTATTGGAGACTTTAAATTAACAAAAGGTTAAATAAAATTTTATGATCTCCCTTGCTGACATCCTGGCTGGCACTGCATTTTGAGTAATACATCATTAGAGAAATCACTCTCTGATGCATGATTGTAGTATTATGATGAGAGAGTTGTTACTTAGGGGTACCTCCTTAAATAATAGACTGTTGGCCCTGAGAGCCTTAAAAAAGGTGACTAAATTTCCTTTCCAGGATTGCTGAGAAAGATCTACAAAAGGCCCCAGGAATTGAGACAAAGTTAATGGCTTTAGGGGATAATTTCCCATTAATTTTTTGTAAGCCTGAGGCATCAAATACAAGTCCTTGGCTTGTCGAATTATATCACTATTATCTTGCAAAACATTTCAATGCATTTGGTTCAGTTTAAAGAGCAAAGTAGTACCTATGAGTGGAAGGAACAGGTTTGAAGGTTAAATGCATCATATATATGAAAACTCAACTCAAATTTGACCATTTCCTTCCTAACTCCTTTTCTACCAGCAACGTAAAGACCTTTAAATCTAAGGTCTGTAAATGAAAAGAGTCATTGTGTTTAAGTGAAAAGGGTCATTGTGAACTCTACAAAGATAAAGGTTTGAGAAGTTTACTAACTGAACTCAGTCGACACAAAAAAGCTATTTAACACAAAAAGGTAAACTACCTCTTTCTTTTTCTTTGAATAAAAACATTCTTTGGCAATACAGGCTACATTTTTATTTGATTTGCTAGCTTCTCTTTGCCCACACAGAAAAGAAAAGGAAGATATTTTACCAATCTCTCCTAAGATATTTCTATCTGAACATAGACTCCTGATGCCAAGGAAAGCAGAATTTGGATGTGAAGGGGTTTCTTTCAGTCTAAGAATGTCTCTGCCTGTAATATGGAAAATTATAAGTCTTATGTTCATTATCAAGTTTGAATTTTTGCAGAAAAAGAAGGTAGAATTAATAATCACTTAAAAATGCTCTTGAACAAAGAATATATATGAAAGTAAGCAAATTTGAAAGAATCAGGCTCCTCAGACGGAGAAACATTTGAAATATATGCATTCTAGTAGCTCAAATGTATCACTGGAAGTAATGAACTTTTATCCCAGAGCAACTATAAAAGTCAGTCAACTCAATTCTCTCGCCTTACTCTTATTAAGCTTTTGAAACACTTGTCCAAAAATAAAGTGATATATTCCTTTTAACAACCCTGTGAATCTTTGTTATTCACCCTCTACTGATGAGGAAATGTGAAGACAGAACAATTAAATGACTTTGCTGAGGTCACAGGGCAAAACAGAGCAAGGTAGGGCAAGCTAAGGATACAGCCAAATTTCTAATTTGTTTTTTTGGCCATCCTTTCAAGTGAGCTCAAAATCATATTATTCTTTGCCATAAAGATAGCCAACTAATCTTCAGACTGTGTAGTCTTAAGCAAAGACACAAGACAGGGTCTGAAAGGGACAAAGATAATAGATAATTGTCTGCCTGAAGTGACTTTTATTTGGTTCTAAAGACTTCAGTGAGACTACAAACCATGCCAAAGACAACACTTCTGCACAATCAGTAGGAATGGGAGGCAATTTGATTTCCAGATTAAGATCAGTTAGGACTGTTCAGCCTTGGCAGACAGTACAAAGATTTTCAATGTAATACACACAAACTACCCAACTTTTACTGCTTCCTTTGTTAATATCTTTACCACCAATAAGGCAATGATGAATGACATGCCTTTGAAAGAAATAGTAGGTACAACAAAGAAAAATGAAGAGGGAGAGAGAGGAAAAAAATGAGGTTGAGTAGGGAAAGAGAAATGAGAACTGAGAAGAGATACAGGAGGTTGTCCTTATGTATGCACTAAAACTGAAGAGAGTGAAGTGTCATTCTATGTTTCAGTATTGTTTTACTGAGTCTGACTGGAATTTACAAATCTTCTCTGTCTTTACATAGGCCCTTTTAGCTTAGATTTTGACATTACACATCTATAATGTCATTAAAAGATTTTTTGAAAGGTGATAAAACTACATTTGTAGTATTTCTGTAAAGGAAGAAGTGTGGGAAGAAAGACAAAAAGTGGGAGAGGAAGGAAGAAAGAAGGAAAGAGAGAGTTCAAATGTATTGGAATAATTGCTGTGGCTTAGAGAGTCTACTATTTGCTACACAATATATTAGGCATTTTCTACATATGATTTCTATTTCTCAAAAAGCCCCTTATTAATTTTCCATAATACTCCATGATATTTATTATCCCTCTTTCTCTTTGTTGAGGAACAAAAGATCAGAAAAAGGAAATAAGATCCAATTATTACACAGCTTGAACATGGTAGAGTTGGAACTTGAAATCAAGTTTGCTTCATTAATGCTTTTCTTTCTTTACCACTTAAACTCAACTTGTATTTAGGCCAAAAGTCATGACACCAGTAAAAGAAATTAAGAATGGGCTGTTAATAATCTGTTATCCTTGACTAAGCCAGGTTGTCATATATTCACTTTTAAATATCTAGTGTGGACATTACATGAATACTTCACTCAGATCCTAATCTGAATGGTGGGATAAAAACACCAATACAATATTAGGGACACAGGGCTCATGGATGCATACTATGGATAAGAAGACTATATCTGAGATTTCATTCATAACTTAATAAAATAGTTCTTTAGGAGATGGTTGATACTTAAGTCCATAAATAACCGTACTCCTCTGAAGAACAAAAGATTCATAAGCATTTGTCATTGTCTTCATTGACAACTGTTACAGGTTACCTAGAATAAAGTAGATGTCCACGACAATGCCAGGCATGGTGCAGGTCCCAAACACGCAAAATGCTTACTGAATGAATTCATGAATACAGTTTATAAAGGCCTATTAAAATGAGACTTTCCAACTCATCTACAACCTAGCCAAACACTTGCTTCAAATATGTCAAAATGTCCTTTTAAATACATTTGCCAACAGTGTAAAACTGTAAAAATGAGAGATACAGAGAAACTATATTAGGAAGAATAGCTTTTCTGGGAACAGTGAAAAAGAGAAATACCTACCAACTCCCCCATTGTTTTTAATTTACTGTGATATGAATTGGCATATTGAATTGCATGTGCACAGTGTGCTCATAGGATAGTGGTGGAAACACTTCTTTTTATGCTGAACTATCAAATACTTGAAAATATAAAGGTCTGCAGATGAAGCAGGAGGACAGAGCTTCACTGAAAAAGCAGCCACTCAGGATGGCAGTCATTCATTGTTAAATTATCTATGTCCTTAATCAAGTCACTATACCTACCTGGGCCTTAGAATCCCCAGGGAAATAGTGTTGGCACTGAAAGAAGTCTAATCTTCCATCAGTTTTCTTCTTGAAGTATATGGTTGAAGCAGAGACCAATATTACCAATTTTTACCTTCTTCCTTATTAATAGAACTCTATATTGTATTCAATGAAAATACCACTATATCCCTTACCCTCCTTCGCAGTTAGGGATGATGAGTTGGGGAAGGATTTACAGAAAATCTCATTTTACCATTCTTACTCTCTCTTAAATTTCTTGCCTGGAATATGATTGTAAGAACTGGAACCCAAAAGCTATATCATGATCCTGAAGGTAGGAATCACAAGATAAGAGATGATAGAAGAACATTGGTTCTTTTTTTTTTTTTTTTTTTTAAGATGTATTTATTTATCTTAGAGACGGAGAGAGGCAGGGGGCAGAGGGAAAAGAGAGAATCTCCAGCTGAGCATGGAGCCCAAGTGAGGTTTTTTTTTTTTTTTTTAAACATTTTTTTAACTTTTATTTATTTATGATAGTCACAGAGAGAGAGAGGCAGAGACATAGGCAGAGGGAGAAGCAGGCTCCATGCACCGAGAGCCCGACGTGGGACTCGATCCCGGGTCTCCAGGATCGCGCCCTGGGCCAAAGGCAGGCGCCAAACCGCTGCGCCACCCAGGGATCCCCCAAGTGAGGTTTGATCTAAAAACCCTGAGACCATAACCTGAGCAGAAATTCTAGAGACAGATGCTTAATTGACTGAGCCACCCCAGGTGCTCCAAAGAACCCTGGCTTTTAATGGCTTCCCAATACCAGTCCTGAACTAATGTTGAGTTTTTAATATTCATGTTTATTAATTTTATCTAGAATGTGAAAAAGAGGGGCTGTGAATCAGAGACTGATTTCTTATTAATTACCTTAAAATAATTAAGTCTATCACTCTATCCTTATTGTCCCAGGCCTTACCCGTGACATGATGTGGTGAAAGCCAAGTCAAACATCCTATTCTAGTAGTGAGAAACTTACAGATGAGAAACAGACAATAGATTTTCTGCATTTATATTCAAGTAAGAGACAGTCACCACTTTTCCAGAAAAGAGAAGGAAAAAAATTTGCTGATAGGATGATAATCCCTTTGCGATGAGATGACAAGAATCCTGAGTTCTGGCTCTAACCTGTTGGAATGTAAATATATCTTTCCAGACACTAAGTAAATCACTGGGTATCTATTACTTCTGAGGCACAAAGATGTCGCCAAAGTCTAAGCTTCCTCTCTTTTAAAATGGAAATGCCTAAAGAGATACTGCTCTAGTCCTCCTGACACTTGGGTCTTAACTTGGGGATATAGTCCAGGCTGTCACCATTTGGTTCTCTCAAATCACAGCAATTAAGTAGAAAAAAAATGACTACAAATCTAAATCTCATGATAAGACAAGAAGAAAGTATCCTGAACCTGGGGAGGCTAGAGATTTTTATAGGACTACTAGAAACTACAGAAAACTTGTATTTCTCCATAACAGGATACATCTAAACTTCTGTAAGAGAAAATAAACCCTTATGTGTTTAAGCCACTGTAATCACATTTCTGTTACTAGCACCAAAAGCCAACTCCTACTTAACATGATGGTTGACTTTTTAAAATCTTAAGAATTTAGATAAAATCCAACTTTCAGCAGTAGCACCAGTGACCAGGATAGTGCTGAAACATATGAAGCACTGCATATAGGATAGTTGAATACATGAAGAAATAAATGAATTAATAAACACCAGTGGAACCTATCCTAAATAACCTACATTACACAGCAAAAAAAGGTAAGAACAAACATAGGACTCAGTATGACTGCTACCTGAATGAATGTTCCTGTTTTTACTACTCTGTTTGGGTGTTCCTTGCTGTTCTAGTTTTATTTCAATCCTAATCCTACATATATGCATTTTTCTTCTGAAACATTCAATTTTACCACACCCCTCCCCCAGGATTCACCTTACTGATTCCAAGAGTCCACTTAAACATAGCTTCTTCAGGAGCAAGGTACAAACGTATCTCAACTTAAATTATTGTTACTATTCATTAACACTCTTTATTTAAGTTGTTGCAGAACTTAGCACATTAAAACCACCTTTTAAAAGTGCCTGTATCACAGCTAGTTTGAAAGTGCAGTGAGGATCAGGGGCAGGTTCACATTGTAAGTGATTAAATTCCCAGAATCTACCTTGGGCTTGACTTCTTCATGTATTAAAAAAAAAAAAAAAAAAAAAAAAAAAAAGTCTCTCCTACCCTTTGTTAATCATAATTTCCTAACAATAGTCAGCAAATGGTCTGCTGTAACTTTGGAAACACTTTTCAGAATGCATTATTTTCTGGCCATGAATCACTGTCCTAGGGTGTCTACTTTGCAACGTGGCACTGGACAAAATTACACTCTGCAAAAGAGACAGGAGCAGATGATACAGCCCTAGGCTTGAGAACTGATTTCCTGCTTCAAATATGTTTCCTGATTGAAGATTGCACACCTAGGAGGTGAGATGAGAGAGCTATTTTATAAAAAGTGTCCAGCAGATGTACTGCAGTAATTCCCACTGTATTCATCATTTACTGAATTGCTCACACACCAGAAGTATAATCCAATGTAAATGATCTCATCACCCATCAGTATGAGGGCTCACAAATCCAACTTGGCCTCAAGCTAAAACTTGACATTTCAAGGTTCTCAAATCCACAGTAAGTAAGCAGTATATTGATGACTTCCAAACGTCTCTTCTGAAATGGCCCCAGCTTTTGAGAAATGCAGGTGTTTGGGATCTAGAAATAGAAGTGGCCAGCTGCCCTTGAGGTACTTGGGGCACAGTTCCACATTTCCTACCCCTGATTTGGCTCTAAAAAGGGAACATTTTGTGCAGAAGATAATGGAATTGACACCATTTGCATTCTGCTCATACAAATGCTAAAGAATGAAATTTAAAAGGTTCATTTTAAAGTATCCCTTCTTGCTGCTTTACTGTCACTGTTGTATGTGGGAAGGCATAAGGCATTCTCATGCTGTGAAATCAGAAGAACACACATAATCACAGATGGGAAGGGATCTTGAGAGGCCATCTATGCTTGAACCTACTCCAAATAAAGGGTTACTGAACCTAAGTCCACTAGTCTCTAGTCTGAGTCTATTTCTTAACCCATGACAGGAGAGGATGAGGCTAAATTGTTATTAATCTCCTTTCCACGTTTAAACTTTCCTGATTATACAACTATGGCCAAGATTACATTCAGAATAATTTCATTTAGAAACATTATTGATCATCTTTCCTTAACTGTTAATTCCATATAAATTGTATGATGTATTGTACTAACCTTGGGTTTGTCATATATACCTAAAACCTACTTCTGGTTCTCCCAAAACACTTCATAGCTGTTCGATCTTTGGCAAGATACATATTCTCCTTAAGTTTCAGAATTTTTTACTGTAAAATGGAGACAACAATAACTTTTACACAAGGTTAAAGTAGATAATATTTAAAAAATACATGGAGAGAACTAATTTTTCTAGAGATTTGATTCTTTTTTCTACGATTCTCTTATGACCTTATGTTTTCAAGCATATAAAATATAGATAAAAACAAAATTATAAAAAATAGATTTTTAATACATATTCAGTTCTTTTTTTCACCATTGGATAGAGGGTTTTTGCTATCATAAACTGAATCTTCTCACTTCTTTATCTATCCTACACTTATAATTTACATCATTACTTTACCTTATAATGTTATTCCAGTGTTAGGCTCATCATTCACTGTTGCAAATGACAGATAATCAACTTGAATTACCTAAAAATAAAAGGGGGGACATATATTGTAATGATATTGCAATAACATGACAAAGGAAAATCAATAGGAACTCACTAACTCAGGACCCAGTGTTTTTCCCAGTGTTTTCTACACACTCCGCACTCATTCCTTTACTTCTCCCTCTGGTGGTGGTTTTCTACCTGCAGCTCTCACTGCATTGTAGAGAACATGGTTGTTAACAAATCTAGTCATATCTTATGACTATTCACAGGGAAGAAACAGAGTTTCTCTTTACCAGCTTCAGTATTTTGAAAAACTGCAAGGAAGTATTCTGGTTGGAGTACTTTAATCACATTTGCTTTCTGGATCAATCACGGAAATCAGACAGACGTGATCTTATAATTGGCTCAAGTGGATGTATATCTCCATATAGCAAGTGAAAGGCAGAGTCTATCCACATAACCGCAGGGTAAAATGTTGAAGACAAAATCATCAGGTGTTCTTGTTTTTTGTCTTTTAAGATTTAGTGTTTTTGAGAGTAAGAAAGAGAGAGAGAGAGTATGCACATGAGCAAGGAGAAGGGCAGAAGGAGAGATTCTTCAAGCAGACTCTGCTGATCAGGGGAGCCCAAAATAGGGCTGAATCCTCAATCTCACCACCCATGAGATCAGGACCTGAGCTGAAACCAGGAATTGGACACTGAACCAAGTAAGCCACCCACGCACCTCTCAGGCATTCTTGTGTATGATAAAAGTGACTAACTGCAATCCTAGCTGTGGACCTAAGGGAAAGTAAGTTTAACTTGAATCAAATAATAAATTTACTTATAATAATCATGCTTTATCTTATTATAATTTGAAAATTATAATGGGAGTGCAGCATGATAAAATATTTATGCTTTTATCAAATACTTTTTTATATGGTAAATGGGGAAAAAAGTATAGATGGCTATTTCTAGAAAAATGCCTAATTTCAAGGGCATGAAGGCAATTTTACTTCTCCATACTTTTTCCAACATCTAAATTCCTTTTAATGGGTGAATTCAGTAGTCATATAGTTTTACAAGAAATAGACTATCCTGGAGGAGCTAGCCCACTGAGAAATTTTTAAAAAGGTAGAAATAATTGAGTCAGTTCTCTTCCAAAGCATAAGTTTATACAGGGAAAAGAAGAGAGTCTATATAGGGTTCCTGAAAAGGGAGTGGTGTGAGGTATACAATTAGAGATATGATTGAGGATTTGAATTTGGAATAGAAAAATACTGTCTTATTAATTGGCTGAAAATAGTTCAGTCCATTAATAACCAAGGATGCACTGAGGCTTCTAAAACTATTGCTCATTTTCTAATTAAACCTGAAACTATTCTTGTGAAGTGTCTAAGAGCCAGTAATAATTATCCCCATTTTGTGAATAAAAGAACACAGCATCTGAGAGGTGAGCCAGTTTAAGTGTATAATCAAATCAGTAACACTTAAGAACATCCCCAGAAGGTGATGAGTAGAGTGCCTTTTTCTTTGGATGTAGAAGGACAATAAATAGAAAAATTGGCTATTGGATTTGTAAGCAGAAAACTTTTTAGATTTAAGTGCAGTTCTCCAACTCAGAAAGATCCAAATTTAAGCAAATTACTTGCATTATCTATATGGTCTATAAATTAGAAATAAAACTGATCACTTTATAGCACTGTGGAGATGATTAAATCAGAATGCATATGTCTTGATATGATGATGGAGGGATGATGGAGAAATCCTGGTTCCTCCCTGTCTTGTCAAAGTATATATTTTCCTTGCTATATAAGAACCTTTAGGAAAGTTTAAGGACTAATTTGGGTAAATTCTAAGTCAATAGACATACTCTTTCATTTTACAGAAAAAGACAAGGAAGCCCAAAGAGGTTACATGGCATACCCAACCTAACCATAAATTAATGAAAAGGTTAAGAATGATTTATTTCTTTAGTTTAAGATTGAAGCTCTGTCACACATCACTTGGAATTTTTAAAGGTAATCTTCTTCCAGGTATAGGTATGGAGGATAGATTTGAAGCTCTCTTAGCCACCCAAAAACTAAAAGCTAAAGATAGGCTGCCTAAATCAGCTATATTCCTCTTTGGTAAAAGCTAAACTCTCAAGAAGTCTTATACTGTCTAGAGCTCCATTCTGTACAACATAGAAAATATCATAGAAGAGAGGTAAATTTGTGCCAAGATGCTAACAGAAAATCTAGCACAGATGTCAAAGAATTTAAATAATACACACAGACTCCTCCACATGGTTCATCCTAACTCATCAGAATTTTACTTGTGGTTTGAGGTCAAAAGCTTTGAAAAGTTATGTGCATTTGTATTCATTTCTCTTATGTGCAGACCTTTCCTTCAGGGCCCAAGTAGAAATGGGTCAACATCAAGAATAAGATAATCCTTGATCCTAGAGCTATAACCAAATTAAAGTCCTAAATAGAATCAACATACACAAAAAGTTCTGTGAAATGTAAAGCACAATCTACAACTTGAGTCCTAAATCCACACTTTCCTTTAAGCTCTCTCAGTTTCTTTATAAGGAAAAAATATATACAAATTTTAATTTCTTTTAACATTTTACTGACCCAAGTGCAAGCCCACTATTCAGAGAGTACTGCTGACTAGATGGATATCCTCAGGGATAACATCACCAAAGACAGAAGGCTTATGAAACTACGTACTGTCAATAAACCAAACTACCAAATCTGGTGATTTAACCTCAAAAGATTTTCTTTTTTTAAATTTTTTAAAATTTTTTATTTATTTATGATAGTCACAGAGAGAGAGAAAGAGAGGCAGAGACATAGGCAGAGGGAGAAGCAGGCTCCATGCACCGGGAGCCCGACGTGGGATTCGATCCCGGGTCTCCAGGATCGCGCCCTGGGCCAAAGGCAAGCGCCAAACCGCTGCGCCACCAGGGATCCCTCAAAAGATTTTCTAAGTGACAATATGTTTTGCAAAATTAATCAAAGCAATTCTTTTTCTTATAATTTCTGTTACTTTTAAGTTGTAAGAAACTTCATTTTTAATGGTAAGACCAGAATCCTAACAGTTCAAGGAATGGTCTACATGGAAATAATAGACATTGAATAAGAAATTATCAGTTTAATAATGTTATTTCCATGAAACTAAGCTAAATGAAGACCTAGAACTGGAGGGAAATGAAGCCAAAGGGAAGAGGACTAGAACTTTTGTATGTCCCAAGAAAGGGACCTGTCCCATGTCTTTCTAACCACTTCCCACTCAGACTATTTCCCAGGGTGGGCTATATAATGAGACTCCTAAATGAATTTTAGGATCTAAGAACACAAAGAACTTCTCCACCTCAACCTGATGAATTTCTGGGACTTAAAGAGTCTTGATTAATGACCTTCTACCAAAAAGTCACAGGGACCTTTATAAGCTTCCTAGAGCTGCTATAACAAAGTACCACCAACTGAGTGACTTAAAACAGTAAGAGATTTACTTCCTCATAGTTCTGGAGGCTGGAAATCCAAAATCAAAGTCTTAGCAGGGCCTTTCTCTGAGACTTTGAGTAAACCTTCCTTTCCTTTTTCCTAGTGGCTAGTGGCCAGCAATCCTTGGTGTTCCCTGGCTCTGTAGATGTCACTCAAAGATCTACCTCACAGTCATATAGCTGTTATCTCTCTGTATGTCTCTGTCTTCACATTGTCTTCTTATAAAGACATCCATTATGTTGGATTAGAGCCCACTCTAATGAAGTGGAACTTCAGTTAAACTTTTGGGGGAACACAATTCAACCCTAGAATAAAAATCATTGCCTGATATTCTATCCAACAGTTCTTAAAGACAACTGCAGAGAGCTTTTAATGGTCCACAGGGAAACTTGAGACCAAGCAATTATTATCATACATCCAAAGAGTGATATGGAGGTGGTGAGTGAGAAGGCTGGAACTAGAGAAGACTCATCAACAGGATAAAATGCACTAGAATGCCTTTCATGTGCTCAGCAACTGCTCAAGAACATGGATTTCTCACTTAGCAGATGACAACATAGATGTATTGAGGTCCACAATGAGGATGATATAAATTTAAGAGGATATCAAGGTGGAGATATGACTGAAAATTACAAGGCCATCTTTACTTCCATTGATGCCATGATGCTATTTGAGGTCCTGTGGAAAGTAGATATTAGATGTATCTGGAGATAAATTGAAAGGAAGAAAACTGAATTGGACTGGAAAGCACTGAACAGAATGAATGAATTTACCTCAGATGGACTCAGATGAAATATCTTCCCATTCGATGAGAAGCTTAAGAAAAAAAAAACTGTTTTTACTTTGAGGAAATAAAGGAAATAACAATTCTTGCCAACCCTACTTTGTGATCTGAGATTTGTATGTGTTACCTATATAATGAAGGTGGAAAAACTCTCTGGGACACATTGGGCAAAACCCTATCAATACAAACACTGTCTTTCTTGGAATATGCTGCCAATGTAAAAATAAAGAACATATTAAACTGAAACACTGAAACATGGAGAGCTATAATTTCACAGGAATCCTGTAGACTCTAAAGTGTGTATCACAGAGGTAAAGACTATAATCAAACCTGGTTGCTTTTACTCCAGCAGTACCTATCATTTGTACTTTGACAAGGGAAGATAGTTTGCACTACACTGATCAGGATACAGTTTCCAAAGGCAGATTGTGCACACACAGCTTGCACTCCATGATGCTGTGAACACTATGTAAGTAATAAAAGACACCATGTCTCTAAGTGGAGTTGCCTGAAACATTACATAGGTAAAACCACAATACATTCACTGATATGGAGATTAGAGTGATGGCTTTACACATGATAACCTTATGTTTGAGGCTTACTCTTACTAGCTGATTGATCTTGGGCTACTTAGGATTCATAAACCTGGTGTCGTAAGGTGCCAGATTGTCATAATACTTCTTCTCATCTTACACAGTCATGAGTTTTAAATGAAATAACATGTATAGCACTCAGCACAGCAATGAACACATAGTAGACATCCAATAAACGTGTTATTATTTCTATTAATTGCTTTACTCACATAAATCAAGTGTTGTCTTTAAAATAACAAGTGAAATAAGAAATAGAATTGGATTCTTGTCTCAGTTTTAGAATTACCTAATTATGAATTCTTGGATTTGCCAGATAAGCTTCCTGTTCTTCATATGTAACATAAGTAGATTGGCTACTGTACAAAACCATGTACAGATCTGAAATTATATAGTTTATAGGGATAGACAGTTGATATGATACAGTTGCCTTAGAATCATATCATATTCTAGTTCTGCAAGACTTTAACAGTCATCATTTATGAAACCCAGGAATAGGTATGGAAATAAGGCCCTGATCAGCCAAGTGAGCTACCAAGCATTGTCTACTGCTCATTCACATTTTCCACAATACCAAATTCACTGGCTTTGACATCTATTTTTAAACATACAGCATTAACCTTCCTGTATTAAATGCTAAATTGGAGCTTCAAACTCATTTCACTACTCTAGTTCTACCAGGATGTCACAGTTTTTCCTGCCAGGTCAAATAAAGCAATTAATTGTTGCCAGTATTGTTCCCTCATTTCCCTTTTAGACATCAAGAATCCCAATCAGACTGAATTCTGAAGTTATTATTGTCTTCTGAGATATACATTCTTTTCTGTTACTTTTGAATCAATATGGCCATTTACATACTTCAGCTGTCTGTCCATATCCATCTTTTTCTGATACTCAACAACATCAAGCCAGGGCCCATGACTTATTTACACTTATCACACATTCTTAGTATAATGGCTGGAGAATAGTAATTAATAAATATTTATAGGATCACTTAATAAATGAATGAGCAACTGAATTTTATCAGGTTGAATCTTAATTCATCTAATGTTTAATTAAATTGAACTTTATTAAATTGATTTTTTTGTAGTTAAAAAATAGATGAAGAAAAAAATTCAACCTACAGAACAAATGCCAACTATAGATCTAATTTTTAACTCATTGAACTGAGGCAGATTTCAATATTGGTTAAAGTTATGTTATTCAATTATCAGCTTCTTTTTTTCTCTTTCACTTAATCCCTTTCATATTTCTCCTTAATCCTATTCTAGGACTACATCTCATTAAGTTTTATCCTTTTGTTTACTGAATTATTCACTTGAAAAATATTTATTGAGCATTATTTTAACAGGGACTGTGCTAGGCTCTTAAGATAAAACTTTTCAGGAAACCAATGTGGTTCATGTTCTAACAGAGTCTTTGACCTACTAGGAATCATTAATCAAGTAATCATGATTATATATATAATTGTAAGATGAAAAGTAAGGTTTCTTTAGAAGAATGCATAAAGAAGAACCAATCCGGGTACCTGTGTGGCTCAAGCCAAGTTGGGACTCCGACTCTTGGTTTCAGGTCAGGTCATGATCTCAGGGGGTCATGGGATGGCTCTGTACTGGGAGTGGAGCCTGCTTGAGATTCTTTCCCCTCCTCCTTCCTCTCTGTTTCTTTGCCTACTCATTCGTACACACTTATGTGTGTGCATGTGTGCCCTCTCTCTCAAATAAAATCTTTAAAGAAGCAGAAAAAAGAACAAAGAAGAGAACCATCAATCTATAATAGACAGGGTCAATTATATGAGTTCCCTGAAAAAGTGAATCAAGTTAAAAACTGGAAGATAAATTGAGTGAATTACATATAATACATAATGCAACAACACTTTTGTTTACAAAAATTGAGGCTACATACTGGCATTCCAAGCTTAGTCTGACACAATCTATCTAGCCTTTACATATTTAAATGTTTTATAATAGATCAAGATGGGAATAAGGTAAGTTTTGACAGTGAGCATATATATAAAGTAATGAGAAAGAAAATAGTGCATGTGAGAAATAGAAAAAGTCAGTGTACTTGCAAGATCTTTGATAAGACAAGAAATGTATTCAGGGACCAGCCTATCTGGAGTCTTGCAAGTCCTAGATAGTCTTAATCTTAAAAGTGATGGGAAGGTATTAAATGTTTTTTAGCAAGTAGATGTTTTACTCATATGTGCATTTTCATCATATCACCTGGCTGCAGTATATGTGATATATGGGGGTAAGAAATTTAAGAATTCAGTAAAATGGTCTATATCAATAGTTACTATGAAAGATGATGTAGCATTAATCACAATGATGGTAGTGATGGTGATTGAGTTGAGAAGTGTTTAGCATGTACACTTAAGAGAAGATAATGATGGATTATTTTGGATATTAAGAATGAAAAAGCAATCAGAAGTGACTAGAAAATTGTTTCTGGGAAATTAAAGATCAGTTTTGGACATGCCGAATTTGAGTTTCCCTTGAGATACCTAATTGGAAAGTTGAATATCCTGTTGGGTAACCTTATCAGGAACTCAGCATTGAAGCCTGAGTTGGAGATACACATATTTATCGATTTATATTTGTCTGTAAAAGCAGTGCATGGATGTTGTTGGCGAGTCATTATGAAAGAATGATATGTGGATAAGATTGTCCAAGCAACAGGTTGAAAAGTAAGAAGAGAGGACCTTTAGGAATTTAATATGTGGTGATAGGTCAGAGGAGGAGGAATATGAAAGAAAAATAAGTAAAAAATAATTCATAGATATATATGAAGGAACAGAGGTGACTGATGCCTTAGTAGTCAAGGGAAAACTAAGTTTTCAGAAGGTAGAGTGATCAACTATGTCAAATTTTGCTATGAGATCAAGTAAAGTGAGAACTATTTAAGAGCTATCGAATGTGGCTTGTTTAAGCTATCGAATGTGCCTGCAAAGAGAGAGCTTTCTTGATTTAAACAGTTTAGTAGGTTGGGTTATGGAGGTAATAGGTTATGAGAAAATAGGGACTTCAAGTGCAGATAACTCACGAGGAAATTTCATTGAAAACAGAGAAGAGAGAAAAGATAAGGTGAAATTTCAAGAGATATATGGAAAGGAAAAAAGTGTTTTTTGAAAGAATGAATCATGTTTAAAGATATGACTAATTCATAGACCAATTGATTGAATGACTAATCTTAAGCATAAGATTTTATTTAATGATCCAGATGAAAAGGGGAAAGTGTGGTTGAACAATAACATAAAATTTCTGATAACTCAAGAGAGAATATGGATGGAAGGACAAGTGAAGGAATTGGAAACAAATTCTTATTAACAAGATATGAAACAATAATACAATAATAAAAACACTGGTAAGTATAAAATGATAATTAGATAATGATGGTGATGATTATTATTGCTATTGTTGAGTGCTTATTTATGTCTGTCACTATTCCAATCACTGAGTTCACTAGATTCAGATATAGGTAAGTTGAGGTTTTACAGAAAAATGTTGAAAGAATGTTTTCAGATGGCTTTATTATTCACTCTACAGTAAGAAGTAAAGTCATATGCTACTAGTGTATAATGCAGACAGTGAGCTTAATGAAAAGAGGTTGCCAGAAATCTAAGGAGCACGAAAAGAGTGAACTAGTATGAAAATGAGAGATCAAGTGGAAAACAGAAATATAGTGAAATTTTCTGGTAATATTCTGGAACTGGTGAAGCTAGTGATCATGAATTTATAATAATATCAATGTGTTTAGTAATGTCACTGTCTCCAATATTATACAGTCACTCAGACTTAATTAACTATCACTCAGCCAACATTCATTGATGCCTTTGGCACAATAGAGCAACATCACACACTGCAGGGAATGCAAACATCAGTAAGCTCAGACTTTGGCTATTGCTTAGCCATGAATATTAAAATTCCATGTTTTGGGGCTCTGGCTCTAAATTTAGTGTAACTAATATTGGACTAATATACTAACAAAAAGCAATTAGAAAGTCTGGAAAAAAATAATAAAACGTAAAAAACAACTCTTTAAAGGCCCTAGGAATTGAACAAAAGTATGGAGATAGTACAGTTGACCCTTGAACAATATGCAAGTTGGGATACCAACTCCCCACACAGCTAAAAATCCACATATAACTTTTGACTACTCCAAAATCTAACTATTAATAGCCTACTGTTGACTGGAAGCCTTACAGATAATAGTCTATTAACACATATTTCCTATGTTTTATATATATTTATATATATATTCATATGTTATATATATATTCATACTATATTCTTATATATTCATACTATATTCTTATAATAAAGTAAGCTATATAAAATAAAATGTTATTAACAAAATCACAAGGAAGGGAAAATACATTTATAATACAATACTGTATTTATCAAAGAAAATTCACAAGTAAATATATCTGTGCATTTCAAGCTTGTGTTGTTTAAAGGTCAATTCTATAGGCAATTCAAGCTTGCTGAGGAGTAAATGCATAGGGTGAGAGCTATGTTAATTTGGTTTTTCTCCTGATAGTTCTCTTCAGATCACATAGCAAAGAGTTCTTCGAACTCAAACAGGAGTTTATAGTTTTAGTGATGTAAGTGGTCAAAGTATAGAGTTCAGGGCCACAAGAGGAGCTGGAAGTTGAGGGATGAAATACCAGGAAGGATAGAGCTACAGGACTTCCCTCAAATATTGGAAAGATTCCTGAATTGTGTCTAGAGAGAAAAATCCAAGGACCACAGCAGAAGATAGACAGAGATTTCAGTTGTTCATCAGGGAGGAGTTTGTTTGGAACTTGAATATTGCCAACTTAGAATGGCTTGGAAAAAAAATCCTAGGGCTTCCACTGATATTCAAAAAGTGTCAATTCGGGGCACCTAGATGGCTCAGTTGGTTAAGCATCTGCCTTTTGCTTAAGTCAGGATCCCAGGATCCTGGAATCAAGCCCCACATTAGGCTCCCTGCTCAGCAGGTAGTCTGCTTCTCTGTCTCCTCCTCTGCTCCTCTCTCCTTTCCCCCAACCTGTTTGTGTTCTGTCTCTCTCAAATAAATAAATCTTTTTTAAAAAGTGTCCTCTCTTAAGAGTAGATACTCTATTAAAGGACTAAGGATTTACTTAAAGATTATGGGTAAAACTTAATTTATCTTGCAAATTGTTTTTTAAAAAGTCTCTACAAGTTCATGGTAATCAGCCAATAACTTAAGTACCTGTCAAAACAAAAGTCACTATTTTCAGGGAAAGATAAAATTCTCTACAATGTATCATCTGCATCCACCAAACAATAAAATATCAGAAAAGATAGAGAAAACCAAATACCACAATAAGAGAAAAAGCAATCAACACACATACACAAATTAAGATAATTCAGGTAGACAAGGATTTAAAGAAGCTATTATTTTTTAAAGTTTAAAATGTAAAGAAAAAGGTGTCAAGACCAGTAAACACATTGAGAATTTCACCAAAAACCTGAAGAATTTTTTAAAAATTACAATTCTGTTTCTGGTATTAATAGGATAATATCTAAAATGGAAAACTCACTGGATGAGATTCATAGAAGATTAGCGACAACAGAAGAAATGTTCAATAAACTTGAAGACAAATAAAATTATTCAATCTAAAGAGAAGAAAAAATAAAAACAAAGAGAACAGAACCTCAGTGACCTTTAGGGCAACATTAAATGAAATAACTTATGTAGCACTGTAATCTGAAAAAGACACATATTGTTGAACGAAGAAAATATATTCTAAAAATAATGGTTGACTTCTAGTTTCTAGTTCTACATGCAATGAGCTTGGAAGTTGCCAGTCTGTTTTAACAACGAGTAAGAAAGCAAACATACTGAAAAATTAGATTTATAGAGAGAGGACACAGAGCAAACCAGTGCTCTAAGCTTGGAGAGACAGGAAAGTAAACAAAGTTGTAGTGAGCTGAGACTCACTACTGGAATCCACTGTGGGAAGCAATCCTGGGGTAGAAAAACCATAAATATAACTAATGAATTGCTGGAGTCTCAGAGTATACAATTCTGAGAGTTAAAACCACTTGGGGGAAGCAGTCTCCACAATATTGTGAGATTGACCTCCAGGAGCTTGACCAGGTTCCTACAGTATATACAGGAGAACCACCACCCCACCCCCGCCGCCGCCACGATTCCAGCAAGAAGAGAAAAGCAACCATTTTTAAATATTTCAGAGCACTCTGTTCTTAACAAGGCCTGCTCTCAGTAGAAACTAAGTAACTAGAACCTAATGTCCTTGAGTCTGATCTGAGCCTAACTAACCCAGGGGGAAGAGAAATACCCATCTTCAGACCACTATAGCCATTCTGTCTCACCTAAAGAGTAAGGAAAAACAGAGAAACACAGTCCAGAAGAATAAGCTCACTGAAAGATGGAAACCTAATCATAGGTCTACAGAATACTTCCTCTACCCACCATACTTCAATACCACATTACTAAAGGCCTATTGATAACAACTCCTTTCACCCGGTAAATTATGTCTGGCTATGAAAAAAAAAATTACAAGGCATTCCAATGGTCAAAAAATACAATCTGAGGAGAAAGAGCAAGCATCAGAACCAGACATGGTAGGGATGCTGGTGTCAGAATGTAAGGGGAAAAAAAACTAGAATTAATATCCTAATGTCTCTAATAGATAAAAAATAGACCATATGTAAGAACAGAAGGATAAGAGAGAGAAATTCTGAGAAAGAATAAAAATATGCTGATCAACAATACTGTAATAGAAATAACAGTGCCTTTTATGGCTTATTATCATATTGGACATGGATGAGGAAGGAGTCTCTGAGCTAGAGGATGCATCAACAGAATCCTCAGAAAACAAAAAATGAAGGGAACAAAAATCTAAAAAGGAAAAGAATATCCAAGGACAATGGGACAAACTTAACAAATATAATAAGCATATGAGAAAGAGAAGAAAAAATGAAATTAAAAAAGAAAAATGGAGACATATAATATGTTCAAAGATAGTTAAAGTTAATATTTTCAAGGTGTCAATTATTTCCAATTTTTATCTATAAATTCACTGCTTCTCAATCAAAATCCCAGCAATTCTCTTGGGGATATTGACAGGTATTGGAGAACTGACACTACCCAATTTCAAGTTGTACTATATAGCTACAATAATTAAGATAGTGTGGTGTAATTGAAGTAACAGACAAATCAATGGAACAGAATAGAGAGACCCACAACAGAATTACGTAACTATAATCATATGATATTTGTAAAAGGAACAAAGGCCATACAATGGCGCAAAGATCATCTTTTCAACAAATGGTGCTGCAACAACTGGACATCACATGTGGAAAAAAATACTTTATACATAGACTGTACATGCTTCACAAAACTTAACTTAAAATGGATCACAGACTAAAATGTAAAATGCAGAACTATAAAACTCCTAGAAGATAACATGTGAGAAAACCTAAATGTCCTTGGCTATGGCGATGACTTTTATATATAACACCAAAGATTTGACTCATGAAAAAAATAAACTGATACACTGAACATCATCAAAATTAAGATCTTCTGTTCTTTAAATCAATGTCAAGAGACTGAGAAGACAAACCATTGACTGTAAGAAAATATTTGAAAAAGACAAAAAAAAACTGATAAAGTGTTATAATCCAAAATCAAGAGGAAAACAAATAATTCAATTATAAAAGTAAGCCAAAGACCTTAACGGACATCTCATCAAAAATATATATACAGATGGTAAATGAGTATCTGAAAAGATGGTCCACATCATACATCATCAAGGAAATGCAAATTAATACAAGAGTGAAATACCACTACACACCAATGAGAATGGTCAAAGTACAGAAAACTGACAACAACAAATGCTGATGAGAATGTGGAGCAACAAGATCTGTCATTCATGCTTGTAGGAATGCAAAATGGTACAGCCACTTTGGAAGATCATTTGGCAGTTTCTCATAAAACTAAACATATTCTTACCACACAATGTAGCAATCACACTCCTCAGTATTTACCCAAAGGATTTGAAAATATGTTCACACAAAAACTTGCAAAGAGATGTTTATAGCAGCTTTGTTGATAATTGTCAAAATTTGGAAACAACTAAGATGTCCTTCAGTAGGTGAGTGGATAAATAAACTGTGGTATATACAGAAAATGGAATATTATTCAGTGCTAAAAAGAATGAGCCAAGAACATGGAAAAACCTGAAATGTGTATTACTATGTGAAAGAAGCCAATGTGAAAAACAAAACAAAACAAAACAAACCTCCATACTGCATGACTCCAGTTATATGACATTTTGGAAAAGACAAAACTATAAAGGCAGTAAAAAGACCAGTGGTTGGCATGGCCAGGGTCTGGGGAGAAGGATGAATACAGCAAAGTGTATTCAGGACAAATGTTCAGGACAGTGAAAATACTCTGTGTGATACATACGAGTAAACAGATATCATTATGATTTGTCCATATGCATAGAATTACAACACCAAAAGTGAACCTTAAGGTTCAATTATATGCTTTCTATAAGAAACCAACTTTATATAACAGAATAAATATTGGTTATAAGTTATGACATAGAAAAAATAAACCATATACCATGAAAACAAGAATCAAAAGAATTCTACAGTGTCTATTAAATAAGACAAAGTAGATTTCAGGACAAATAGTATTACCAGGGCTAAAGATATAAGAATAAAGCAGTAAATTCATCAAGAAGACATAATAATCTAAAGTGCATGCATCTAATAGATAATTAGAGCTTTAAAATACATAATGCAAAACTGGTAAAACCAAATGGGAAAATAGACTTGCAATCAGATTGCTGGAAAATTTGAAACTTCTTACTTGGTAATTTATGGAAAAAGCAGAAATAAAATAAGCATTCTAAAAATCTGAAAAAAAAAAAAAAAAAACACCAACTTAAATCGATCTTAATGACCTTCACAGAATATTCCATTCAAAAGCAGTGGCATAGCACTTTTCTCAAAAATACACGGAGCATTCATCAAGACAGCCTATAAGAGAGGCCATAATATAATTCTGAATAAATTTTAAAGATTTGAAATTATATAGATTATGTTCTTTGGATACTAAAAAATTAAATTAGGAATAAAAACTGGCAAAATACCAAGAATATTAACATATCTTGGAACTTAAACTACATACTTATAAATAACATGGATAGAAAAATGACAAGGAGAGTAAAATTATTTTTAGTTAAATGAAAAAACATCGAAATATGTAGAATATTGCTAAAGTACATCTTTCAAGAAACTTTCTCCTTTTTTTAAAGATTCTTATTTATATATTTGACAGAGAGACAGAGCACATGCAGGGGAAGTGGCAGGCAGAGAGAGAGAGAGAAGGAGAAGCAGGCTCCTTGCTGAGCAGAGAGCCTGACATGGGACCTCAACCCAGGACCCTGGGATTATGACTGAGCCAGAAGCAGATGTGTAATGGACTGAGCCACCCAGGTGCCCCCTTTCAAAAAACTTTCTAGCATTTACTTTAGAAAGGAAGAAAGTTTCAAATAAATGACCTAAGCACTTATTTTAAGAAATAGAAAATGAAAAAAAATTAAAATCAAATTAATCAAAATGAAAGAAATAATAAGCATAAAAGAATAAGTCAAGTATAATCAGAAAAAGAATAAAGGCTCACTAAAGATAAATATGGTTTTTAAAATAGATTGATAAAATTGATAGACCTCTAGGCATACTGAAGAAAAATAAAAGACAAACATATGAGATTGTCAGGAATAAAAGTAGGTACACTGTTACCATACTGTAGATTTCAAAAAGTTAATGAGAAATTATTGAAAATAACATATATCACAAATTTCACAATTTAGATAAAGCAAACAAATTCCTTAAAAGACATAAACTCCCAACATTTAGCCCAGATAACAGAAAAATTGAATAACACTATAGTGGAGACATTGCATATGTAGCTAAAAGCCTTTCTATAATATTAATAGTCTTCTGACTTTACTAATTATTTCTAACAAACTCATAAGAAATAATATCAATTCTATATGAATTCTTTCAGAAAATAGAAAGGGAATAATCCCCAAGAATTAAGAATAAAGCTAGCAAATTATTTACAAACTTAAAGTTACATAATTGTGCTGAGATAAAGAAGTCATAAATAAATAAAGAGAGTGATTGTGTTCAAGGGATGAAATATTTAAAATTGTTAAAATGTCATTCAACTCCAAATTGTCCTATCAATTCCACACAATTCCAATAAATATCCCAACAGATCAAAATATTGATGACCTTATTCTGAAATTCTTATGGAAAAATAAGACAACTAGGATAGCTAATACACTTCTGACAAAGGAGAACAGGACAACGAATTTACCATGCCTATTTCTAAACTAACTATTAAGGAACAATGAGCTTATATTGAGCTCAAAGATATGAGAGCAGATAGATATGAAATAAACTCATGCATATAGGGTCAACTGTGTAGGGTTTTTAAATTATTTTTGACAAATAGGCAAGGATAAGAAAAAAATAGAAAATAACTGAAGACAGATTAAGAAGATCCAACATATGCATAATAGAAGGATAAGAAGATCCCTAGAGCAAGAAACAAGAGGGAGGGGAAGTTGGAGGGAAAAATATCCTTTGGACATCTAGGCAAAAAGAGGAAGTTATTCATAAGAAAGAAAAAGTAAATAACATTCAGACTTCTCAGCAGCAACATTTTATGCCAAAAATAGATGGAATTAATGCATTTAAGATGGTCAAGGGGGGGGGGGATGAACCAAGGATTGTTATAACCAGCAAAACCTATTTTAAGTAAAAAAGGATCAAAGAATTATCAACATGAGATAAGGACTATTTTCTCAGTGATCTCTTCCAAAGGAATCTACAAGTAACCTTGAGACAACAAAGTGACAGAGAGGCATAGATCTAATAATAGATTATAAATATCAAATATATACTTATTTATAAAAAAACTAAAACTGAATGAAAATAATGGCTGCTATACCAGAACACCACAAACCGGGTGGCTTAAACAAAAAAAAAAAAAAGTCACATTTCTGGAGACTAAAGTCTAAAATCAAAGTATCAGCAGGGTAGGTTTCTTCTGATTGCTGTGAAAGAGATTCATTCTATTCCGTGCCTCTCTGTCTTAATTTCTGCTACCCTCAGGCATTCACTAACTTGCAGGTGAGATTTTTTGTCTATACCTTCGCATCATCTTCCTTCTTTATGAGTCTATGTGTCTAAATTTTTTTAAAGTACACAGTCATATTAGATGAAAGCCTAACCAATGACCTCATCTTAACTTCATCATCTGCAAAGATCTATTTCCAAATAAAGTCACATTCACAATTATTGGAAATCTACTTCAAAATCTTTTGGGAGTCACGATTTAACCCATTACACAAGATAAAGCAAATGATCATGGGAATAATCATGGGAAAGTTTAATGCTATTATACTTTTAACCTAGAAAATGATCATTCTCAGTGTGGTAAGTAGACAGATCAAATATAGACATTAAATAAAATTTATTGTCCCAAATATTTATCTGCTTAATCTCAACTCTGTGTGCATGCATGCACACACATGCACTCTTTTTTTTTTTTCACTGAAAAGACCTAGAAAAACAGGAATCCAGGCTCCAAGTTTACACAGCATATTTAGCATGTAACATTTACTGCCTAAAGCATATGTACATCTGCAAATGAGCCAGTTATAAAACAAAATTTAAGAGTAAGCATTGTGGTTCAAATGAGTGCAGAAGACTCTCTAATAGTTGCCATCTGTCTTTATTTTTCAAACTCATTTGATCGGGCTCCTTAGCTTTATAGTACTTTTCTCATTTAGCACTTACATCAGGCCTATTTAAATACTTTAATTCAGTAAAGTCTGAAGAGAGATTTAAATGAATGCATAGCTCAGTATGAGGGACAGAAGAGAAAACATTCAGGGATTGAAGCATACATTGCACTGAGCTATGGTAGAGCACTCACAAGTTTGGATCTACCTTATTTAAAAGTTTTCTCCCCACCTGATATTTGAAATAACAGAAAATATGGGAAAAGTAATAACAATTTAACTTTCAAAAGGTGAATGTAAATTAGATTTGCAAAATATTGCAAATTTTCTTTTTCTTTACAGAGTAACCCTTAAGAATAAATGGGTATAAACTTTGAGCCCTGGTGAGTCATTCAATATAAGTAGCCTGAAGAAAATGTCTAACCTTGGGTGCATCTGTACACAGTTTGATGATTAAATTGTTTGTTATGATAGTCTATGCCACAATTGACCAGTAATATGTACAAAAATTCATGAATAACAAAATAGCAAAACATTTTAATCAGCTGCCATGAGATATGAGAATGGTGCTAGAATATAGTGCTTTATTGCAATGATGAATGTGAGAAGTTATTTTTACATGTTAAAGATATAATAATACCAAATGTTGCTCACCAAACACTGAGTTGGCCCACCAAACCATGCTTCAGTAAAGGACCCGGAGAAGACACTTTGAGAAATTTATTCAAGAAGGTAATACAATCTTTTAATATTAACTAATGCTAATTTGGTAGCTCCGATTATGTTTTACGAGATAGAAACTTTAATTACTGATTACTGATTATTATAGTCTTTTCTCATGTCTGAATCATCATTGCAATTCTTTTGTACTTTTCTTTTTGTATACTTAATATTTCCCCTTAAATATACTTATGCATTAATTTTATGATTATATTAATATCTAACAGTTATTGAACACTCATTATATAATAGTCCTTCTTTTAAATGATTTACATATATTCTTAAATAGTCTCCAAAACAAGTCTCTGAAATGGGTGCTATTTTATTCATGCTTTAGGTTGACAATACTGAGGATCAAAAATATAATTTGCTGAAGCTCACACAAACTCAGGCCATGTGATGTGATCCTTTTAAAAGCAGAACTAGATTTTCAACAATCATTTAATACCTTATATTACTTGGAACACTTACTGGTCCCAAAACTCTTCCTTCAAGATCATGACCCATAAAATATGCTAGGTGAGCTGATTCTTGACAGATAAGTAGATATTTTCCAGGTTGACAGAGTGGAAAAGACTTTCCAGACAGAAATAATCAGAGTCTAAGCAGGTGAAAACAAAATTGCTTTATTCCACTGATGTAAATGCTTAATATATACATGTCTATTATGCATGAAATCTTTGATACAGAATAGTATCAAAATAATTTTATATGAATTTATGTTCATTGTCTACTAAGGAAAGAGGAAAATGATAACCTCCTTCAGTTTATGAACATAGTATGTTGCATTTAGACAACACTTGATTTGGGATAGAGCCACAATTACATTAAGATTTTAGAGATTATAGTCATTGTATACTGTGACAGCTGATTACCTAGAAGGGGCTTAGACCTAGCAGAACTCTTGAAGGCATCAAATTAATTCAATCACATTATTATAAGACCTTCACCCTTCTGTTGCTCCATTCCCAAATTAACAGATTATTATAAGATCTGTCATTCGTGGTTGGACTGCTACAAATGCATAGGCCAGGATTTGTGTTGGTGATGAAAGAAATGATAATTTAAATTATAGGAAACTCATTGATTTTAGCATTATGCTAAAATGACTCTAGATGATTATAGTGGGTAAAAAGCCAAAACTAATTGCTGTTGATCAAATTGTCTACTTCTACTACTAGGACTAATTAGCATGGTGATCGATATTAATGCTGGCTTTATCATTTAAAATAACTTACTTCTGGCTTTTAGGGCTAATTAGTGTTAATATGTTTGATGCAGTTACTAATTATTGGTGTCCAATAAATTTCTGACCATTATTAGGGACACTGGAAAATCAGAAAGCCATTGCTTGAGCAGAGAAAAAGTAAGGAAAGAATTCTGCATAAGTTCCAAATATGAGTCATAGTCATATCATGTCAAAATACTTTGAGAGGAATTGAAAATATTGACAATTGATTCATCATAAATATCCTATATATACTCTATACTAATATGCAATAAATATAACATTATCATCCTAAAAACAGATTGAATAAAGAGTACCTTTTAGTGTTCATCTAATAGACAAAATAATAGTTTAACTCAAAATATTTGATAATATCTAGATTGATTGATAATATAATTAAGAAAGTCATTAAAACATGATGGTTTCCAATATTTTCAAGTATTCTCAAATAGAAATGTAATACCCCAAGGTACTTAAAAGTAATTTGGAGAATTATTGTTTCTTTTTCTGAGTAGTCAAACACATATACATATTTATTGCTCATATTCCAAACAGTTTGGCATGTCTGAGCTTACAAGTCATCCAATGAAGAACAATAAAATAAATTTGTTTTATGAGGCTTGTGATTAAGCCTTAAAACTTAGTCAAATTTTTCTATAGATAGAATATGATGGAAATTATTAAAAAATTCCCACACTAACCATTCTAACAGAATCATGGAATAACATTAATACATGATTTTTTCTTCATTAAATACTGTGTTGTAGGAATTGAAATTCCTGGCATTAAGCAGCAATTGCCCCACTAGCACCTGGAAATATCTGAAGAAAAGATTTAGAATAAATGTTCTTCAAATATGAAGGGCACGTGTAAAAGCTAGAAGTGATGACAGGTATTTCAAGAATTAAGAAAAATTTAAAGCACTGGTTTGATAGCAGCATAAACTTATATGTGATTAAATCAAATTTGATTTTATGTGTATAAACTTTTCTTTCATATGATAACTTTATTAGTGTTTGGAGGATTTTTATGGACATGTTTTTAAAATGTAACATGATGTTCAAATAGCTTATACCATTTTAACTCATATTTTAACAGATACATTTGCCTCAATGAAGTAATGAAATGGACATCCCATTTGGTCTTACTTTACAAAATGACAGCCTAGCAGATTAAAGGAGTTAATATTGCTTCTTACTACTGAAATTTGGGCCTAAAACTTCTTAAATTGGGGCCAACAGTGAGAGTAAAATAGGGAGATAGGGGAAAATCCTACTGTCCCTTTTGTATATTATTCTTGTTCTTCAACTCACCCATCACCCTGTGAACACTTTCAGATGTCTTGTGTCCTTTTGGTTTTTCCTTCCCCCCAAATCCATACTAAAACCTGCCTTCCAGAATGAATCTGATATTAGTGATTTAAAGCAATGTCTGTGTGAGGACACACTGGGAACATTGCAGAAAGATTTAGGTATACTGCTGGAATCTATCCAAATAACCTAAAAAACATCTCTATATGTTTATGCATTAAACGTCAGTAGAAAAGTAAGTCCTAAAAAAAAAAAAAAAAAAAAAAAAAAAAGAAAAGAAAGAAAGAAAAGTAAGTCCTTATGTTTCCTTCTAAGGAATATTTGCATTTTAATACTGCATTATGCCTGCTGAATGAAGAATTTCTCCCTTTATAAAAAGAAACATAAATCATTGATCAAAGCACTCCAGGATTTGTTTCCTGTTGCCCATAAAATCAGACCAAAGTTGAGTCTCTTGACTTGTGCATTTGTAAAGTCCAAGTTATTTCTTCAATCTGTAAGGTAAGTATGAAAGACCTTTTCTTCAAACTGTAAGGTAAGTATGAAAGACCTTTTCTTCTTTCACCAAATGTAAAGAGAAGGGCTGACACATTCTCATCTCCTAACCATATTCCATCAAAGAGTTTTCAAGACAAACATTTGTTTACTTAAACTGTAGTAGTTATAATACTGATACTTAGGCAGTGGAGGAATTTTGCTTCACAAAAGGAATATTTGGTCCAACTCTGGTGATTTACATATTTTAAATTAGGAACCTGGCTGTCATAGAAAAGACATAGCTTTATTAATCTACTTCATAGGACAGTGTGGTCAGAGCCACAAAAAAAATCTTTACACAGCTTTTATAGCAAATACATATTTTGTTTACTCTACTTCATTATTATTTGAAGGATTGGATTTTTCACATTTACTATTCCTACCTGACTCACATAATGGTTATCTCTGCTTCAATGCACCTGAGGGTTTTTGTGGTTTTTTGTTTGTTTGTTTTTTCTTTAGGATAAATAGCTTTATTGAGTAATGCCTGGTTGGCTCAGTTAGTAGAGCATGCAGCTCTTCATTTCAGCGTTGTGAGTCCGAGCCCCACATTGGGTTTAGAGATTACTTAGCATCTTTAAAACAATAGTTTTATTGAGGGAAACATTGTAGGTTTACTTAATTTAAAAAATTAAGGCAAAATCATAGAAAGTTTTCATTGGATTTTTGAGTAGCTTATGAAGCTCATATTATGAAAGGTTATAATGTTTCTTTTCTTTGAGCACTGACTATTCCACCTTCAAACAATTTTTTGTACTTTCTCATTTTACAGGAATCTTTATAATAAACCACTGTCATCTGAGATAATACAAGCCTTCCTCTCCCCTCTCTCACTATCCTATCATCCTTTTGCCATCTGACTAAGCTAAATTCAATAATACAATGCTCCCTTCATACTTATTTCTCTGACTTCCAAAGTCATGACCAGAAAATTCTAAGTATTCATAAATCTGGGCCATATAATTTGGGGGTCAGTGTACAGTTATGCTTCCTTGGATATGTCAATGACATTGAACATTCTGCAACTTTCTGAGACTTCTACATTCATTTCTTAGAATCATAGAAACTTAAGGTTAAACAACTTGAGCCAGGACCCTCTTATCATATCCCTAATATGGTCCTCCAGCTTTGGCTTGGGTACCTCTAGTGCTGGGAAAGCTCTTTCTTTTTTAAGAAATACTTTAAATATATTTTATTTATTCATGAGAGACACACACAGACAGAGGCAGAGACATAGGCAGAGGGAGAAACAGGCTCCCTGTGGGGAGCCTGATGTGGAACTCGATCCCAGGACTCCGGGATCACCACCTGAGCCAAAGGCAGACGTTCAACCACTGAGCTACCCAGGTGCCCTGACACCTCTCTTAAAGAGAGAATTTGTTAAGAATTTTTTTTCCTTCACCAGTTCTAGGCACTTTAAAAATAGAATAAATCCATTTCTTCTTTGGAATAGAGACTCAAGAGTTTAAAATTTTTTATTATTTTTATCAAAAAATTATCTTAAGTATTTTATCCAACACAAATGTCTACAGTTCTCTTACTATTTTTACTTGGCAACATGTATACACTGACTTATATTTATGGTATTTTTTTTTCTATTCAGAAGCTCTTTGTTAATATTATTAAATGTGGTATTTGATCTCTCCTTTCTATAAGAGAAAGAAAGCCAATATTTACTGAGTTCCAGTGATGTACCAAGTGCTGTGTTCAAGTGCTTTATATATTCCATTTCACCATTTCACTCTTTTTTTTATATGGGAAGCAGAGTGGTTTATTAAGCAATAGGTTACATTCAGTAAAATGCATAAGTCTTAATGGTTCAGCTTGATGATTTTTTTCAGCCTTGTAATCACTAGCCAGATATAAATATAGGATATTTCCAGCCAACTTGCAAGTTTCTGTAGTGCCCCTTCCCAATCAAAACTCACCATTCTTTCTCAAAGGTAACCATTACCATGATACCTATTTACCATAGTAAGTTTTACCAAGAATCACATAACATGGACCCTTTAATGTCCACTTTTTGTTGTTGTTCTACATTTTATCTCAAAGATTTATCCAACATTTCATTTTATAGTATTATAAGTATTATCCTCATTTTACAAATGAAGATACTCAGACTAATGGAGGAGTCATTTGTCCAAACTGGTCAGAACTTGATCCTTGAACACCTAGACCTAAAATCCAGGATATTTTCCCTAAACTATGATGCCTCATGGATTCTCTGAGGATTCTTTTATGTGAATACTTCCCATTTCAAAGTCTAAGCCACCATCCTTCTCTTACATGATGCCTGGGACCAGTATTGTGGGTGTGTACATATCACTCAGTTCTGTAGCATCATCACACAGGATACAGTGATCCAGGTGCTTAGTTTTCTTCTCCAACACTTTAAGTTATTTCACTCCTTATTCTTCTTGCTTGCATTGTTTCTAAGGAAAAGTTGGATGTGATTTTTATCTTTGTTACTCTATAGATAAGGTGTTTATTTCTGTCTTCTTTTAGGATTTTTAATTTTTGATTGTCTATAATTTGAACATGATCTCAGGCCTTTAGCAATGTATTGGTAAGCTCTATGTGCTACATGGTGAGGGAACATTCTTTAGTTCCATAAAATTATGTATCAGTCTTCTACTGAGCCCATTTCTTCTGGTCTGTGAGTTCACAACCATTTCTCCATTTTCCTCTCCACTCCTGGGTGGACAGGAAGGTTAGAATGGCTGGAGGTGCAGATTTCCCTTCTCCTATATCAGTTAGACTCTGATAATACCACAGCAGTTAGGCTCTGGAAAACTCATTTCTCCTGAGGACAGGCCTTATTAAGAACAAATTGCTCTGGCATATTTCCAAATGGTTCCTTTTCCCTTCCTTCCCCCAACCTCCCTCACCCTGCCAGAGGTAAGGGATTCTTCTCTGATATTTACCGTGGGAATTTGGTCCAGCTCTTAGAAATCAAACAATATTGTGGGGTTCCCCAAAACTGGACTCATCTGCATATCTCAACTATCAGACTTGCCTACAATGAACCTACAGCAATTCATCAATTATAGTTCAGGTTCTTCTACACTAGCATTGGCTCCCTGGGCAGTTTCTGCTTGTGAGTCTCTGTCCAGTAAGCTGTGACTCTTCTATTCACCAGCCTATCCAATCCTGGGGGCAACAGCTTGCTCTGTGACTTCTCCTCTCTTATAGATCCAAAGAGAGTTGATTTTTCATTCTGTCCAGCTTTTTACATGTTAGGGTGGAATGGCAATTTCCAAGCTCCTTACATGGGAACCAGAAACCCGAAGTCAGTATTTAGGACTTAACCAGCGATGAGTATGTTTTTGGTCCTTCAAATCTTCCGCATAGCCACCCGTTATGGATGAGTATATTTCATTTCAGTTTTAACTTCTGACTCTAGGAAATCCACTAGGATTTTCACTGAATACTCATAGACTCTTTATTCAGATATTCTATAATCAAGTCCTGCAGAGATTCTAATATCATGATTATGTAATTATTAGTGGTTGTGAACAACTGTTTGTAATCTGTACTTCAGAGGGATAGTTTGTTACCAGCTTCATTGCAAATTTTGTCCACACATTGTTATTCTTATTTTTTATATGAGGATTTGGAGAGATTCAAGTGCCACCATAACTCTATAATCGTCCAAATAAACACATTTTTGAAAGTAAGGGGTTGGTATTGAAGTTATTCTGTAACAACGCCATAGACTAATAGCTGCTTTAGTTAAACTGAAATGTATGGACATTCAACCTATAGCCTAAAGATAAACAATAATTAGCTTGGCACTCAATGTCTTTAAAGACTTGGTCCCTATTTACTCCATTATATTGCCTTCACTCATTAACTTACACATACTCTACTCATTAGTCATAATGACCTACACATAGTTCCACAAATAAAAGTTTATTTTTTCTAAATTGCACCAAAGTAAGTAGAAGAAAAAAAGAAATATTTTGGTATGTATACCTATTACTGAGAGATCTTGGACAAGTCATCAGATGCTTAGGAAGGCTTCCTGTCACTTTTTCCCAGTTTTAGTGCTAATCTTAGAAATGAAATTTAAGTATTGGTGAAGGGCGAAAGGTGTTACAGTATTAATTATATGTCAGTAGCTTTTGGTAGGGGTTGACACCAGACCTCAGCCTCTGCAAATGTGTAAAAGCGTATATTTCTTAGACCAAAAGCTGAGCACCTGAGTGACTCAGTTAGTTAAGCTCCTACCTTTAGCTCAAGTTATGATCCCAGGGTCCTGAGATCAAGCCCCACATCAGGCTCCCTGCTCAGGGGAGCATCTGGTTCCTCCCTCTGCCCCATCCCTCCACTTGTGCTCTCTCTCTCTCTTTGTCTCTCTCACATTTAAAAAGATCTTCAGCAGTAGAAGAAGCTTATTTCTTATATCCTTAATTAATTGGCATGGGTAAGCTATATTTGTTACTCCTTATATTCAGGTGTTTGAAAGCAGAGGCTTATTTATTAGGAGATGCAGTGGGAAAGTAGAAAATAATAGTATCCATCATTTATACTATACAAAATCAAGATACTTCTAAACTGTAGAAGATTCCATTTGCAAAAGGATATTTAGTGACTTCTTTTGTACATCTTGAGTATTGCTTAGCTTCTGCCTCTCACAGTTTGTTCAAGGGGATGAGTTCAAAATCCTGAGTTGACTTCAGGGCATAAATCTAAATGTAGGACTTACATCCTTCGAGCAAAGCCTATGATTATTGCTTAACTAGTTTGCAGAACTTTTGTTGTATTTCCATGTTTATAAAGACTCTATTTTGCCATTGGTCCTTCTTATCCAAAAATGGCACAGCAGTTATAACTTAGAATTAGTTTATGCCCTCCCATGACTAGTTTATTATTAAGATAAACACCTAAATCTTACTTAGTGAAGCACAGTTTATAAGCTCTGAAACAAAATAAGGATTTACTAAAGAGAAAGAGTTTATCTTTATTACTTATTTGAAGTGAACATTCCAGTATCAACATTTTAACTTTACTGATGCTTATTTCTCCTTTTCCCAATGCAAAAAAGTATTACTTAAGAAATCCACCTTTACTATCATGTATATACTTCCATACTATGCATAAATTCCATTCCACTGAACTTGAAGATCCTGTAATCCCTTTCTATTTAGTTCTTCAAAATTTTTAATAAATGTTCTTTTTTATCCACCAAGATTCTGTTAATCTTTCATGTTCCATATATCCTTAGCATTTTGAACATACATCTATAAGCTCTTAGTTTAATGGGGTAAAGTGATATGATCAGATTTTTTCTCTCTCCCACCAGGCTTTCACTTTCTTGTAGACATAGAGATATAAAGTTGCATAGGTAAAGCCTAAGTATAGCACAGGCAAAATTCAATACATACTTTTGACTACTCAATTTAGTGACAATTTACTGAGCATCTGTTTTGTTGATATATATATAGATGCTTGCTTTATACACACACACACACATATGCTCTTATATGTTTTACACACACACACATCTTCAGAACTTCAACTGATATATATATCTATCAGTTATATATATATATAACATATATATGCTATATATATAAAACAAATATAAATTGTTTACATATATAAAACAAATTTACAAAGTAGGTACTATCATTTAATCTGCTTCAAGTGGAAGAATGTGAGGCTTAAAGAGTTTAAGAAATTGACCCAAATAACATAGTTGATATGTGGCTGTATAATCTTGCCAGAGTTATTTAAGACTCAATATTTTAAGCAGATGAAAGAATAATTTGACATAGAACTTCCCTGCTTAGGAAAAGCAAATATCAGTTTCCACATCAAGGAAAACTGAAACCTTACCAAGCATTTCAACAGAAAGAAATTTAATATGGGAATTGGTTACATGGATGTTGAAAATCTAAAAGGGCCTAAGAGAAACACTAAATAAAACCAGAGATAATAAATGCAGGAAGTAGTTATCATCTATATTGTTTGAGTAATAAAAAGGGAAGAAGTAAAATTGCTGAAATTTAGGAGGTCAAAGACCTAACTCATATTCAGATCTCTGAGGAGGAGGTACCACCTGGCTATTCTCACTACTTTTGAAAGAACATGGTGGAATTCTCTCTGGGAGTTTTTAAAGAGCTTGAAGGTAGCTGCTTCTGCTGAAACACTGCTGACACGAACAGAGGAACAGGAGGTCCCTTCTGTCTTCCTCTAGTCTCTCAATCTCCCTCTAGTGCCTCTTATTGACTGAACCTATCAGAAGCCATTTGCCAAGGAAGTCTAAAAAATGTAGTTTGCAGGGCCCCAGCCACAGCATCACAAAGCAGAATCTAGAAACATGGATTTGGATTTAAAGTTTTCTAGGAAATTGTCCATTTCTTCTATCCACTATGGATATAATTTGGATTTTTTAATGGAGTTTAGGTACAAGGAAAGGATACAAAAAGGAAAAAGAACTTTCATTTTTCAGATATCAGTACTAAGCATCAGATACTGTGTTAAGCTCTTTAAAATACTACATATCCAACAAATATTTGACATATACTTTTTTCAGTCACTCCAAAAGATGCTTCAAGTGCAATGGTGAAGAGATAGACTTTTTCCATTCTTTTAGGGAATTTACAGACCTGAAAGAAAAATGGGCAAATAAATATGTGATTATGGTAACACGTGTACCTACCTAAGTCACATAGCAACCATGAAAGAGGGTCAGATAAGAAAACTAATAAGAGGTGATTTGATTTTTCTAGCTCATATACACCAAGTGGCACAGATAGTATCTGAATCTAGGAAAGCAGGGACTCTAAGATTCATGCCTTTTCTCAGGGCACCAATCTTCTTGCTAGGTGAGAGAGGCAGAGAATGGCAGCTTGATCCATTGCTACTGCTGAGTTCTGCTGGCTCACATGAGGAAATGTAAAAATTAAGTCTTTAATTTGACTTCATTTTTTTAGTTTCCTCATTTTTTAGTTTCCTCAAAAATGGCAAATGAGTATCTTACATGTATATTCATGCCAAGGAAAAATTAAGTTTTATTAGTGATATCAAAGTTCTTATACTCTACATGTACACAGCCATATTAGATACCTCTTCTTACACTTGGGGCTAACTTAGGCTTTTGTTTCACCTTTTAGTATGATTCCCTGAAAAACCAGATGCCAGTATTTCAACTACAAGAAGCATTTCTAGAGGCTATGAAAATTCTCTCTTGTGCCACTACCATAAAATTGAAGGGTTTTGTTTTGTTGTAATTTTAAAAACTCAGCTATTTCTAGTGGCAGCCTAGGAGCTGTGTAATATATGAACTAAGTCACTGGGAAGAGAGAGAAAGCAGAGTTCATTAGGACCAAAAAAAATCTTTCGTGATTCAGACTATTTGATTTTTAGTCATAAAAAAACTGTGACACTGGAGAAGTCAAGTGACTTCTCTTAGTCTCCCATTATAAACTTGTTAGGGGAGAAAATTTATTAAGTCTTGGGATCATGAATATGAGTACAAGTCATTTCCATGATGTCATATAAGTATAATCAGTTCTTCACAAGGAGAGAAAAAAAACAGAATAGTTGAATGAACTGGTGCAAAAGGTTTAACACCACATAAAGACTTCAGTAATGAAGATATGGTTTATAAATCCCATGGGGTCTAGGAAGTAACACTCAGAGATCTCACCATTTGAAGGGAATAATCTGAAACAAAGAATGTGGGTTGAAAGAAATTCAAGGTTCATCATTTATAATGGAAAACTCAAATGGGTCGAATTTCAGAATAAGAACATTTTGGCAGTGAAGCTTTGAGTAAAGCCATGGAAACAAAGGAAATTCACACCAGTATTTTGGCATGGAACTCTGGCATTTGTTAGTGCACAAGAGGCTGAGAATGTTGTGGTCAGGGTAGTACATTTTGATAGGCTCTGTATCTCCTAATGTCAAATCTTCATGAAAAGAGCAAAAAAAAAATTTTTTTTCAGCTCTGTATCAGCACATAGAAATTATATTGACTGTTCAATGCTATATTGATCAGTAAAATTAAGTTGCTTGATACTTCCTCTTTTTATTTCCCAGGTAGTCACGGAGTGGACACAGAGTAAAATTCATCAGTTACTGAGATGCCAATACTTGGCATAAGCAAACAAACACTAAACTTATGTCAAAAATAAATTCTAAGGCTAAAAACAGACCAGAGATGGAAGAAGAGGCCCATTGTGAGTCCTCTAACATTCTGAGCTAGAGTGATGATCCCCACAAGGGGAGCCCATCTGTTCTACAGAGGATCTGAATCAAGCTATATTTAAAGACTATCTTTCCTGGCTCCGGTATTTAAGTCAGAGAGAGCCAGGTTGCAATCCTGGATGTAACATTAAACTAGAGTGACCTTACAGAAGCTACTTCATTTCCTTGAGTCTTACTTTTTTTTTTGTCTTTATGATAGAAATATTTGATAAATAAATAACCTACCACATTTAATGGCACGTCCTATAACATTTATTGAGATGTCTAAAACGAAATTCCTATAATAGTGGCTGGAATAGAAGAGAAATTTGGCACACCAGCATTGCTGAAAAGAACTTTTCAATCTGACTCAAAAAAAGGTAAATGTGCAGGTAGTTTGCCTCCTAATACTCAACACTAATTCAATCCTTTTAAGTATCATCTCTATACTTCCTTAGAGGAGAAGGGAGAAAATCATAAATATCTCTCTTTTTGAAATGAATAGATGAAAAGGTATAACCAGAAAAAGAATCTAGAATGAAAATTATGGTAGAGATCACCATGATAATAATTTACACATCAATTACCTTTGACTCACTCCTTATGTTTCCCTAAGGGTAAAATTCTTATCTGACATATGAAGCCAAGCAAATGAAAGGGCATTTTTTATTACTTCACAATTATGAGAATTTATAAATTAAAAAAAAAAACACACACACAGTTCCTTGGCGATAGGTTTACTTTCCTTCCAAGAAAGGAAAATAAATCCAGTTTTATTCATTTGTTCATTTTTTTCAACATTTTGAAACAACTACTAGGTATTCTGGAAATTCAACAAAAAACAAAAAATACATATGCACCTGATTTCATAAAGCTTATAGTCGTAATTAAATGAAATAATGCAAATAATGTAATTATAAATTGCAGTGAGTCTTACGAAAAAAAAGTAAAGGTTGAGCGAATCTATCTGAAGAGCCTAAGTAAGTCGAAAGATCAGAAAGATGTCTGTGAGGAAGAGAGGTAACCTGGCTGATATCTGAGAGGAGAGGGGTTTACCAGGTGCAAGTGTGGAGAGAGAATTCACATATGGGAGCCTCAAGGTAGGAAGGAACATGGGAATATTTAAGGAACCACATGAAAAAAAAAAAAAACTGTTGGAACACAGAAAGAGAAGGGCGCAGAGGCAAGATATGATCTTGGAAGTGATGAAAGAAGCCAGACAATTTCAAGCATGTGGGTCCTAGCAGAGATTTTTTTTTTCTTATACAGACTATTCCAATGTAAGAGAACTCAACTTTTTCAACTTTAGGATGGTGCAAAAAACAATATGCATTCAATAAAACTGTGTTTCAGATTTTGAATTTTGATCTTTTCCTGGGCTAGCAATACATGGTACGATCCTCTCATGATGCTGGGCAGAGTAGCCAATTGCAGTGCCTAGTCAGCCACATGATCACAAGGGTGATCAATCGATACACTTACAGCCATTTTGTACCTAGACAACCACTCTGTTTTTCACTTTCAGTACAGTGTTCAACAAACTACATGAGATGTTCAATACTTTATTATAAAATTGGCTTTGTGTTAGATGATTTTGTGATACTGTAGGCTAATGTAAGTATTCTGAGCACATTTATGACAAGCTAGGGTAAACTATGGTAAGTTAACTATCAAATGCATCTTCAACTTCTGATATTTTCAACTTACAGAGTCTATTGGGGCATAACTCCACTCTAAGTTGAGGAAGATCTGTATTAATTATTGAAGGGCTTTATAAAGGAAAAACATTACTGAAAAGGCATTTTTCTAAAGATTTTTTTATTTACTTATTTACTTATTTATTTGAGAGAGGGAGAGAGAGAGAGCACACATGGGGAGAGGAGGGGCAGACGAAGAAAGAGACTCTCAAGCAGACTCTCCACTAAGCATGGAGCTAGATACATGGCTTGATCTCACAACCTTGAGATCATGACCTGAGCTAAAATCAAGAGTCAGACACTTAACTGCCTGAGCCACCCAGGTGCCCCTGAAATTATATTTTTAAATGCTAACTTTATTTAATCATCCCTGTAAAATATACTACAGGGAGATAAAAGCTGTTGCCGGAAGAAAAATGATGAAGCTCTTGCTGTTCTTTAGTAAAGAGATGTGGTAGCTTAGGTGAAGGGGATTAAAAGATATAAGCTTCCAGTTATAAAATAAGTCATGAGGATGTAAAATACAGCATAGGGAATATAGTCAATAATACTGTAATAACTTTGTATGTTGACAGTAGCTAGGCTTATCATGGTGAGCATGTTTTAATGTATATGGATGTCAAATCACTCTGCTGTACACCTGAAACTGATATAATATTGTATATCAACCATATTTCCATTAGAAAGAGAGAGTGGGGTACTGGGTGGCTCACTCAGCTAAGCATCTGCCTTCAGCTCAGGTCATGATCCCAGGGTTCTGGGATTGAACCCCAGGTTGGGCTCCCTGCTCAGTGGAGAGCCTGCTTCTCCCTCTCCCTCTGCTACTCCCTCTGCTTGTGTTCTTTCTCAATCAATCACTCTCTCTCTCTCTCTCTCTGTCTCCCTCCCTCCCTGTCAAATAAATAAATAAATAAATAAATAAATAAATAAATCTTTAAAGAGGAGAGAGATGTGATAGCTTAAAAGAAGATAATGAGAATAAAAAGAAATATGTGGATTTAAAAATTATGAAGCAGGTTTACTTGCTTATATTTGTTGGTGGACAAAGTATGGAGGGTGAGAGGAGGTGACAGCTAAGGAAGATTAGACTTATGGGGCAAGGAGTAACTAAATGAGATGAACTTGAAAAGCATAAAGTTGTATATAAACAATAATTCAGAATATAAACCTATTCAGTTGGAGAGGGATAATTGGGAATTGCAAGGAATGACAAAAATATTAGGCATCAGATCTGACAGTAAATTAAGGGAGAGCAATAAGGTAACATTAGAAAATAATGGAAAGGAGTCATTGGCTTACATACAGAATAATAGCTCATTACAGAATCACAGGCATCAGTCCTTTCTCTATGCGTAAGTAACCATGCCACACATATGCTTCAATCTCTGTAGGGAGCGTGTGTATTGTTAAGCAGAAACCAGTAAAAAAAAAAAAAAAAAATCAGCAATAAAATTTTTAAAGGCATTTTAAGTTTCGGGTACAAAATGGCAGAATCTGTATTCATGAGGGTCTTGAGAACCTCTCAAACATGAGAAAAGCATAGAATTTACCCATAAAGTACAGAAGAGCAAGGTTTCTCCAGAGTTCATGTGTAAAGAAAATGTCACTTTGCAATGCAGAGAGTAGTTACATTCCCTTTCTCCCTCACTAAGGATATACTCCCTAAACCTGGGGCCCATGATTCTAATTAGTGACTCAGTAAAGTGACAAGTTATACATTACAGTATGTCATGCACCTTTGGGGTTATACACAAATAGTTTTAACTTGTGGGTCTTTGAATTTACATCAAAATTTTCTAGAGTGCTTTTTAAAATGTAAATTTGTAGGTCCAGGGAATCTATATTTTAATAAGCACCCAAGATTATTTGGATATAAATAGCCTTCAGCCTATACAAGATGTTAATATTAAGTGTGTAATTCTAAGAGAATGCACTGTATCTTGATGCAAGATGGCAAATAAAATGATACATCACCTCCTGGGATAATAGGTTGACAATCAAATTACATGTGAGCTGAAAACAAAAATAACATGTTGTATAATCAAGGCATTCCTGAAGGTTTTGGTGTAAATATAACACAAAAAAGGGACAGACTGATGGTTTCTCAAACATCCTTCTATGTCAGGATTTTCACAATGGTAGAGACTACCCTTATACGAAAGTCAACTTTGTTTTGTTTTTTTTTTTTTTGGGTGGGGGGGAGGGTTCTAGCTTTTTTAACTGAAAAGCAAAAATGCTTCACAGTGTTATAAAGGAAATCATCCTTCTTTAGCTGAAGAACAAATTAATAATTATGGTTCTATAAATTTGACTGGGAGGATTTCATCAATTACAAAACCAAACAGCCTGACATCTCATTATTATGATGTCACAGTGCATAAACAAATCAACATACAGTTTTCATTGTATTGACTATGTTTAAAAAAATGTATCAAGTAGATACTTAGATGAATGCCTCTATGTTTCGTGACTCCTCTAGAGGTACTGTTTCTGTTGTTAAACAATATGGATGAACTAGCACTGCCCTTCTCATTCCTTGTCTTGATTTTCAATATCAGATATAATCTGCTCTAACCTTGGGTCTCAGGGGTAAATGAACAAGTTATTAACTATGCTATAGAAGAGTATAACAATGTATATATAACATCAATAATTCTGGAGCACATGTAATTATAGTTACAATTCAGCAAAGGAAATATGCCAAAGTATCAAAAAATAGAACAAGACCCATCTCTTTTGATATAAGATTCCAAAGACTCACAGCTCAAGGCATGTGACTTAATTGAAAAATAAACAAACAGTATATCCATTTAAAGTAACCTCACTTCAGTTTTATTTCTGTTTTAGGGAATGCTTTAATTCCCTAATTAGCTAGTGCTATTCTATATTTTAACTTTTAGAAATGATCCTACATGAGGATTTCCATTAGGTTTTTTTGTTCAAAGATGACACTAGTTGAAGGTGAAGCATTTTAAACCTGCCAGTTTATCTCACTATAAGATTGATCTGTGAATGAAATCTTTTCTCACTGCTTATCCTCAGAACAAGTAGGCTAAGTGCCAGGCCAATAGCCAAAATCAGAAGCAAGAATCCAAGGCATTCGTGCTAACATAAATTACTCTACCAAGGCAAGTCTGCAGCAGGAAGAGGGGGAAGGACAGGTCCAAGTCAACTTGGGAGAGGTTAAAGTTTCAGTCACTGGTGCAAAGGTCAAAGACAGAATTAGGGTTGTAAGAAAGTGAAGGTGTTAGTTATCTTTCATTAATACAGTGACTTTATCATTTTACTCTATCATCCTTTAGGAATTATGGGGCATCAATTGAAGATAAAAGAGCAAACTAAATTTTCTGAGTCCAGTTTAAAGACAGTGTGTTAGATACAGTACTCTCCTAGGGTTGAGAAGAGGGCTGATCAGAAGGTCAGTAATAAGTCACTACACTATACAAAGGAGAATCTATATTGCTTCATTGTTTCTCCAGAATATCATTTAGAATTAAAAAAGATAGTCTGTGGTTAATCTGGCATACCATCCTCAGTGACTATTTTTGCTTTTTTTTCTTTTCTTTTTTGATTTCATTGGACTACGAGGCTGTCCTAGCTCACTTAGTTTAGGGTCAAGGTATTTAATGGAAGTCTGCTCTGAAATTCCTTAGGGTCTTTGAGGAGCTTAATGGAAGGAAGATGGATAGAAAAGGCAGAATTGATCAGTCATTCCTGTTTGCAGTAAGGCTCATTTCAAGAACCACACTATTTTATCCCCATTGCTTTCAGATTTTCATTTAAAAGTATTATGTAAAACAGAAGATAAATAGTAAAATATAACAAGGTTAAGATGGTCTGTGCATGGGGAAAAGATCAAATTGTAAAAAAATAGACAACTATGGTTGAGCATCCAAATAGATAAGAAGAATCAAACAAGGCCTTTCACCTGAATTTTTAGAATTCCACAAAGCAATAATAACCATCCAATAACAAAATGAATAGTGTCATCAAGGAGTAATTTTAAATAGGCAACATCGCATATAAAGTTCCTGTCAACCTTATGGCTTCAGATCAAAAACCAGAAGCAGAAGAATCTTTCCATGCATTTCAGCACACTACAGAATATCACAGGAAAAAAAAAAAGAAAAAAAAAACTCCTCTTTTGAGTTTTGGACTGTTTCTTAACTATTTAAGTAAGTTCCTCTGAGCTTCACTTTTTGTTCATCTCATAAGGTAGAAATTATGAGAACTCCACATACTTTAAGAACAAAGCTGAGAAGGTATAAGAGAAAACTAACCCATATGAAAGTGTTATAAAACTATAAAGTAGGGGCACCCAGGTGGCTCAGTGGTTGAGTATCTGCCTTTGGCTCAGGTCGTGATCCTGAGTCCTGGGATGGAGTCCCACATCAGGCTCCCCACAGGGAGCCTGCTTCTTCCTCTGCCAATGTCTCTGTCTCTGCCTGTGTATGTCTCTCATGAATAAATAAAATATATTTTTTAAAAAACTAAAAAGTACCACAAAAATATGAACTGTTACTACTTACTCAAGGGGACAGTGATGCTTTCTGTGTTCTGCAGAACTCTGGCTGTTGCTTTCCATAATCATATCTAACAGTCTGGTTCCTATGACATCTTTATTCTTCTAGACATCACCTTATCCCTCTGACCACTTCTTCCTTATCCTACCCCATAAGCAAATGTCATCCTCATGAGCACTCCTTCACAAACTAATTGGACTTAATAAGCAAAAATACACTAGCAGATGATTATATGGGTGGCTTATGTTTCTCTTGAAGAGGGATCTTATCTCCAGTGGCTTCTTAGATATTTTTAGTGTCTTTTTGGTGACCAGATTTCATGGTACAGACAAGACTTAACGTTGAGTTGAATCTCTCTCTACCCCTCTATCACCTCGTACTGATTAAGCTTGCTCAGCTCCACAGTCACAGACTTCTCACCCAAACCAGCTATCTCAAAATGAATGCCCAGAATCAAAAGGTAGAAAATAGATACCAGAAAATCCAGTTTCCCTATTAGAAAATCCATTTTAAGTGTCAGTAATAACTCCAACTTCCTCTCCAACTACTGCGGGCCAATCATAGTGACAATGTTTTTACACATAATGCAGGATGATAATTTAATGTATTAATTCAAGTGTTTTCTTTCCTGGATTTTGCCCCTTTTAATGGCCGCTCTTCCCAAACTTCCTTCAAGGCTGAGAGAATTTGTATTTGCTTTCTTCAAAGTAGTTTGGAGAGGAGTGATTTGTATTCAGAATTTCCATACCTACTGAGGAAATAAAACTGGATGCTCCCGAGAGAAGCATGAATAAAGATATTTGTAAGCATAGACTAAATACCTATTTGAAACAGGGTGCTTCCCATTCATTTACTGGTTAAAAAAAAAAAAATGTCCTTTGGCTTGAGTAAGAAAGAAAAGAAGAAAGAAAATTCTATGGGTTCTGAGTATAGAAAAAAAAATTATTCTCTGTTTTTCAGCAGCAAAGGCAATAGGACTGGAGAAATGGGCACCTGGGGTATGGGCCTCCAAAGAACATCACCAAATACTCTACACTCAGCCTGGGAAAAAAGGAAAGAATGAAAGAGACTTGGTCCTGAATGGGGCCATGCACACCAATGCAGAGGCCATCTGCATTAACTGATAACCTCAGACAAGACTGGTGGAAACTCTCTCACCAATACCTCACAGCTTAAGTCTTACCACTGTGGGACATTCTCAAGCAGTAGATATAGCTCCCTAAAGGAAGTGTTAGAATGTCAGGTAAAATTTGAGTTTTTTTATTTTTGTATCTCTACTAGCCCAATGGAAGAAGCAGTCAGAGTCAGTAATTACAAGTTAGAGAAAATATGTTTTCTTCCACCCTGGGATTTATAAATCTACACATTCACACTATCTGTTTAATGACTCAATTAATCTCTACAACAGCATTATGAAGTAGAAATTACTTTCATCCTTGTTAGAGAAGAGAAAATCTGGATAGGGAAATGTAAGTAGCTTTTCAAGATAGCCCAGATAGTTCATGAAGGTGCTGGCCTTCAGCCCAGTCCTTCAAACTGCAAAGCCATCTCATCTGCTATCCAATCTTACCCCCATCCAAAAGTTGAATAGACTAGGTGCAGTTCAGCGTGGTACAATGACTCTCCCATTAAAGGCAATAAGAACCTAAAAGGCAACCTTGTCCATTCATATGAGCACAGAGAACGTGAAAAAAATATTTTTGGGTTTGAGGGCTCAAGATTAAAACCTACTAAACAATATATTTCATAAACATTTGTGCTTGCCTTTTAGAGTTGTGATTACAAGTTTGAAACACTAACTAGATTCTTCATCGGCATTTTACAGCTTAATTTCTCCACATGGCTGTGCTTGGTGGTGGTTCAGAGAGGACAAAGCTCATGAGGGCTAAAGATCCATCTGTAGTCATCAAGTAATTTTCTGAAGATTAGAGACTTGGCTGGTCTGAAGAAAACTTTGGCAAGCCCCAGGAGCAGAGGAGGCAGCTGGGAATAGTTCATGGCCACTCCCCATGGCCCCACATACATCAGAAGGAGGCTGGCACCAAATGGCCACTGAAAGAGCTGCCAGCAGAGATTGGCACTTGTGCACTAAGACCAAAGTGGGAAACAAGTTGCAAGCCAGTGTGCCAGCTGGAAAATAGTGCCCTGTGAAAGGATGAATATGAGCTCTTGTAGAGGGGACTGAATAATAATTTCTGAAATGTGCAAGGAAGGTTGAAGTGTGGACACAGGGGACTGGAAACAGATGCAGGACAGTAATGCAATCAAGCAAAATGGAAGGCAGGAGAGGATGAAGGAAAGAGAAAGAGACTGGAAAAAAAAAAAAAAGAGATGTCAGCCTTGATTGACTTAAAGCTGGTCAGCTAGCAAATTCCTGAAAAGGAGCCTGGTTTTGTTCATTTTGTATCAATCATGTTAAACCATCAGGAAAGGAAAGATAATAGGGAAAATAATGATGTAAGGAAAGGAACGATATTATACAAATGCATATTAAAAAGCAGACCAATCTGATTTTAATCCAAGATCTGACACTTGATAATGTATAACCTTGGGAGCTCTTCTGTAATCATTTTGAAACAATAGTTTTCTCAATTGTAATATGGGACTGATAACACAGAAAAGACAGCTGATATTACTATTATTACTATTAGAAGCTACAATCAAATAAGTACTCAGTATACACTAGGCACGGCACTAACCATGTTACATAAATTATCTTACATTATTGTTCTAGTAACCGAAAAAAGCCCCACAGCTGAAACTTTTTAAGTTGCCAGATTCATACTAGGCACTCAGTGAATTGTGGCCACTATTAATATTGCCATTGATGTTACTCTTTTTAGCTATTTAATTCCTAATCTCAAAGATATTCTTGGGGAACCTGGTTGGCTCAGTTCGTTAAGCATCCAACTCTTGAGATTGAGCCCCTCATTGGGCTCCTTGCTGAGCATGAAGCCTGCTTAAGATTCTTTCTCTTTCAAAAAAAAAAACAAAAAACCAAAAACAGATTCTCTTTTAGAGAAAAGGAAATTCTTAATGAGTACCTATTACCAACATAATGGCAGATGAGGTTGGAATGAAGGATTTCAATTCTACTTCTAACTTAAATTTCTAACAAATTCTCCTTCTCAAAGAGACACAAAACATGTAGAAAAGACACAGACACCTTGAGATTAGCCAAGTTTTCTATTATGCATCTCAAGCTAGAATTTCCTATTTACATGTAGTCTTTTCACTGACACCCAGACAGAATTTTCTTCTTCCTACTATATCCACCAGCTGAACAAAAAATGTGTCCTTTACTTTCCCATTCCTACAAACATTTTTACTGAAAATGTGGGTGCATGTACAGTGAGAAAGTTGTTTTTTTTTTTTTTTTTTTTTTTTTTTTAATGATAGGCACACAGTGAGAGAGAGAGAGAGGCAGAGACACAGGCAGAGGGAGAAGCAGGCTCCACGCAGGGAGCCCGATGTGGGACTCAATCCCAAGTCTCCAGGATCACGCCCTGGGCCAAAGGCAGGCGCTAAACCGCTGCGCCACCCAGGGATCCCGAAAGTTGTTAATCACTACACTTTCTAGCGTGTATTAGAAATAGAATGCTCTCTTTTTAACTCAGGAATGGTTAACTCTTTTTCATCAGTTTCCACCTCCTCAGAACAGCAGCCCCCCCCCCCAGCCATTAATCTAAATTAAGTTTTCCCTATTAATCTCCACTTCAATGCCTTGGGTATTGATTTTAAAATACTTACCAAAATTAATTCTCAAAAATCTGTGTGCTATTTTCTTTATCAGTCTGATCACTTGTATTTGTCTTCAGCATTCACTACAATGTACATTCTGTGAAGGAAGGAATCATATTCATCCTTCAGTGCTCAGAAATATTTACTAAGGACATACAAGGTGTCAGGCATTGTTTCTAGGAGATGGAATAGAGCAGTGAACTGATATTCTAGAAGAGCAAACAGACAGGGAAAAAAAGGTAGGTAGTGATATTAGAAAGAATATAGCAATAGGAGAAAATAGAGAATGTTCCCACACTGCAGCTATGAGAAGTTTTGGGGATGAATGGACTATTTTACCAAAGGTAATCAGGGAAGTCTTCCAGAAAAGTAAATCCTTGGTGGTAAGTAGAGGAAAAGCATTCCAAGTAGAGGGAACAGCAAGTTCAAAGACCATGAGTCTGGAATTTGCTTGGTGTACTCACAGAAATCAGGCATTGTAGCCAGAGTGGAACAAAGAGGAAAGAAGGAAGAGATGAGACTGGAAAAATGATGGAGCATTATGAAGGCTGTGTTGGTATGGTAAGACCCTTAATTTTATCCTGGGTGAGGTGGGGACAAAATTGGAGAGTTTTGAGCAGTGAGGGTCAAACTGAATTATGTTTTGAAAGGACTGCTCTGTCTTTGTATAAAGAATAATCCAGAAGGGGTTAATCAAGGGAGAACAGAAAAAGGATTACTACAGCAGTTTAAGTGAAAAAATTTGATGATATACAGTGACAATAATAGAACAAATCATGATAAAATATACAGATTGCTATAAAGGTGATTGACATAGGTCAGATTTTACATACATTTTGAAAGCAGAGATGATTAGATTTGCTGAGAGATTGTATGTGTGTGTAGGGGGGGAGAGATGACAGAATGAAAGAAACAAAGAAACGCTCCAATTGTTTTGGCATGGCTTTTCTAGAGATTAGAGTTTCAATGATCAAAATAGAAAATACTTGGAGAGAAGAGAGTTAGGAAGGTAGAAATTAAAATTTTAGCTTGAAACAATCTGCTTAAAAAATAGATGGAGGAGTCAAATAGACATTTTTCTAAAGAAGACATACAAATGTCGAATAGGCATGAAAAGAAGCACATCACTCATACAAATCAAAACCACAATGACATAGCACCTCACGCCTGTTGGAATGTCTATTAACATAAGGACAAGATATAGCAAGTATTGGCGAGGATGCAGAAAAAAAGAGAACTCCTGTGCACTGTTGGTGGGAATGTCAACTGATATAGATACTATGGGAAACAGTATGAACGCTTCTCAAAAAATTAAAAATAGAACTACCATATGATCCAGCAATTCTAGTCCTGGTATTTATCCAAAGAAAGTGAAAACACTAATTTGAAAAGGTATACGCACCCCTATGTTCACTGCAGTATTATTTACAATAGCCAAGATATGGAAACAACCTAAATGTCTACCAGTAGATGAATAGATGGATAAATATGTGGTGTTTATATACATATACACACGCACATGCATACACAGTCAAACACTACTCAGCCAAACAAAATGAACTGTTGCCATTTACAATATGGATGGACCTTGAGAGTATTATGCTAGGTGAAACAAGTCAGATAAAACAAACAAACATATTACTTCACTTAGATGTAAAATCTAAAACACAAAAGAAACGAACACAAAAAACTAAACTCATAGATACAGAGAACCACTTGCTGGTTGCCAGTACAAAAGGGAATAGGAGAGCGGGCAAAACAGGTGAAAGGGATGAAGAGGTACAAATTGCCAGTATAAAATAAATAAGTCATTGGGATTTAATGTACAGCATGGTGACTATACTCAATAACATGCGATTGCATATTTAAAAGTCACTAAGAGAGTAGATCCTGAAAGGTCTTATTATAAGAAAAAAATATTTTAACTGTATGGTGATGGATGGAAACTCGACTTACTGTGGTGATCATTTCACATGTGTAGAAGTATCGAATCATATGTCCACCTGTCCATATCCATATTAGGATATGTTCTATGTCAAATATACTTTAATAAAAAAAGAATTTCTTGATGTTTTATTTATAATAACCCAAAACAGATAAAAATCCAAATATTCACCAACCAGTGAGTAAGCAAGCTGTGGTATGATTGTACAATGGAATAAGGCTCAGTGAAAAAGAATAAGCTACTGGTACATAGACAACATGGTTGCATTTCAAAACTATATTGAGTGAAAGAAGGTATGTATACAAAATTGAATGTACTATATGATTGCCATTATATGACATTACAGAAACCAAAATGATGGTTGCCTCTGAGGTGGTATGGAGAGAATTAGGGTGGGAAAAGACAGGGAGGGAGCTTTCTGTATGATAGAAATATTTTGTACCTTCATTGGGTGGTGGTTATGTATGTGTACACATCCATCAAAATTAACTAAACTGTACACTTGAAAGCTGGCATTTTACTGACTGTAAATTATGCCTCAACTTAAAAGACAAGAGAAAAGTTTGTAATAAACAGAGTTCATTTTGAGATAAATATCCAGTGCACAATTGGTTATACAATTGTGGAGTTGAGGAAAGAGTTTTGAGGCTGGAGATATATATTTGATATTTGGAAGCTATGAGAATATAGATGATGCATAAAATCATTTGAATGGATGGATTCACTTAGGAGGAAAACAGAGTAAAGGCCTGAGGACTGACTGCCAGGGCACTTGAGCATTTAGTGCTCAGCAAGGTGAAGAAGAATTATTAGGGGAGACTTGGAAGGGTTCACTGCTGTGGTAGGAGGAAAACCAGGAGAATTGGGTGTCCTGGAAATTAAGGGTCTCTACCGCTGCTGCTGGGATGAAAAGAGAATACAGAATGGAGCACTGGTGTGGTAGGATGGCAGTGCCTAATAACTCTGATTGGAGCAGTTTTAGAGAATAATGGGGATGGATATTTGGATGGAGCAGTTTCAAGAAAGCTTGAAAGGAATCCAAAGCCTCCAATTATAATAGGTGTAACTATAGAGAAAATTACTATGAATGCATGGGCAGTTATAATTACATTGTAGATTTGGTCATCTCCTAGTAGAGCACCAGGTTGACCTAGTTCAGCTCGGATTAGAAGACTAAGGGCAGTGCCTACTATACCAGCTCATGCTCCAAATAGTAGATAAAGAGTACCGAAATCTTTATGGTTAGTGGAAAATAGTCAACGGTTAATGAGCATAGGTAAAATGGGGAAATGGAATACAGACAACAACTCTTTCAAGGGATTTTGCCATAAACAGGATGAGAAATGGGTTGTCATTGGAGGGTGATGTGAGGTCATGGGGATGTTTTGTGTAAGTAGGATTCCACCTTAATAAGAAGGACAAGCATGTTCATAGAAAACAAAGAAAATTGATGGAAGACAAATGCAAAAGTCAAATTTTGGGGCAAGAGAGTGAGGATAGGACCATCCAAAAGAAGGAAAAGGCCGCAAATAGGTGAACTCTCCCACCATGACAGGAGAAAAGGAGAGAATAGAGTACAGGTGCTTGCACACTGAAAGAATTGCTCTGAGGGCATTCCCAGCATCAGTCACAGTGCTTGCATGTAGTAGGTATTCAAAAAATTTATTGAATGCATGGATATTCATTATTAAGTCTGCTTCCAGAGAATTTTCTAGGAATAATGCTCTGTGTAGTAGCTGTCCTTGCATTTTAGCTTAAACCAGCACAATAAAATGGAAGATAGTGAGAGGAAATGAGAGAAGCTTTTCAAATAAGCTTTAAAGATTTACTCTATAACCTCCACCCTTTTTCCTTTTCTCCTAAAACAAAGATGTGGATAGAAAGGTAGGGGATGTTGTACTTTTATTATAGAAGTAATTGGTATCTGTGACTCCTCTTACCCTTTCATAATATCTGTTGGATATAACTCTTGGCTTTCTCATTTTGGCTACATTCCCAGAACTGTATGTAAAGTGTTTTCCTGAAATATTGAAAAGGAACCCACATTTTAAGTTCATCATCTCTTTGCCTGAAAAGTGGCTTATTCTTTTCCTGTTGAGATTGCATTTTGCGTGAGCTTTCCTCTTCCTTTACTATTAAAGTTACAACTTGAAAACCGCTAAGTTGCATACAAGCCAAGCATGTCATGGTGGACAACAGATAAACACATTAATAAGGAAAAGAAATAGAGATGAGTGGAATGTGTTTTTAATGTGAACTAAGAGAAAGAGAGAGGATCCAATGTCCACTGAAATTTTACCAGGTGCTAGGCTCTGTACATATATGTAGTCATCACACACACCCACACACACACACACACACACACACCCCTCTAGAAAGGAAATATTATCCACCTGGAAAGGAGATATTATCCACCTATTACAAAGAATGAAATAGAAGTTTGAGGTTTTATTTTCCACCTTTTAATTACATTTTGTACCAGATATATTGCTAAGTGTATGTTATCTACTTCAATTTTTGGAACAACTCTGGAAGATGTGTATTTTTGCTCCATCCTAGAAACTGAGAAAACCAGAGCAGTAAAAGGTTTAATAATTAGCTGAAGCTAACCCAACTACGAGGGGGCTCAATTCCAATGATAGTGGTCATTGAAGACATATCCTTCCTGTCACACTATGTGGTTCCTTAAGGAAAGCAGAGCTGCCAGGAAACTAAGCAATACATGAAGGTAAAGCAAAACAAGATCCTTGAAAAAATTTTGATAAACAGCATCAACGGTCCAACAGTTGCATGGATTATACTTAGCAGCAAAGTCACAACTGATTATACCTAGCTGCTTTCCTCCAAAAATGAAGAGGAAGTTTCCTCTTATTTCTGAATCTGTTTCAATGCATCCTGACCTAAACATTAGCAAAAAATATGCCAGCATGGTCTAGATTCTTAAAACTCAAAACAAGATGGGAAAGATCTTGGTTTGGTTTTGTTTCATTGATCCCTTAACCAGTAGCTAGGGAGATATTATATGGATATACATTAAGAAAACCTTATACACCATATGTAAATGTATATATATATATATTGTATTGTATGTACATCTAATTTTTAAAAATATTTTATTTATTTATTCATGAGAGACACAGAAAGAGATTGAGGCAGAGACACAGGCAGAGGGAGAAGCAGGCTCCATGCAGGGAGCCCAATATGGAACTTGATCCCAGGGACCCTGGGATCATGCCTTGAACCAGAGGCAGATACTCAACCACTGAGCCACCCAGACATCCCTGTACATCTTATTTTTAAAGAAATAATTTCCTCACAAGCAACCTGGAGGACGCAGTAATTCAGAACAGAGTCTTTAAAATCAGAATGGAGTTTCCATCCTGCCCTTATCAGTGGCTGGGTTTGAGACTTGTGCAAGGGACTCAGCCTCATGGTCTTCATCAGTGAGGAAGGAATGATATTATTACCTACCTCAAAGAATTACTGAAAAGAACACTGAAATACTCTAGTTAGCACAGCAACTAAAATAGAAAATGTGCTCAATAAATTGTTTTTGTCCCAAATGCCACTTGGAAATACAAAGTAAGGCACTAATGGTCACTTTTGAACTTGTGACAAGGATGAAGATTGACCTCAAATAGAGTACTGGTTTTTAAAAGGGTTCTAATGATTAAGCTTGATGCAGATAAATCACAGTCCAGCTACATGATTAAATTGCACCTCTTATTTAATTGCATCTCAGGTGCCAGGTACCTGTTACAATTCCTATCTCTGCAGCAAGGAAAGGCTTGTTCTATGAGCACAATGAAGGAAAGAAACAAAGATGTTTAATTAAATATAGTATAGATGAACAGGGTCAATTTATTCTTTCAAGACTACATGTATATTATAAATCTATACAATATAATATACACAATTATTTGACAAGCTAGAGAATGTGAAAGAAAGGAGTTTTACAATTTTAAACCCCACTTAGTTGTAGCTTTCCTAACAAGTCCAAAGGAGTCCTAGCCAAGTCCCTAGTTTCTATGCAATTACCATAACTATTCATTTAGGAGAGGAATTCATGCCAATTCTTCGAAAGAAATGGTATTTTTCTCTTTCCAAATATCATATCATTACTATATCCACCTTTTGCTGAAGACAGAACCTTGGGGATAAAAAGGCCTTTCTGCTCTCAGAACTTTATCTCCAATATCATAATGCCTTCATAAAGACAAGTATGTCCAATTTTTCATGTTTCCATTCAAAGTCACCTGCTTTGTCAATTTTTCCCTGATGCCTCACTCACATGTACACTGGCTTGTTTTTCTAAATTTATATAGTATTTCACTCCATCTGTCTCTCTTAGCTTTATCTCTATCTGTACCTCTACTTCTGCCATTCTCACTATAGAGGTTTCTAAGGGGCTGGGATTATCTTTTTACACATCTTATTTCTACATAGATTTTAACACAAACTCCTGGACATGCATAAATTCTTTCCCCACATTCATATTAATCATTCAATGTGTTCCAGACACTAACATAATTACTGGTTACACTGAATTGAGTGCTTTCTTTTTGCCACAAATCTCAAGGCTCAAATCTCTTTATCAACACTTTAGATACATTATCTCATTCAATTTTCAAAGCTACCTTCAGCAGGTCTTAATATGACACCTGTTGTATATGTTAGAGGCTGAAGTTAAGAGAATGTGAGCCATAAACCTAAGGTCCCGAGTGGTGATGCTTTATTTAGTCTTTCTTTCTCATGATGTTGACCACAATGCTAAACACTGCCAGGGCAGGCACTCAACAAACACCCATTCTATAAGTAAACAGATAACAATTCAGGACTGTTTCTGTTTTGCTATTTTCCAATTCTAAGATGAGACGTAGGCAAGTGATCTCACATTTTAAAAGACAGAGAAGTTCTTTACATAAAAAGAATAGACAAAAAGTAATACTTAAATATTTCTTCATCCCTTGAATAACTCAATGATGCATACATAATACATCTTGGGTACTACAGAGAGCATTCAAATTTATTCCTGGTGACTTGTAAGCTGCCAGTTACTTAGACTTAATGAGTTATGAAGGCCTTGGCCTTGCATTTAAAATTTCAAAATGAAGGAGGAATCTTTGGCATTCCCTTTGGGTAGTAAGATCAGTTACTCAAGCAATTAATCTTCACTTTCTGTGAATAATACTGTATTATATACTTGAAGTCTGCAGTAAGAGTGGATCTTAATTTTTTTTAATTTTTATTTATTTATGATAGGCACACAGTGAGAGAGAGAGAGAGAGAGAGAGAGAGGCAGAGACACAGGCAGAGGGAGAAGCAGGCTCCATGCACCGGGAGCCCGACGTGGGATTCGATCCCGGGTCTCCAGGATCGCGCCCTGGGCCAAAGGCAGGCGCCAAACTGCTGTGCCACCCAGGGATCCCCAAGAGTGGATCTTAAAAGTTCTGAACACATACAACAAAAGGGGTGATGACTATGCAATATCATGTGTGTTAACTAGTTATCTTGATAGTGGTGGTCACCTGACAATGTATATTAAATCGTCATGTTGTACCTCTTAAATACATAAAATTTCATTTATCAATATGCCTGGGTAAAGCTTGAAAAATTCACTTTCACTCTGTTCCACTCCAAAAGAGGTAAAAACAATGGTTTGAACCTTTCCTAATAATTACTACATTACATTTCATCCATATTATGAACAGATGCTATTGCTTACTAGTAGTATAGAAAAAATATTTGATCCAGATTAAAAACAAACTAACATACAAATGTAATCCTTGAGTAGAGGGTCAGTTGTGAAGAAGTCTAGTGAGTATGTTCATCCAAGCCCCTCTCCAAGTAGAGTGTACTCTAAACTATTTTTCATCCAGGGGTTTTAAATGGGAATTTAATCTGGCAATACTGCAGTTCCTCAAATTATGAATTAAAGAGGGAAAAACAAAATTTTATGTTTCTGCTAACATAAGCTGAACTTCTCTTACCTTGAAAATTGGGATTCATATTTGTAAATATGTAGCAAACGTATGCTCCATGTAGAAAGAAAACAAAAGCAAGATGGCTATTTTTTTTCAAGCAGGCTCCACACCCAACAGGGAGCCCAACATGAGGCTTGAACTCACAATTGTGAGATCAAGAGTTAGATGCTTAGCCAACTGAGCCACCCAGGCACCCTGAAAAAGCCATTCTTGAGAGTATAAAATACATACCTCCATCTCCTCAAAGAGGTGTATAAACAGTTAAAAAAAAATCCAGTCAAAGTTTGAACCCTCGCATTCTCTATGTCCCTTAAAACCAGACATGGTCAAATATCCTGGTAACCATAACTGCTTGAGGGATGACCATGTGCTCCGAAGTCAGTCTGTCTGGCTTCAAATTCAAACTCAGCATTCTCTTACTCTATGTCCTTATTATGACTTAGTGTCGGTTTCCTAAATGAGATTTCAGTGAGTACTGTTTCAGGCACACAAGAAGTACCCCCAACATTAGCAAGTATTGCTGTTTTTGCCTATTTTTAAGTGATTACAAGTTTCTAAAACATTACTAATAAAGCAAAAATGTAAAAGAATAGTGAAGATCTGTAGATATTGCTATCGGAACTCATAATGTTATGGCATATTCATTTTCAGTGAAGCAAAGGTAATTGTTTGGGGTGGGGGCAGCGGGTTAATGCGTTTGTGTGTGTGCGTTAGTCTTAGTTCCCATCTTTCTTTTTAGAGTCCTTGAATAGGTCTAAAGACAGGACCATTTATAATAATCCTTACTGTTGCATAAGTGACATGATCATCACCATAGGGTCATGCCAAAAGGAAAGAAAACAAAGTACCAGTCCAGAAGTGGAGAAGTACCACTTCTGCCTACAAGTTGTGGTTCCTTAAAGGTTTAGTGCACATCAATTTGAGTTTAGCTGCTCTAAGAGAGCTTACTGTTTATAGAAAGTTATCCTGCTAAGAGTCCTGCTCACATTACCTCAGAAAAAAATAAAGGTTTAAGGAAAGAACACTTGTGAAAAGCTAAAGAATCCTACTTCCAGAATATCAGGACCTGGTGAGTTCTAGAACCCAAACTCTCCTCACTTTCTTTTCTCCTCCTCTCTCTTCTCTGTTCTCATTCTCACCTTTCTCTTTCTCCCACTCACTTCTCATTGATTCATGATCAAGAGCACTGGATTACACAGACCATGCCCCACTCAACAAAGATGGCTAGCAGGAGAGTAAGAAGCACTTGACAGGTTAAGCACTGGGTGATATGCTATATGTTGGCAAATTGAGCTCCAATAAAAAAAAAAAAAGAAGGACTTCAAATGGGACGAGCATCCAAAAGCATTCTATCCCTTGCCTGGAAGATGCTCTTGTCCTCATAAATACATCCAAAGTAGCTTCTATTTTGTAGTAGGAGGAGTAGGAGTAGGAGTAGGAGTAGTAGTAGTCGTCGTCGTCATCTGTCATCCATACAACTGTCACTAAGCCCAATTTTTAAAACAGATCTTCTAAACAATCTGAAATCTTGAATAATTTTTTAAAATTTGATTCATCACATTTGTAACTTCTAATAATGGTTTCTGATCAAATAACTAGTTTTGTGAGGTGATTAACATGATTCTGGCTCCAAGCAATGGAACTTGACATTTTTATTATCATTTTTAACTTTATTTCAGGTCAAAGTGCCAATCTTTTTTATGTCTTTAAAAATATTGGTGGGGGGCACCTGAGTGGCTCAGTCAGTTAAGCATACAACTCTTGCTTTTGGCTCAGTTCATGATCTCAAGGTAACAAGATCTCACCCTGTGTAGGGCTGAGCTCAGTGCACATTCTGCTAATCCCTCTCCTTCTGCTCCTCTCCTTACATTCTCTCTCTGTCTCTCCCTCTCTCTAATAAATAAATAAACTCTTAAAAAATATATTGGAGAGGTTGCATAATACTAAAGTCTATCCTAAGTACTATCTTCCAAGACTGAGGTTTGAAAAATGATAAACAGAATTCCAACATTCACTCAATGATAGGATTCTTTTGTAGGAGATGGGTAAGAGAGTAAATGGTTTAATGCCAAGTAAAAGTGTTGTTGATACAGGCTGGACTGATCTGTGTTTCATCTCAAGATGAAAAGGAGAAAGAAACCACACTTGAGAAAGCTCTGAAGCTTCCTAAGATAGAACATTGTTAGAGCACTCTGTAATTGATGAAGATGTCTCTTGGATAAGTCTGTTTATATGTGATTGGTGCACTTCAAGTAGACCAGCAGGAAAAATAAGCCATCATTTCATAAAAAATGGGTGGACATTTTCTAATCATTTTCCGAGGTTAAACTCGGGATCTATCATATAAGAATCTTTAGTTGATTTTTTTTTTCCTGAAATATCCCTTGTGACAATATACGTGAGAACTGCCTAAGGTCTTTTTTCTTTTTTCTTTCTTGCCTTTTGAAATTTTAATCCAGAAATTGGTGGATTTTCTAAATTTCCTAGCTTATCATAGACTCTAAAACTCTAATTATTATGAATGTGCAAGCAGAAAAGTTACTGCCATTCATGCAACAAATAGTAAATATGACAAACACTGTGACAGGTGGTGGAGATAGAATAAAAACACGACTATTATGGAATTTCTGCTAAAGAACAATTAGAGTAAAGTTTTGTGATTCCTGTACCAGAGGAAAAATAGTGCTATGGTGGTATTGTCAAAAAATACTTGTCTCTCTTCCCAATCATATGATAAATTATATCTCCTACCCTATTCAATAGGAGTATAGGTAATATGAATCACTTCTGGATAAAATCTTTAGCAATCAGGATATGATTTCCATGTTTTTGCTTTTTTTTTTTTTCATTTCCACAGTAACTGATAACATTCCCAAAGGTGTCTGATCTGGAATCCTGGGTCATGAAGTGAAGACAATGAAAGCAGAACAGGGCTCTCAGCAGACTCGTGAAAAATATGTGGCACAAGCAAGAAATAAGCCCTTAATGTGTTAAACCTCTGAGATTTGGGGTTTGTTAGTATAACATAACCCAAACTATCCAGATTTGTGTGGGGCATACGGGGGGGGGTACACCTAATTCCAACTTGGGGAGCAGGAAATATTTCCTATATATTATATATCCATGCAGAAGTTATTTCCATAACTATTTATCATCTACTCAATTGTAAACTATGAGGACAAAGCACTTTGTACAAAATATTTGCCCAATAATTCTGGTTTAAGTTGGAGGGTCAGAAGTAAAACTGTAGCTCTAGAAATTCAATTTCATTGCTCTTCTGCAGTGCCTACTACTCAGAATACTGATGCTAGACAAATCCTGGCCCTGCTACACTATATACCACACACGGAAAAATTTAAATGCGTTTCTTTATTTCAATGGGTATTCTATTCTTTACCAACTAAATTAGAATACTAATTATATGAAAATATTTATCAGGATCTTTGTTCAAAATAGGTAATCAACAAAATACTATTTTTCTCCTAAAGTCACTGTTCTCTGCCTCATTCACATTCCAATACTGATAAGCTGTAAACTATTTATGAAAAACAAGACATTAATTTGCTTCTACAACACTGGAGCACAAAACTTTGCAAAATTGAAATCATGATAATTTTTCATAAAATTAACATACATCAGTTGTCTTTCCCCTTAAGATAAATTACAAGTGATATTATACTGGTAACACAAAATACTTTGTTGCAAGTGTGACTTCAAAAATACATTTAGATTTTTCCAATGTGAGACTGACTTCTATCTTGCCCCAAAATCTCTAAATGTATCTTCTCTTTTATTAATATTGTCAGCTTCTGTGTAGTCAAAAATGTCAACTGTAGGCCTAGGTCAAATTTAATTCTACATGCTACTTCTGACAGTTTGGAATTAATAGGAATTTTGCATGAGTAATCTTAACAAGATTGGGTACTTAATGATTCAATGGTATATTTATGTTTTCAAGTATCCCACGTGCCTTTGGTACTCTTTGCTAAGTGTTGCTTCAAATCCTCCAACTCTTAATAAAGCTAAACTCTGCTTGTCTCCCATGAAATGATTTATAAAGAAATCTTCCATAACCATTGCTGATAAGAATGCTTCCCACTGCACATTGCAGCATCTTCAAGCAGATATCCATCTCCACCAGGAAAAAAAGTATTTTTAATGATCGTACTCCCATGATTTACAGTTGTTAGCTAAGAGATTAATTCAAAGAGACTTGATGAAGTCTATGCCAAAAAATATGGGTGAAAGTATTTAACCTAAAGCAAAACGTTTTGGAGTTGCATTTCACCTTTGACAAATTCAGGCATACCCTTAGAGATAAAACAGATTGATAAAAACAAACTGAATCTTTGTAAATTCTTTCTATCAACCTTCCTGAGTGATCAATAACAACACCCCCCCCCCAAAAAATGACAGATGACAACTCTATATGTGATGAGAAAATCAGGAAGTTCTTGGTAAAATATGTTCAGTGAATCAAACGGAAGTCCATTTAGAAATGTGCCAATCAGCTTGTGTGTTAAATAGCTAAGGAGAGACTGCATTTTGGTTTTTCTCAGCCCAAATCTGCAGGCTCAGGCTATTCACAGATAATTTGGATGAGCACAAGATTAGCAGCCATACTGCTCTGATTCATCTGATTTTAATGGAACCCTTGGGGATTGACTCAATGCAGCTGACTGGTTTCTTGCTATATTAAATTGTCCCTAATCTGATTGGCTACATCATAATATTATAGACTATAGACTATTTGTCACAGCATGATTCTACATTTGGTTCTTTGAGTTCAGGCAAGTTAGCTATTTTCTTAAAGCTTTGATTTCTAATATCAAAATTTGAGGATACTAGCAAATGTCTGTAGGGTACAAAAAATGGAAATAAAGACTATCACTAATGACACATTATTTCACCATTAAAACAATGATTGCAGGCTGTGAAATTTTTAAGTTCTTAAGTCCTCTTTGAAGCGTTTTCCATTTCTGCTTCTGGAGTACGTGAGTGTGTACTGCTGTATGTGTGTATGTATGTGTGCATGTGCTCGTGTGCTCATCTGTGCACAGGTTTGGGCCTTACTAACAGCACAGTAGCTTCATTTACAGGAGACATTATATGGGCATCAGTGTTTCATTTCACCACTCACCATGTGTCCCAATGCTAAAGATACAGATTACAGTGTGAGAGCTGGAGTAATTATAGCCTTCCAAATCCTACACTCTCAAACCTCCTCATTTCACAGGGCACCATTAGTTTACTTTCTCAAAGCTGATTTCAGCACTTTGGCAGATGTTTTATGAATGTTGTAAATGGGTACAAAATGGAGAAATATCCTAATATTGAGAGTAGTAAATATCGTCATGAGCCTAAGGCTCTCTATACACATTAGAAGGAAGCACTTTCCAAAGAGAATAGTTAGGAGTTAAGAGAGAATAAATCACCATTGTAATAATCATAAAAAAGCAATTGCATGCCAGTATTAGATATTCTCTGGGTAACCAGGTGCTAATAATTTTACTATATTAATGAAGACTTAAAGTCATATTGGTCTACTCATTTGGATGGTATTTGCTTCAGCATTAGGAAGGCTTGATGTCTTCCTTTTAAACTCCAGTTATTAACTTGACCCTGTTATTGAGAGATTGCAATCCTTAATTTAAGGGTAATTTACAATGACATCTATAACATTAGATACAAATGGAACATTAGCTAGGGATGGAATGGAGGACATTCATGCATTTTTATGCTCTATTATGGCTGACAAAGAATCAGGACTATGGCACAGATGGCAGATATTTACACCTTGCCTTCTTTCTGATCCTCCTCACCTCACAATCTCCAGACTATTGAGATCACTCAGACATACAAATTCAGAGCTCTGTATTATTTCACATCAAGTGCAAAGATCTAAAGCATTATTTTCCCCCACAATGTTAAAGAAATCAGTTCCTACTGTAGTCCATATAATCCTAACTTTGCAATAAATATGCCCATTTTAAAAAATTTATAATCCCTACTGGAGATTCAAGCCCTTCAAACCAAAGCAGGTCAGTAAAAACTTCCAAGGGAAGCTCTAATGGACTATTTCACATTAAGGCAGAGAACAAAGACATTCCTGCTATTTCTCCATTTATCTGGACCCTCTTCTGGCACTAATCAAAACAAGGTAAGAATTGGTTCTATCTACCTTGGTGATTCCCAGCCTTGACTACATACTAGAATTATCTAGAATGCTTTTTTAAAAATAACAACAAACAAAAAACATTGGTTTTGAACACCATGCTGAACCAACCAAATCAGAGTTTCAGGCGGATGCTTTTTAAATTCCTCAAATAATTGTAAAGTTCAGCAAAAGTTGACAATCTGAACCTATTTATTTGTTGTGATATTAGAAGCAAAAAAACAACTGCAGACCAAAAGTATCCTTTCCACTATCTGGATGTAGACCTGATATTCCACCATTAAAACAACTCTTATATGTCTCCTACATTTTGTATTGTCTAAGAAATACAGTAGGGCTGTAGCCACATGGGCTATTGAGTGCTTGCAATATGGCTGATCAAAATGAGATGTGAACATCAATAAAAAATAAATTAAAAATAAAAGATGTGCTCTAACAGTAAAATATACACCAAATTTCAAAGACTTAGCAGGAAATACAGAATGCAAAAATACCACAATAATTGTAATGCTGAGGTGCCTCGGTGTGCTCAGTGGTTGAGCATCTTCCTTCAGGTCAGATCATGATCCTGGGGTCCTGGGATCGAGTCCCACATCGGGCTCCCCATAGGGAGCCTGCTTCTCCCTCTGCCTATATCTCTGCCTCTCTCAGTGTGTCTCTCATGAATAAATAAAATCTAAAAAACAATAATTGTAATGCTGATCACTTATTGAAATTACATTTGAACGTGGAATAAAATATATTAGAATTCATCTCACTTAGTTTTACTTCATTATAGCTAATAGAAATTTATATTGACTCACTTTATATTTTTATTGGAAATTTCCATGCTAGGAAAATGACTTTGATGTGTGTATAGACATTAGAATGGGAAACTTATACTGATTTGTTTACATACTAGCCTATTTAAAACCGTTAGTTTCACTGCCATAATGGCAGAACAAGGGCATTAAGAATACGGAAAATATGACTGATCAATGTGGCTATTGAAGAGAAGACTAATGAAGTCCAGATCATGGAATATTTTTTTAGTTTGAAACAGGGCTGCCCTATTGAGCCACTATTGCTAGTGACACAGATTAAGTTCTGTGTGCCACACTAGTACCAGTCATTCTTGTCCTCATTTTCCTCTCTCTGTTAAGCAATGCTCTGAAAAATCATATTCTCTTTTTCAGGCTACCACAGTGGAAATATATAAGCCCCTTGATTTTGCAAATTTGGGCTTATGTTTCAGCTCTTACAGCACTGCCCATGTGATCCTCACAGAATCAGGTCACCTCTCTGATTTGTGTTCCTTTATTTTAATCTATAAAATGGAGACAAGATAACTATTCTCAAGGTTAACTAAAAGTTACTGCATGTAAAATAAAACCTAATCCAGTGCTGGCCATGCAGCAGAGTTCAATCAATAGCTGTTATTCCTTCTCCCCCTTCTCCATGTGGAGAACGTCTGGTCGTCCTTCATAACTCAAATTGAAAGTCAGTTTTTTTTTTTATTTTTTTTTATGAAGCTGCAGCTAGGCACTTTTCCCTCATACACACTTGATTTTAATTTTTGGTGACATATCTGTGCCCTTGCTAGACTACTGTGAACTTCCTGAAGCCAGGGTTCTTCTAATTCTAAACCCCAAAGTCTAGCAGAATATAGAACGCAACATGTGCTCAAGATTTGCTGGATGGTGGGAGGATGGTGCTTATGAATCTGTCCTTGAAATCTTTGGAGTACAAATAGAAAAAATCCAATGATTAAATAAATAACAGTATATCAATAAGGTATAGAAAGGAAGGCATAACATCTATTTTTGTGTTCCATTTTATATAATTGCTCATCTGGCTTTGGCCAGCCATCTGACCAACAGTCCATAAGGGGTTGCACTATTCACTGATGGAGGAACACAGAAAATGAAATAGTCCTAGCATGGTATCACTAGGTAGCCTTACATGAAAAACAATCTGAGAAGACCCTATCCCCACCATCTTTAACTCTACTAAGCACTACCTCTCCACTCCTAACTCTACAAATCTATAAGTCTTCGCCTAGCAAACCCCATCCATGTTCTGCTTCTATTCCATTGCTCATGAAAATGTTCCCACTGAAGTATTCCTTCTCTTCCTACTCTTACTCTTCCAGTTCCACCCCCAATCTAAGCCTTGGCAAATCCTATGCTCTATCACATCGAAGTCGAAAAGCTGTTTGTCCTAATCAGACTAATATAAATGATAAATAGACATTCTATCCTCATGCAGCACATTGTAGTTTCAAATGGCAGTTATATGCTCTTCTTTATCTATCACTTACTTGTTGCTGTCAAGCTCTCTAGAACATAAGATCTCTAGAAGGGAAGGAACTATAATCTGTTGACTGTATTCACTGTGATACCTGGCTCAGTGGCTTACACTTTATAACCATTAAATATTGCAGTAGGTAGAACACGTTGTAGGCAAATAGCATTATACCACACATTATTCAGTTACAACATTTTATCTCACCCAATTATCAGGTGACTCACATGTATCTGTGTAAATCTGAGGACGCAGTCTCTAGCAGTCAAAGGTGGAAACCTCAGGTAACTGGCAATAGTTATTTTTCTGATGTATCACATAGATGTTTTATTGCTGCTTATAGATTGATATCCAAGGCCTCTATCTGGTTGTTCAGACCCTCCAATTCAGCTCTAGTCAGGAGCCAAAGATACATTCAAGCTTAAAACCCTCAATCTATTGATTTAAGGTGAGATCACTATGATTATTTGATTCTATAACTGTGGGTCTGAATACCTATTGAGAGCATTCATTTCTACTTTTCCCTAGTTTGCCTAATCCTGAGTAATCTTGGTAGGTTACTATGCTTTTCTGAAGTTTCAAAATCTTCAACTGTAAACCGTAATGATAACAATATTTACTTCTTACAGTAACTGTGAGAATTAAGTAAAATAACTGTTTAGGATCTAGATGATAATCTATGTCTAACTAACATTAGAAATTGATATGTCACCAAGTAAAGATTAAATGAGAAGTAGGAAGAAGAGAAGGCCAATTTATAGATATGTCCCCATCTGATTTATCACATAAAACAAAATCATAATTCAGTCGTGGCACCCAACGGCCAGATTTTTCAGAGACTCAGTTCTGTGTATGAAACCCAGATTCACAATTTATAAGCTGTATGACATTAAACAGTCTGCTTAATGTCTCTGTGCTTCCACATCCTTACCCACAAAAAAAGAGGTAATAACAAATGCCCCCAGAGACTGTAAATCTTAAGGGAAATAGTATATATATAAAGCTCTGAAATTTAATAAAAGGGAGAAGAAAATGTAAAAGGGTTAAATATGTACAGCATTTGTATGTAGTGGGTCTTGCAATAGCTGTTGATATGAAAGACGCTCTGTTTACTTAGTGATTCTCCCTCAAATACAGATGAAAATAGGAAACCTTAATACCACCAGACTATTTTAAAATAATCTTCTGGTTAAGCTACAGCTGTGCTACCTTGTTATCACTATTTGGGTCAGGAATGTGTTTACCTGTTGAATTTTTTAGACAGGACATCAATAAACAGGCAGAGCACTTTGAAAAGCTGATTGTACTGTGAGCAGTCCCCAGAGAGAAATAGAGTGGGCTGGATGGATTACCAGGATGCAGCATAGAGGTCAATGTTGGCTGGAACCAGACTTTAAAGAGATCACGTTTCATTGATTCACTATGACAGAGTTTATGAAATGTCTTTTCTAAAACACAAATTCTTCTCCTTGTACCCCCATGGGATTCCTTCATGGCTCCAAAAGGTCTTTATCTTGTCCCACCCCTTCAGATAATCCCAAAGATATGATTAGCTTTAAATCTCACTCATTTCTTCAACATCAAAAACCTTGGACATACTAAGGATCTTGTAAATGTCTGTCAAATGAAAGAAATAATTCATTCAAACTAAAATAAATATATAATTGTGATAGCACAGGAAAATGTTATACCATCTCTGGAAAACGATGGAGGATATGTAACAAGAGACTAAAATGTTCATACTCTATAATCCTGTAACTTACTCCTATGAAATAATTCGATAGAAAAATAAGGCTTTATTCCTGATGATATTCTGTGCTGAGCAATTTTAGTATTTCAAAAGTATAAATCTTTAACAAAACAGAATTGCTTGGGTGGATTATGGCATCCCATCATAAAGTGATATTGTATCACCCTAAAAGAAATAATTATAAAGATATTTTTGCGACATTTTAAAAAATAACATTTGATAAAGCATGGCTTACAAAAAATCAATTATGCTATGTTATAACCACATAAAACACATGTGCCCATGTATAACTACCACAAAAGGAATGCACACACATGATCTAGGATGATCTAGGATGGCCACATCATGGGTATTTTCCTTGACAAAAATCTTCTTTACTATAATTTTAACAATTAATAAGAAGTCAGAGAAAAATCTGATGATTTCTCTTGTTATATAAAATACTAAATGAGAGGAGCACCTGGGTGGCTCAGTGGTTGAGCGTCTGCCTTTGGCTCAGGTTGTGATCCCGTGGTCCTGGGATCAAGTCCCACATCAGGATCTCCTCATGGAGCCTGCTTCTCTCTCTGCTTATGTCTCTGCCTCTCTGTGTCTCTCATGAATAAATAAATAAAATCTTTTAAAAAAATACTAAATGAGAAAACTAAGTACTATGTGTATTTATGTAAGAGGTCATCACAGAATCCATTATGTTTTGTGATAATGACTTTCTTCAGGTCTTTCATGACTTTCTTCCTCACTAGAGTACAAGATTTGTGAGGCCCTGTGTGGGCTGGCAGTAGGTTTATCTTATTTAGTGCTTGTCTCCTACATTCTACAATGATATGCATATTGTTAATACATAAGTTGTTTATTCAATAGAAGGAAGGAAGGTATGCTACCCAAAATATCATTCCCATACATTGGCTATTATCTGAAAATACGCAAATTCATCTCTTTAATTTCAAGAAAGGAAATGCTTTAAACTGCTGCCAGTCTTTTACAGCTGACATTTTGCTGAGAGCTGATTTTGATAAGAGAACTAAGAGTCTTTAAGTGTACTAGGAAGTTACAAACATGAAAGGTCAGTAAAAGAAATACCAAAGATATATTTTACAACCATGCAAAAGTCTAAACACTTCGACCTGAATTTGTACTATTACCAAGCTAGTTCTAATAGAACATATACTAAACAGGTTACCATAGAACCATTACTCAAATTATTCAATCACACTTTCCCATCCGCAATCAGTGGATTCCTGAATAATGTCTCTGAAATGTTACAAAGTTCCATGTTTTCAAGGAAAGAATTGATTGTATTTATGAAATTATATGTACTAAGGCAAGAAAAACCTTCTGTAAGGAGACAAAATCCACACAAATCTCATTCCTATCTTTATAGTCCTGTCAATGAACACATTTAAAAATAGGAATTAATACAAAAATACTTTAAAAAAAATCTTTACTCAACCAAAACCGTACCTTCCCCTCAGAATTTTAATCATGGATTTTATTTACATGGTATTCCTTTTGGGGATTTCAAGCTTTAGTGAAGTCTCTTTCCAGTGTCTACCTACAGCACTGCATGGAGTTAAAGACAATGAAAAGTGGATTTTAGAAATGGAAACATAATTTCAATAGCATCACGTCTCTTAAAACCTCTGTGTCTGGGAAAAGAAAATAAAACTAGGGGATCCCTGGGTGGCGCAGCGGTTTGGCGCCTGCCTTTGGCCCAGGGCGCGATCCTGGAGACCCGGGATCGAATCCCACGTCGGGCTCCCTGTGCATGGAGCCTGCTTCTCCCTCTGCCTATGTCTCTGCCTCTCTCTCTTTCTCTCTCTGTGACTATCATAAATAAATAAAAATTTAAAAAAATAAAACTAATTTCTAGGTGATTTTTCAAGCAGTGGACTTTGAAAGTCATCCTTTTAATATATAAATTCTTTGATTTCTAGCAGTCACTGATTGAAAATAGTATATATTGTGTAATTTACAAACTAAAGACATAGCTAACTCATTTAAAAAGATTACTTTGAAGACATTTACTTAGAATCATTTCTAAGTTCAAAGAAATAATATCCACATGGAAGCCTGGGTACATATTTCTCCATCAATAGGATAATTTGTCACAAGCAATTACAGGGCATACATTTAATATAATACCGCCTTTGGAATTTTCTGACAGTTAAACTAGTTCTCCTTGCCAGCTGCAAAGGTGTGGGGTACAGGAACATTTAAGACCTATTAAACTGAAATGACACTTCCATCTTGTTAAAGAAAATTAAAGAACAACTTTCTCAATTAGACTTTTACATGTAAATGATGAAGGACCACTAAAGACATATGATTTGCAGAAATGATGGTGCATGAAAATGAAAATGTTTCAATTCTCAGAGTAGTTTCTATAAACACCATTAGAGCTATGTTTCAGACAATTTTTATAGGTCATATCAAACTAAATCTGAACATGGGACACCCAGGTGGCTCAGTGGTTGAGCATCTGCCTTTGGCTCAGGGCATGATCCCGGAGTCCTGGGCTCAAGACCCATACCAGGCTCCCTGCATGGAACCTGCTTTTCCCTCTGCCCGCGTTTCTGCCTCTCTCTGTATCTCTTTCTCTCTCTCTCTCTGTCTCATGAATAAATAAATAAATAAAATCTTAAAAAAAAAAAACTATATCTAAACATTCCAACTGGTGTAAAATAACAGACTTCATATTCAAAGGCTTGATTGTGAAATAATTTGAACATAAATTTCTAATTAATTCCCTAATTATTCATGTAATTCCCCAATTTTTAAAATAATATTTAAAATCTGATTTAAAAAAACTAAAGTAGTTTTGTTTCATAATTCCCTGTATTTTTAACAATGGAATATTAGGTAAATATTATTTACAAAATTAAATAAAAATATAGCTGTCATCTATCTTCTTTCAACTATGGTTTTCTTAATTTATGAATTTAATAATGTGTTCTTGAATCTAGTTTCTAGTTTGGTTTTGCTAGCCCAATATTTATCAAAATATAAATATATAGTATTGATAGGAATTCACAATAAGAAAATCTTGCTTCCGTTAACTTCAGACATTCTGGATGTTAAGTAAGCCCATTTACTATAGGAACTTCCTATGACTTTTAAGATTTGATTTTTATTTATATATTTGAGAGAGAACAGGTACACACAAGTGGGAGGTCAGGCACAGAGGGGGAAGCAGACTGCCCCCTGAGCAGGGAGCCCAGCATGGTCTCAATCCCAGGATCATGACCTGAGCTGAAGGCAGATGCTTAACAGACTGAGCCACCCAGGCACCCTCTTCCTATGACTTTTAACATACTATTGTGTATCATGAATCTATACTCCCAGTATTGCATAAAGCATTTCTAAGAACAGTTAATCATAAATCACCATTGTTTTAATAAAGCATGATTGACTCCTAAATCTGACCCCAGGTTAGAATTAATAGAAAACATATCAGTAAATACTGATATAATTACAAAGGATGAAGTGGCTTTTTTTAGCCTTTAGGGTTCCTGTAAATACAGGATGAAAATTTCATAATTGTACACATTTTTTTGTGTACACAATATATAATTGTACACAATTGTACAATTATGTACACAATACATAATTGTACACAATTCATAATTGTACACGATTTTTGTGTACACAATACATAATTGTACACAATTGTATACACAAATATTGTGCAAAATGCATGCGTATATATTTACGTATGTGTGTGTGTGTGTGTGTGTGTGTGTAGATTACTTTCCCAAATGTGGCCAAAAAGCTGCTAGCTATTTATCTCAACATCCATTCTGTATTTCTTCCCTGGTAATGGATTCCAGTTTTAGTTGGGCACACTGCAACATGGAATAAAATCTATCTACCAGCAGCCACCTATCCTTGTATGTATCACATGGATTGTGCATATTACATATTTCCCATGTGATAAAGCATTGGGGGAATCCTAAAAGGTAGCTGCAAGTGCACTTCGGCACTTTTGCGTTCTTTCTTCCACACTGCTACCTTAAGTCTTGATGGAATATATAGCCAGAGCAGGCAATCATGGCATTTCCTTACCACTTACCGCCCCCTCCCTGCCGAACAGGGTGTAGACTTTCAAAAGTCACATACCAGTGTTGTAATGTAACTGCATGGACTCCACTGAGTTAATAAGATTCTCTCTCCCTGAATTTGGGAATCTATTATACAGAAAGAGGAGATTCTTGACAGCTGAGTGTTTGGAATAGAAGCATGCTAGACAACTAATCCACCAAATCATATTCTTGAGCATCACAAAGCTGCCCTGGTTTCCAACTTCTCAAGGCTTGACTATTCAATAAATTCTTTGGATTTCCATTTTCTGCCTAAGCCAGCCAGAACTGGTGTCTGTTATTACAACCAAGAGAATGCAATTAGCTTTGCTTAAGGTATGGTAAGTTTGAAGAAAAGTACAACCTAACATGTTGTATCTAACAATCACTGGTTAAATAAAATGCAAACTAAAAATCAGACCAGGAAATGTAGATTAGAAAGGCACTTGTATTGACGCAGCAATTCACACCTCTTCCAATTTCTATTTTCAAGGCTTCTAGTAATCCTGGCACCCATAAATAAACAACTTATTCTTTCAAGCGCCTACTAGCAGTTTGTTCCATCCACATTCTCTCTTCTTTCTCTCTCTCTCTCTCTCTATTACCAGGTTACCTCCTCAAGATAATCTGTTCATCTTTTACAGCCAAAAAAACATCAAAGTCTTCCTCTTGCCCATCAAATCACTCAAACTCACCTCCCTGCCAGTACTTCTATCACCTATTTCTGTGTAGGGGAAGAAAAATAACCCTTTTACCCCTTTGAGTCACTAGCTAGTCTCTACATCTTTTTGATTTTAAGAGTTTGCTTCATTGCTTATAGTTTTTTTAAAAGAAAAAACAAAAATGAAAACAAAATTAGGCCTCATCAAGTGAAGAGAGTCACCCTGATTCTAAGTTAATATACAACCTCACTTTAATTCCAAGCCAACAGTTGAAGAAAAGTAATTAGAGCAAGGGCTCTGGACTCAACATTTGAAGATATCTCAGTGTTAGGATCTTATCCCATGGTAGTAAAAGTCTTTTATGGATTAATTTAGTTCACTAACCTATCAAAATCACCAGGATAGTTCTTGCCCCAATCTGAAGCTTCCCCCCCCCCCACTCACTATAACCATCTTCATGCCAGTTTTCCTCTGCTCTGAAATTGATGAAACAAATTATTTGCTCCTAAAATGATGATGCTCCATGGGTCCTGGGTGGGTGAGTCGGTTAAGTATCCAACTGTTGGTTTTGGCTCAGGTCAGGATTTCAGGGCTGTGAGATTCAATCCCACGTCTGCTCCACGCTGGGCATGGAGCCTGCTTAAGATTCTCTCTCTCCCTCCCTCTCCTTCTCCTTGCTTCCTCTCTAAAAAGAATTTCAATAAATGAATGAATGAATGAATGAATGGTTGACATTCCTAAAATTTTCCTGGCCCTGAAACAGATTAGGCTGGCTTTGGGAGCCCAGACTTTCCGAATCCCTAATAGAAGACTATGAAACTAGTTATGTCCTTGACCACTCCGCAAATTCCTTTGTATCTCCACCCATTTTTCTCCCTTCTGATTATTCCTTTCTCCCTTATTCTACTATCTAGTTCTTACAATTAGACCACTCCTTTGGTGACAATTCCCACCACATCTCTTCCTAGTCTCTTCCAGCCTCTATCAGCTTCTTGTTGTTATCCTCGTGCACCGAGAGTAAGTGCTTCCCAAACTACCTTTGATGAGTGCCCACTTTTATTTTGTGTTATTTTTGCCTTCTTTACCAGATTGCAAGCTCCTAGATGAAAAATCTAGACCCCGTTTTGCAGAGTGCTAGGAGACCACTACTTTCAACATTTCTTGGTTCAATATTGAAAAGAATCTGATTTTGTCATCTTGGTCACTGGTATCAATGCAATGGCATGTCACACCTGCCTTCTTAATTCACAGCTGGTGTACATACTATCCCTCAATTTGGAATACTCTACATCCCTCATCCTGAGGAGCTAAATACTCCTTATCCTTTAGGTCTTACTGCCTCCAAAAAAAAAAGCATTTCTTAAGCCTCAAACTCATTTCTTTATTATTTGACAATTGTAATTGAATAACTGGTAATCAGTTAATTACTGCTATTTAGTGGTTTCCAATTGTGGGTGATTTGCTTCCCCAGGGGATTTTGGCAATGTCTGGAGACATGTTTGGGTGTCATAACTGGGGTGGTAAAGGCTCACTACTGGCATCTAGTGGGTAGAGAGGCCAGGGATGCTGCCAAACATCCTATGATGCATAGAACAGCCCCTCAAAACAACAAAAATTGTCTACCCCAATGTCATTACAGCCAGTGTTTAAAAACCATGTCTAGCTCAATGGCACAATGTGTGCTTTGATGCCACTGAAGAAATTTTAAGATTTCTTAAGCCACTGAAGAAATTTTAATATTTAGCTCCTATAAAATTCTAAGATATTGAAGATGTTAACTACCACAATGAGCACTATTCCCTTTGAGAAGGAGAAATTTTTTTTTTCTTCAGGAAAAGTCATACGTTTTTATTCAATAAATCTTTTGATTACTGTTTCTCTTCTATATCTTTGGCTGCTAGAAAGATTAGAGCCAAATTTGTTCCTTCCAGTGACAATAATATCTGACCATATTAATTTAATTAATTAATTTCTACTAACTTTATCACTGGCTTTATTATTTTCCTATTTTTATTTCCCTTTATTTGAATTTCTTCAACTATTCCTTTCTTCCCTTTGATAAGGCATATACAGATTTTATTTTTTTTTAGTAGAGCAACATTCTTACACTTAAATAATGCCCCATCAAGCTCAAAAGGTTTTTTTTGTTATTGAACAACATGTTTTGGATCAATATGACTTTCACAAGAAGAAATAAAGAATCATTTTATTAATACTTTCAGAATCAGAGAATATTAACAATAACCTAAATATAAAGTGACCTAAGAAGTGATATAGCCAAGTTTTTCATTTTAGGTGAAGAAAAATGCACTAAGTTCACACAGCAGTGCTAAAATGGTATCTATCTAGACTTCCATTTTCCTGAAAGCTACTTCCAAAAATGGACAATACAAATTTCTCCTTGCATGTTTTTCAGGTACCAGAGACTTATGGGAAGTACAAGTGACTACCTCTCAAGAAGTAAACATTTTCAACTTCGAGGAGCCTGTGATTTTTGTAGCAAGAACATCATGGAACCTACCACTTTAGAGTTCTATCACCTGAAACATCAATTTACCCTGAAGAAAATGACAAGTCAGAATGCTGCTGGTTCCTGTAACATCCTTTGAGAAAAGGATGATTTATACTCATAGATTAGTGTCTGTTCCCAAGAGATAAGCAGATACAAGTACCTCTTGAGGATACTATTTGAGAAATCACTCTTTTTAAAGAAGTCACCTATATCCACAATGTACCTCTTGAAATCACAAAGGGCGTGACTTACTATTTTAAGAAAAATGGAATTAGCTATTCCATTTTTATAAAGTCTCTCAAATAAGTTCATGTTTTACTTTTCACTAACTTGTAGGCGGTCTATATTTTTTGCAGTAAAACACAAATTTTGTTTTTTCCATCTTTATAGAGGTATAATTGACATGTAACATTGTATAACTTTAAGGAGTACAATATAATGATTTGATAGATATATATATTGCAGAATGATTATCATAACAAAGTTAACACTTTCATCATCTCATATAGTTACAATTTCTGTGTGTGTGTGTGTGTGTGTGTGTGTGTGTGTGTGTATGGGTATGGTAAGAAATGTTAAATTCCACTCTATAACAACTTTCGAATATACAATACAGTAGTGTTAACTGTAGTCCCCATTCTATAAATTACATAGCCAGAACTTACACATCTCATAAGTAAAAGTTGGTATGCTTTGACCACCTTTACCCATATCCCTCACACCACCCTGCCCACCCTCCACCTCTGACAACCACGAATCTGCTCTGTTTCTACAAGTTCCATTTTTTACAGTATACATACAATATTTGCCTTTCTCTGTCTGATTCATTTCACTTACGAAATGCTCTCAAGATTCATCCATGTTGTTGCAAATGACAGGATTTACATCTTTTTTATGACTGGGAAATTTGGAATATTATATATGTGATATATAATGTTGCTATATAATATATAGCTAATAGAATATTATCTTTATTATCTAAATAATATTATATATATGTAAAAATTTTTTCTTTATCCATTCGTTGATGAAGACTTAGGTTGTTTCCATGTCTTGGTTACTGTAAATAATGCTGCAACAAACATGGGGCGCAGGTACCTCTGAGATAATAATTTCCTTCAGATATATACCCAGAATTAGAACTGCTGGATCACATATGGTGGTTCTATTTTTAGTTTTTTGAGGAACCTCCATACTGTTTCCATAGTAGCTGTACTAATTTATAGTCCCATCAACACTATATAAGTATTCCCATTACTCCACATTCCCATTCCCATCTCCACATATATCCTCATCATTACAGGATCCACATCCTGTAATCTTTTGTCTTTTTCTATAACAGCCATTCTAAAAGGTGGGAGGTAATATCTCACTATGGTTCTGATCTGCATTTTCCTGATGATTAGAGATATTGCATACCTTTTTATGTTGGCTATTTGAGTATCTTTGAAAAAATGCCTATTTAGGTCTTTTGCCCATTTTTAATTGCATTTTTTTTTGCTATTGAATTTTAGGATTTCCTTATATATTCAGATATTAATCCTTATCAAATATGTGGCTTGCAAATATATTCTCATGTTCAATAGTTTGCCTTTATGTTTTTTTGATGGTTTCTTCTCTTTGCAGAGCTTTTTGTTAGTGTAATCCTACTTGTTTTTATTTTTGCTTTTGTCACTTGTGGTTTGGATGTCATATCCAGGAAATCATTGCCAACATCAATGCCAAGGAACTTTTTTCTGTATGTTTTCTCCAAGGAGTTTTATGGTCTCAGGCCTTAAATTTAAGTCTCTAATCCACTCCAAGTTAATTTTCATGAGTGTTATAAGATAGGAGTCCAGTTTCATTGTTTTGCATGTGAATATTCTGTGTGAATAAATAAAAACCATTTATTGAAGACTATCTTTTCCCATTGAGTATCCTTCACTCTCTTGTCAAATATTAGTTGACCATATATGCAAGGGTTTATTTCTTGGTTCTCAGTGCTATTTCATTGGTCTATGCGTGTGTTTTTATGCCAGTACCATACTGGTTTTGATTACTATAGCTTTGTAATATAGTTTGATATCAGGACACGTGATGCTTCTAACTGTTCTTAGAATTTCTTTGGATGTATGGGAAGTGGGGATGGTTTGTGGTCCCATATGAATCTTAAGATTGCTTTTTCTATTGGTGAGAATAATGCCATTAAAATCTAGATAAAGACTACACTAACATGACAGATGTCTTGGGTAGTGTGGACAATTTAACAATATTAATCCTTCTGATCCATAAACATAGTGTACCTTTTCCATTTGTTTGTGTCTTCTTCAATTTCTTTCATCAAAATCCTGTAGATCCTTTGTACAGCTCTTTCACTTCCTTGTTTAAATTTTCTTCTGATCACATTCTGAAGAAGATTGCTTTATTTCTCTTCCAGGTATTTTGTTGTTAGCCTATAGAAACAGTTTCTGTGTCTTGCTGCTCTCTCATAAATCCCATAGGCTCTCTTCACTCCTTTTTTATTCTTTTTCTTTTTTTGCTCCACTGACCAGATAATTTCAAATGACCTCTCTTTCAGTTCACTGATTCTTCTGCTTTGTTAAGTCTGCTGTTGAAGCTCTTTACTGAACTCTTCAGGATCCTGAAGAATTTTTAGGATTTCTGTGTGTCTGTTGATGGTATCTTTGTTGAAGTTCTCATTTTGTTCATGCAGTTTTCTTAATGTCATTTAGTTGTGTCTTTTTGGAGTTTACTGAACTTCTTTAAGACACAATTCATATAGGCCTTTTTTATTTAGGATCAGTTATTAGGGCTTTCTGAGTTTTCTTTGGTGGCATCATGACTAACTGACTCTCCAGGATCCTTGATTCCTTAATTGGCATTTGTACATTTGAGTAAGTATTTCCCTCTTGCAGACTTTACAGGTTCACTTCAACAGGAACAGACCATCACCAGTCAGATCAGTTTGGGGTACTAGACAGGTTAGTTGGTAGCATCTATGGGCATACAAGTCTTGCTATGAGGGTCTTTAGTTGGACAAGGTCACTGTTCTGAGGTCAGAGAAATGCCACTGGCTAGCCTCCACAGTTGAACAGGTCTGCCAGCTGGATTGTTTCCAAGGGGAACCACCAAGCGAGCTCCTGTATCAGGCAGGCTGCCAATTATGCTCCATGGTCAGTGTGGTCACTCACTCAGTTCTATAATCACCTCTGCTTGGGTGAGGCCATGTTCTCTGAGAGGGTTGTGCCACTGGTCTGACTCTATGACTGGGAAGAGCTATGGACTAGGTTCTGCAATTGCTCCTGATGGGTAGAGTCTCAGACTATTCTCCCTGACTGGATGGCAGCACTGAAATCCATGTTTTGGGTTTTATATTTGGTTGGAACCTCAGGATGTCTTGTGTGATCAGGTTGGGCTACAGACTGTTAGTTAACTGAATAGCTAGGGCTACAGGCTGTACTTTGTCATCAAGTGCAAGGTTGCTGCCTGGGCTCTCTGATTGCAAAGGGCCTCAAGCTGTATTCTGCATTTGGATGGAGCTGGAGACTATGGTCCATAGTCAAGAAGGGTCTCTCTCTGGGCTTCCTTGTCAGGTAGAGCCTCAGGTTATGCTCTGTGATTGGGTGAGATCACCGGCTGGGCTCCTTCCTCAGGCAAGGCTATAGGTTTGTGTTCAGCAGTCCGTCAGGGCCATAGTTTGGGCTCTGTTGCAAAATAGGGCTGGACCCAGTGGCTATGTGATATTGTAGGCTGGCTTGAGGGTGCCTAGTGTCATTGTTAGGGCTCCCTGTTCTCACATGGCTAGAAGTTATACTTAAGAGTTGGCCTGAAAAAAAAAAAAAAATAAATAAAAAATAAAATAAAATTAAATTAAATTAAATTAAATTAAATTAAATTAAATTAAAAAAAAAAAAAAAGAGTTGGCCTGAGCTACTGGCTTGGTTCCTTGGCCAATCAGGGCCATAGGACAAGATGCACAAATGCCCAGATTTGCTGGCCAGTGTCTCTGGTCAGGCTGGAGTGGAGGATATACACAGTGGTAGGGCAGAGCTGTGAATTTGTTTCTCTGCCTAAACAAGAGTAGAGAATAGGCTCCATAGTGAGTACAGTTCATTGGCTGGGACTCAAATTAGGCAGAACTCCTGATCAAGCTCCTTGGCCAGATGTGCCATCACTTCAGCTCTGTAGACAAACAGAGCCACTGGTTAGGATTTCTGCTTGGGTGTTGCTGCAAGCAGGAATGTCATCAGCCAAGATCTGAGCACTGGTTTAAGCCCTGCCCCCTTCTCTGTCTCCATCTGCCAACCAATGTTCAAGACCTTGTGCAGTGAGACCTGAGGGGGCTTCCAAGACAGTGTTCTGCATCACTGATGAAGCTAGATGTCCACCTGAGTTCTCTGTCTCCTGCTAGAGAAAATGTAGGCTCAGAGGGGTCTTGGTGTGGCACTGTGTTAGCCTGGGGGAAGGGCAATTCAGTCTCAGTGGAGACATGCCTCTTGCCCTCTCCACCTCTGTGATGCAGGGGGGTGCTTCAGCCTCACCCCTGGGTTCTGGGATTTTCACAACAGTATCTTGCCTATGGATAGTTGCTAGCTGGACTTCTTGTAAGGGTGATTGAAGTCAGGAATGATCTATATTGCCATCTTGAAGATATCACTCCACTAGGAATTTTTTTGTTTCAGATTTCATCATTGAATTATTCCCCTCAGTAATTCCTGCTGCAAGTTAACACTAGAATTGGATAGGATAATTCAACATATCCTACAGCACTTTTCTAGCCTTTATTTTCATTCACTAATATATCATAATGACATGAATTAGATCAATTTCTTCTCTACTGTATCTCTAGCACAGGTCACTTACAAAATGGATATGAAGAGTTATTGAGTGATGCACTTAAACTACAGAAAGAAGGCCCCTTAGTATTTTTCACTCCATTATAAAATAAATAAGCTCAACTTAGGTTTCTAAGTTAGTCCACAGTTGGAGAATTATAGTAATTTTTGCACCCAAGTGATGAATCAATTCCCTCAACAATATAGTGCCAAGAAAAACTTATTTTACTAATAAATATATTAGTATATTTTATGTATATCTATATGTACATATAGATGTATATATAATTGTAATAACTATATATTACTAATGTGTTAATTAACTATGTAATGTATTACATGGTAATAACTATGCCCTAATAACTTAATTTTATGGTATTATTTATTTCCATATAAAGAATTTCATTTACCTTTTAAATCGTAATGGAATAATCTTTGAATATGTTGACATTCTAGCTGTGCCTTACTAATTTTTCTCAAATTTTTGACCTGATTTATTACTTGCTATTATTTGATATTAAAGATGTTTTAAGCAGCTGTGTTATATATTCTCAGCTGTGTTAGCCTATAAAAAAAGAGGCTAATTCCTAATCTCTTTGCCTTATATCATGTAAACGGTATTTGAACGAATCAAGAATAGAAAAAATATAGAGGGTTCTTTCTTCATTTCTAACACCGTACACAATGTCTCAAAAATGTGCCTTGGGGTCTCAGAGCCTAGAAAGAGGAACACTTACATTGATTAATCTTAAGTGTTGCTGGTGGGCTGTTGGTCCCTAAGTCCTACCATTTACCATCTAAGACATCAAAAATATAAGGAAAATTTACCTAATAGGAAGAAGTTCATTGCTTTACCGATAACATATGTCAAGACATCCCTAGCATGCTGCTTCGGTACCCAGTCCAAGGTAAAAAATAACACTGGATTGGAGAACATGGATTAGGCCCAAGGATTCCTGTATACTCTCAAAAAAAAAGATGGCCAGGTTGCTTAATTTAAAAGGTCAGAAGTGAAAAGAAACATCTCCTTATGGGTCTGATCTTCAGTCTCAACTTTTTAGACATACTAGTCCTATCCACTAATAAAACAGGGCCAATTAATGCCCATCATCTTACCAATCGAACTGGTTACTCTTCCTCCAGAGCAGGGCTGGAGGGCAGGAGAATGCTCAAGAAGAGAGATAAGCAAGAGAACAGAAGACTGAGGGAAGGGCTGAATGTTTCAGAAAAGGAGTCAAAACATCCCTTTGATAGATATGCAGTGGGTTGCCAAGAAAACTGATAATCTCACACCTAATCATGGAATACTCTGTGTTTTAAAAGTAATAAATGACTTCAAATAATTTTGCTGAATTTTATTTCATTTCAAAATAGACACTATATATATACCATAAGCTGTATAGTTTGAAGCTAAATAGTAAGTTGGTGATAGAACTTATATCTGAAGATTCTGAATAGAAAGTAACTCTCCTAGCATTTTATTGGCAAGAGTTCTTTTTAAAACTCCTATTGTAAGCTTGTATTAAGATTCAATGACTTATTTTTTAAACCAAAATATTTATCTAATTTCACATTTTTGATGGCCTGATTCAGTAGTATAGTCTCCTGAAATTAGATAGTAACCCACATTTTTAACTTAAAAACCAAACCGATCTTACAAAAAATACTGCCAAACTCCCTCAATCATATAGAAATAAAAAAGATGATTTTTTTAAAAATTGTATTTAACTTGAAATCAATTCAGCCAGTTTCTGTGGGTAAACACAGAATCAAAATAGAAACTGAAAAAAATTAACATTTCTTTTCTTCCCCCAAAAAAGCACATCTTTTGCTGTAAGTGCCAAGTTCCTGGAAGCCAAAAGTTTGATTACGAATATCAAACACAACTCTGAATTTTTACTTATGACCCACCTTTCACTTTTGTTTTCCTTTCAGGAATGAAGATACATAGATACTGTATTATTTCATCTCCCTAGTAAACATGATTTCATACCATATACATTGCCTCAGTCATTCCTTGATATCTTTAATTCTTAGAAAAGGATCCCCTTGGAATGCCTACTAAGCAAACCAGCACTGAAAATCCAGGTCTAAAATAAAGCTAAATAGCTAACACTACAGAAAACTTATTTCTTATAGTTTATACTTATAGAAGAAAGTTTATTTCTTATATGAGTAACACATTACAAATATGTGGGATCCTACAAAATACAACAAAAAATTTCCATCTCTTCCTACTTCAGCTATGTTTCCTTCCATGTAAACTTTTTACTGCATAGCTTAAGAGTAGGTTAGCACTTTTGTTATTAACCACATTTTTCAAGAGTTTATAAAAGTGTTGAAATTTCTTTTCTACCTTTCTTACTTGATATTACAAGAAAACTCAATTATATGTTCGGAAACGGGAGAAGATTCATTTTAAGTGTTTTTATATTTTTTCTTTTACCACTTCACACTGAAACCAAAGTAAGCTTTTCTTCCAACAACACAGGGATTGAAATTTTAGGACTCAAAATAATCAGACCTATTTTATTCTCATTATATCATATAACTTTTCTGTATTTAAAAGAAACAATTTAAACATCAAAAGAGTAAAAAAGAACTCAAGATTTTTAATTTTTCTTAAAACTTTTTCATCATCTTTTCTTTTTGCCTGCATTAATGGCAAAATTGCTGTGAACCAACTTAGTAGTACAAAAGACAAAAACTATAATATGAAATAAATCTGTAAATAATTTTCAAAAGTCCTCAACAAATTTCAGAAATATTTACTGGTAGCATTTTTTAGACTCTGGAGGTATAAAATATAATTTATGTAGATATGTAATATTGTATGCTCAGTTTTAATACCTAGAAGAGCTTGTACCCCAGATATATAAATAACACTTTCTTACAAGTATATTTAGTTATTATGATCAGGGAATCCTATATCTCTTTCACATGCTATTGTAATATAATTGGATATTACCAATATGCATGAAAAGGGAAAATGTAGATGTATCCATTTAGACTACAACAAATTAAAAACAGAAATATATCATTTTTGCATTTGTTTGTGTAATATCTTGTGCTCCACATAGTTATCATGGGCAGCATTTAAAGTTGGTATGGAATAGAAAATCAAGAATAAGGATTGTGATACTTAAAGATATTCTGGTCTTAATAATTCTACACCATAAGTAACTCCTGAGTCAGTGGTACAATAAATCGTATGAAACTTATTAATTATACTAAATTCACTGTTTGATTAAAGATATTTCCTAATTTTTGAGACATTTTATATTACTGAGGCTCTGGCTTCAAGAAATGTGCTACTACAATTGATATATTAGTTGTTATTTTTGTTTTGTTTTTTTTTTTAAAGATTTTATTTATTTATTCATGAGAGACACAGAGAGAGAGAGAGAGAGAGAGAGAGTCAGAGACACAGGCAGAGGGAGAGGGAGAAGCAGGCTCCATGCAGGGAGCCCGATGTGGAGCTCGATCCCATCCCGGGTCTCCAGGACCAGGCCCTGGGCTGAAAGCGGTGCTAAACTGCTGAGCTACCCAGGGCTGCTGTTATTCTTTTTATTATCATTATTATTATAATTTAAAGTAGCTGATATTAAAACTACAAGTGTTTTGCTTTGGCCCTAATCATTTCCATATCAAAAACACTTTGAATAGAATTCTAACTGCATCTCCATTGAATTCAACAAACTTCAACAAATTTCTACTTTCTTTATAATTAACAACTAATATCTAAATGAAAGCTTAGGCCTAGTCTAGATCACAATTATTTTTAGTGCAAATATTTTTTAAATTTCTTTGTGGCTGAAAGAAAAGTTTCAAAGTAGAACATGAGTTTTAAAAGCATATTCCATTAAATGTTTTAACTGTTCCACAGTGGCTTCAGAGTTAAAGACAGATGATACTATTACTTCTCTTCTATGTAACAGGAGTTCCTAGTTGAGTGAAGTATGCCTGAGAAAAACTAAAAATAAAATATAGTCTAAAAAACTTCAATCTAAAGCACAGAGCAAAATAGTTTATTTCCAATAGCAGACTAAAGACGTCTCATCAGCTTCTTTTGTGCATTGCCACATCACATTAAAGGAATCAAACTCACCATGAAATTCAAAGATCAATTTATATTATGTTATGAAACAACGAATCTCTTTTTGTCTGTCATTTAAAACCTAGAAGCAGTAACATCTTTTGTTTCAATTATATGTCTAAGTTGGATTTATATAGCACAAACACACAGCAAGTAATCTCTCCTGACTACTCAGGGAAAGCAGACAAAATTATTTCTGGGATTAAACACTTTTTTCATGAAAAGTCTCTCTTAGCAAGTTTTATATGCTTGAAAAAGCTGTTCATAGATTTTTTAAAAATCCAATAACAAATTGAGAAAGTGAAAAAAGCAGCCATCAGACTCAAATCAAAATTTAACAGAGATGAAGTTTCAGAGACAATTAATCACTAGTTTAATCTTTAATCAGCAATAAAATAAAATGGTGTAAAGTCTGATGAAGCAAAATCTGAAAATGCTTGGCTATTTCACACATGTATTTTGGACATAGTTAATATATTCAGCTCTAAAATGTTGTGTATTACTACAATAGTTAGTAACAACAACACTTTGGGGTAAATATTTCTAGCAAAACCTAAATTACTCTAAATTACAATAATTTCAATAACTTTACCTCAACTTGCTTGGCCTCTGTTAATAATATGGAACTATATAAAAGACGTCTTTCCAGTCTTTTTTTTCTCATTTTTAATTTTTTTTTCATTGTGGTACACTTACCACTTTAGTCCCCATCCCCTATTTCCTCCATCCTCCCACCTACCCCGCCCCGCCCCCGGCGGTAAACATCAGTTTCTTTTCTATAATTAAGTGGCTGTTTCTTGGTCTTTTTTTTTAACCTTTGCTTGTTTATTTAATTTCTTATACTCCATATATGAGCAAGATCATATGATATGTCTTTCTCTGACTTATTTCACTTAGCATTATATTCTCTAACTCTATTCATATTGTTGCACATAGCAAGATTTCATTTTTATCACTGAATAATATTCCATTGTGTACGTGTGTATGAGTATATACACATACACACCATATCTTCTTTATTCATGCATCTATCAAAAGACACTTGGGCTGCTTCCATAGTTTGGCTACCGTAAATAATTATGCAATAAGCGTAGGGGTGCAGTATCCCTTGCAAAATTTTATGTAAAAATTCAAATTTAGAAATGAATATGATAACTTCATACAATTCAGTCAGTCCTTTAATTTCTTACTAGATTTTGAGACCATTTTTATTGCTGCTTTTATTTTAGTTCAAATAATAAACAAAACTGAATCCTACTCAAAATCTTCTACATAGGTAGGACTGCTTGAATTATAGACCTTCATGTTGAAGAACATTCTTTTAGAACCATCCCAGTATTTGATTTTGATACTATGAAGGTCTTCAATTTTTGTCAATAGTATTTGTTGAGCCAGAATCCTCCTCAATCATCTGGTCATTTGACATTGTTTGACCATTCATTCCTTCTTAAATAATTTTCTCAGCTGGGATCTACCAATGCAAGTACACTTACTATCTTTCAGTTCCTTCTTTTTTAACTTCTATTCCTGCTTCTACTTCCAAATTCTATATTTTTCCAGGTTTTATCTCTAGTCTTCTCTTTCCTCACTGTACTTACCATTATTAGCTTGTTTCTTCAAATATCATCCTATTTACTAGGTAACCAAATACGTAATTCTAGTCTTCCTCTCTCATGAAAGCAATAGTCCAGGATTCTTGTCCGCAAGCACCACTTAAAGTAGCCACCAAACACTGCCAAACCTATTACCTAGAGGCCTCTAGAATCCATGTCTTCTTATATAATATCATTTCACTATTAATAGCTATTTCATGCCCTAGTTACATCCCTACTCTCATTATAATCTCCCAGTGTGTCTCCCCTGTTTCCTATTCTAGAATGGCAAATTGTTTCTGTCCCCTCTGCCAGCTTCAATTGATTGGTAATGGAAATCCAGAGTGCTACCTTGAGAAAGGTTCTAAGCATATTTGCGCTCAGTAGGAAGAAGTTCTATGTTGGATCAGTGAAGTCAGCCCTGTGGGACCACTCCAACCCATCCTTTCTATCACTGTCAGAATTTTTTTTTAACCAAGGTGCAGTGTGAGAGTGATCTTTTAAAAGTAAAATTCAGATCATATACTCTCTCTGCTTTAAAGTCTTCTTTTGTTCCCAACAGCCTGGCAAATAAAGTCCAAACTCTTTGAATGCTGCCACATGAAGTTTTTCAATAACCTGGCCCCAAACAGCCAACAGCCCTTAGTATTCCTTCTCCATTTCAGCCCACTTATGTGTAATTACACTAGTACTTCTTATTCATTATTGTATTTTTCCTTGTCTGTATCTTTATTCCTACATTGCCATTGGCCCAAATCATACTCAAATGTCAAAGTCCAGCCCAAATGCCACTCCCTTTGTATAACTTCCCTGGACTTTTTTAGGCATTGTTGACAACCCTCCCATAACCTTCTAAAAAATTATTTCCTGGTACACATCTCATTCTGCAATTGTTGGTACTTTGAGGGATGTATCTTTCTCATCTTTGAACCCCCTCAGTCTTAGGGGGCCTCAATCATAGAAGTAATTCAATATATCTTTAATAATGAATTCTCATGAAGAATCTATAAAATCATTTTAATCACTGTATTTATAACTTTAGCAACCTAGCACTATTTTTATATTGTCTTTTTTCCCTTTATATAAATGGCATATTTTGTAACAGCTAAAACAGTTAAGTTTGAGATATCACACTATAGTCAAAGGAGTACAAAGCAAGAGATGAAACTTTATTTTTTAACCTATAGTAGCTATTAGAGTGTATAGTTTTGAGGTCAAACACCACAGAGTGTGTTTTCCCAGATGTCAGAATGTATTTGAATTAAAAAAAAAAAAACCTACATGGGTAACACGCGCACAATTAAACTTACTGCCACCACTAGGTCTTGCCCAAGTTTGAAACAATTCTTCCTAGATATCTTAAATGCGGGGGCTATCATTTGACACATGAAAATTCCAACTTTGCTAAAAAGGAAAGCTATATGGAAACCCTGGCAGTGTTTCTGATATGCTTCCAGAATGAGATAAGATTGTGAAAAATGTTTTACAGTCTTGCTAATCAAACTGTGCTCCGTGGAGAAACAGCATGTCATGGCCTAGGAGCTTGTTAGAAATGCAATATCCCAGTTCCCACCAACGTCCTACTAAGTAAGGATATATATTTTTAACAAGATCCCCATGCCATTCGTATATGGATTAACAATTGAGAAGCCCCAATGTTTATAGCAGAATTATCTACAATAGCCAAATTATGGAAACCACCCAAATGTCCACTGACTAATGAACGGATAAAGAAGATGGGGCAGATACATACAATGGACTATTACTCGGCCATAAAAAAAGAATGAAATCTTGCCATTTGCAATGACATGGATGGAGCTAGAGTGTATTATGCTAAGAAAGTAAGTCAGTCAAAGACAAATCCCCTATGATTGCACTCATTTGTGGAATTTAACAAACAAATGAGCTAAGAGGGAAAAGAGAGAGAAGGAGAGAGAGGCAAGACAAGAAACAGCCTCCTAACTATAGAGAACAAAATGATGATTACTAGAGGGGAGGTGGTGGGGGGATGGGTTAAATAGGTAATGGAGATTAAGGAATGCATTTGTGATGAGTACCAAGCATTGCATGGAAGTGCTGAATCACAAAGTTATATAGCTGAAATTAGTATTATATTGGATGTTAACTAACTGAAATTTAAATAAAAACTTAAAAAATGAATACTAACAAAAAATAGAAATTAAATTTATAAAGAATGAAGATTTGAGTCAAACATGGCAGATTCAATATTCTTGCTTATCTCTGCTCTTTTTGAAATTGCACTAAAGTAATAGTAAAAAAAATAAATAGATCAATAACAAAACTTAAACCACAGGCTAGAGGAAGAAGAATAATGAGTCTTAAAATTTTAGAAGATGGAAAGGAGTAGTATAAACTTAGCTGACAAAAAAAAAATCTGAAACCTAAATGACAAAGATCAAAAGACAACTACAAAAACTGATGCAGACCATAAAACCCATAGAATTTCAGGAATTGGAAGCACTGAGTGACTCTAAAAGTGGGGGTATTTAAAGGGGCAGATATTAATCCTCCAGAATCCTTCCTAAGCCCATGAAGTTAGGAGCTTGCCTATTCTCTGGAGGCACTGAACCAGAAACTGTCTGGATTTGGGTATACCTGACACAGATGAGAACAGTGGAGAAGAAAGTGATACTCTGTATATTGGATTTTGAAATTTTTCTATATTTGGCTTTCATTTTATTTTTTATTATTATTATTTTTTAAGTAGGCTCCTTGCCCGAAATGGGGCTTGAACTCACTACCTGAACTCAAGAGTCTCACACTCTACTGAGTTAGCTAGCCAGGTACCCCCTTTGTTGGCTTTCAAAAGGCTGAGAATTGAGCTTATGATACACGGTTAAGATTTTGCACAGTTTCTTTCCAATAAAATTAATCCACTTGAAAGAAAGGAAATTTCAGGTGCAGACTTTTGGCATCTTCCCAATATAGTAGAAAATCTCAATACTTTCATACAATTGTGAGGATCATCAATCCATGGATTTCCTCATGTAGAGAACATCCAATTAGGTCTTTTGTGCTTCTATCTCGAATGGGAATATATAACTGAGAATACCCAACCCTTTGAGTATTAGCTTATATATGGAAGATAATGACTGATAAACAAGAGGTGGGAAAAGAAAAATCAATTAAAGGCAGAAAATATTAAAAACTTTCGTATATGTTCCCAGAGAGGTAAAACATGAAAGTATGTTTTATGTTTATAAAGCAAGAGCAGAATATTATGTTAGCTTCTTAAAAACAAACAAACAAAAATTCTAGGAAATTAAAAATATGGTGGTGAGAGGCACCTGCATGGCTCAGTAGATTAAACGTCTGCCTTTGGCTCAGGACATGATTCCAGTGGCCTGGAATTGAGCCCTGCATTGTGCTCTCTGCTCAGCATCAAGTCTGCTTCTCCCTTTCCCTCTGTCTGCCACTCTGCCTACTTCTGCTCTGTCAAATAAATAAATCTTTAAAAAATATATGATGGTGAAATCTCCTGTTGGCATTGTTACTTGAATCCACAGAAGGGTTAGAAGATACCATACAATTGGGAAAATCTCCCACAGACAGACAACAAAAAGGTGAAAAGATAAAAAAAAATAAGAGATAAAAGAGAACAGATTGTGGATAAATAAAAGAATGTATATCCAAAAGAGCTATAGACATCAGACTAATTAACAGATTTGAAAGAAAGAAGATAGAAAATGGAGATAAAGAAATAACTTGAGACTTTCTGAAAACTAAAACACATTAGTTCCCAGATGAAAACAGCCCACTGAAGACAATAAAGTGGATAAAACCAAAAATATACCCAAACTAAGTAATATCATATTGCTATTTCATAACACTAAGAATAAAGAGGCATTCAAAATTTCCAGAAAGAAAAAAATTCTATCACACACAAAAGATTTTCTATTCGAACACTCTCAGTCTTTTTCCATTGCAACATTTGAAGTAGAAATCAGTGGAGCAATGCCATTAAAATTATAGGTAATTTTTTTTAATCCAGAATTGTATACCCAGCCAAAAGAGCAATCATGCATTTAACATCAAAGCACTATGTCTTAGAAAATTATGAGGGTAGTGAGTCACTAAATCAAGAGAGCAAACCAAAAAAGAAAAGACGTCAGATCCAAAAAAAATAAAAATAAAAAAGGATTAACACAGTGAAAGGACAAAAGAATTCCCAGGAGGAATAAATGAGTGTTCCTGGACGACAGCCTGCAGAGAGCCTAAATATTAGTAAATTGAGATTGGAGTAAGGAGGCAGGGAAGTCCAAGAGAAATGACTACAATACAAAAAGAGAAGAGAAAAGGACAGAGCATTACCCTATGAATTTAGCCAAGATTCTGATTTTTTTCTTTTATCAGACCTGTAGGTTTATTTAAGTCAAAACCCTAGGTATGCATTACATTAATAATGTAAAATAAGTTCAGTTCAGTTTCTCTTAATAATGTATCAAACACCTAAATTAACACTTTCCTCAAATGAAAAAATCCTTCTCCTCTTGAAATATTTAGCTCACTTCTTTAAATCAAAAAATAAATCACTATAGACTAAAATAATAAATTCTCATAATAAATTCTCACTTACTGATTCCTTAGTTTTTTCCCCAAGATTCCCCTCAACACAGATTCACTTTATATTTAGTCATTCTTTACTTTTTCATAGTTATTCTCACTTACATCATTAATTTGATAAAATTACTCGCAACGAAAGTTTGAAATGAAACTATAAAAACAAAAATAATTAAATCAAAATTATAACACAGAAAAAACTTTTGCTCATGAAATGTAATTTATTTCACCTTGTAATAACAAATTCAGTAACCAAATTAGTTACCAATCATTAACAAATTTTTGTTTCTGTCAATCACATTGATTAAAATGACTGCACAATTTTGATCTCCATTTCTCTACTTTATTTATAGATTTCTCTTCACCCTGGAGTCTCTTGAGACAGGAAACACCACATTGTCAAGTTGACTTGATAAGATTGCTACTCACCTACCTATACATTGAAACATTAAATGAGGCATGATTCATTTCCTTCAGGGACTCATGCTAAATAAAGCAACCTCGAGTAATATGTTGTCTAGGACAGAATAAAGAATAATGGCAAAAATCAAACATATCTAATACTGTACAGTTGCTTAAAAGTAAGACTTATTTCTCTCATGCGGCTTCTGACATAAAATAATGATATTTTATTAAGAGAACATTCTCAAGTTATATTGTGAGACATTCAACAGCTTAAATGCTAAAAACATGTTTTTAGAAAGTGGCACAGTGATGAAATGGTATTTTTTCTCTAAGAGCTATATTAGGAAACTGGATTAAGACGTCTCTAAACTATTTTTTAAAGCAGATTTAGTTAGGTAATAATGATACTTAACATTGTTCGTTCCATCTATTTTAACCATGAGAACCATGTAACTTCGTAGTCTCTTACAGGATTTACTCCATTGGCCCAAATCACTGAACTAAATAAAGTAAGTGAATAGTTACTTCTGATACAGACACATACTCAATTGGTTTTCATGAAAGCAAGGAAATTAGAGTTGGATGGGATGATACTCTAACAATTTCATTCTGTAAATGACAAAACCAAAGTTATGAGAAAAATAAATGACTTGCCATGAACTTTTCAGTAGATGGCATTATACTGTTTTTCATCATCTGAATTTGTTTCTTTTGACATGACAATTAATATTACTAATCACCAATGTGTGCAAAACACTAGAATACTTTATGTGCATTGTTAATAATCATCCTAACAGTCCCAGTGTTATTTTTATACATTAAGAATCTGATTCTCAGAGAGGTAAGTGAACTCCACAATACCACATAGCCAGTAAATGGCAGGATAAGATCTTCTAAGCCTATATTGTTTAGCTGCGTCATGCTGAGTACCACTTAGATTGGCCAGGTCACCTGATTCAGACAAAATTTAAAAAGGAAAAAAAAAGCTATATTTGCAAGTTTTTCATCACATGTTTTGCTACATTGAATCATAGAAGCTGAAGAAAATTATAATTTGTTTCGACACACTGCTGCAATATAAAATACCATTGTCATTTTAAAGTGGTAAACCAAGTTAATAGGACATTAATGAAACCCAATGTTTGTTTTAATAAATCCAGATGTACTGTAGTTTAAATAATGTTTCTCACAAGATTAGTAACTATCGTCTGATTGCTTCATGTCATGTGCTTAAGGTTTAATTATAAAAATGCACATTAACACAACTATAAAACATCTTCCATAACTTTATAAAAAGATTTAGTAAAAAATTTAATTTAATTTCAATTATACAAAGCAGAGGAAAAAAATATTAAACTTGTAACATTCAACCATAAGTCAATGTATTATAGTTATTAATTTATTAGTATAATACAATGAGACTGTTCTCAAGGTTGAAGTACAGAAAGACTGTTTTCCTAAGTCTTGAACCATCAAAAGAAAAATAGTTGGTAATCCTACATTTGCTGAGAAGTAAATAAGGCTATGAGTTTGTATTGTTAATTTTAACCAAAGGTATTAAAGTCAAAATATTAAAATAAAAATGTCTTAATTGTGTTACCTTTAGGGATTTAAAGAAAACAGTTTAGGAATAGTAGATACCTTTGCTTAGTAGAACATTTATCAATTACTAAAATTCCGTGTACTCTGTACTCCAGAACATGTGTTCTTAAGGGGTAACCAAATTCTTTAAAAAAATCCAAGAATTTTTTAAACTTTTATCACAAACCCTTTTGGACTCTAATGCAAGCTATGGCCTATGACCCACAAAAATGTACTTGAGCTCATACACATATAGTATGACCCACTATTCTAAGGAATTTATAGATACCCTAATTGAGAACTTTTACCTCTCATTGAATTGAAGCTGAGAAATACTGGGGACCTGAAATTTCACCCAGATGGAGTTATCCTAAAAATTTTCTGAGTTATTAAAATATAATCTTATGGGTTAAGGGTTATCTCAAGCTATATAATATCTTTATCTATGTTCCTGATTTTTTATCCATTTAATAATTGGCATTAGTTTATCTTAATTATTATCTTTCATGCAAGTCTGGCCTACTGAGGGTCAACCAAAATGGATTTCTCTGTTTTCTTTGTGCGTTTGTTTCTAGCCTAAAAAAGACTTCTACTATAGTATCTACTCCAAATTACTACACTCTGTTTTTGTATACACACACACACACACACACACAATCTCCACTTATTTATAAGTTTCCTGAAAACAGGGACATATTAGTCACTATTTTTAACCACAATGTCTAGTGTAGTACTTTATACATAGTAGTGATAAGTATTTACTAAGTGAATAAATGTGCTGATAGTACAGCATATAGCACACTTTATCAACATCCTCCATCCTCACAGTCATGCATTTCTGCTAAGTTCCAGATTTCTTTTCTTTTCTTTTTTAGATTTATTTATTTATTCATGAGAGGCACAAAGAGAGAGGTAGAGACACAGGCAGAGGGAGAAGCAGGCTCCTTGCAGGGAGCCTAATGTGGAACTTGGTCCCAGATCTCAGGATCATGCCCTGAGCTGAAGGCTCAACTGCTGAGCCACCCAGGCGTCCCAGTTCCAGATTCATTTTCAAGGAAAACACCTTTGACTGAATTTTAAGTTTTATATTTAAAAAATCAGATTATTCAGCCATAAGAAACAATTGTTACTTAGCATATATTTGCAAGTCCTTAGCCACTTTTAGATTTAAGAACTTACCTACTCCTCTCTTATTAAATAAATTAAACACATACATAACAGTACTGGTACAAGTGTTACTACTGTAATTTTTTAACTTATAATGTCATTCAATAACATCATTTCACACCGATTTAGAATTGTGTTTTATGAGTTAAGTTCTTTGGGGTTAGGATTTTTATGCTGTGTGTTCCTTATAAAGTAATGTTCTAACATAGTCTTTCTAGCCCTAAGTTCTCTATAAATAATTGATAATAATAATCTTACATATTCTGGGTAAAATGTCAGAGGATATTGCTGAAATTTTCACAATTTTTCAGCAAGAATCACTGAACCAGATTGAAAACTTTCTAATTTGGAAGACAATGCTGCAGGAATGATTAAAGAGAAAACTCTATGTTAAGCTTTAAGAATAGTTTTCTGGGAGGAAAAAAAAAAGGAATTATCAGGTTGGAGAATGGGCCCAACTGAAACAAAATACATAAATGTAAAATTTCCTAGGAAAATAATTGGCCAAAATTCATTAAAAAATGTATCAGTTTTCTAATTTGTGTTCATGGTTTTAGTGGAGAGAGTGAAAAAGCCTGCTCTACTCATGATACTGTATCCCACTTTTAGAGCAAGATTAATGCTTTTCCCAGCAATAGTCCAAACCAGAGAAAGAGAAGCTTATTGTTTAAAAGAGAAATCAAACAGTATATATGTCAGCCAGAAAAAAATCTTCAGTAAATAAGCCAATATGCTTTATAAGGGGAAATTAAGACCCTAACCTTCCCCTTCTCTAAAAAATCATATTGAACTAAATTGTGATAGTAAAGAATCACACTGCCATGGGGCACCTCGGTGGTTCAGTGGTTGAGCTTCTGCCTTTGTCTCAGGTCATGATGCTGGGGTCTTCGGACTAAGTCCCACATCAAGCTCCCTGTGAGGAGCCTGCTTCTCCCTCTGTCTATGTCTCTGCCTCTCTTTGTGTCTCTCATGAATAAATAAATAAAATATTTAAAAACAACAAACAATCACACTGTCATTCACTGAGAAGTTGTAAATAGGGAAACCAACACTTTCCAAGAACCTGTGGATTTCTAGGCTTTTCAAAATATATTACCAAATGCTCCCAATGTGCCCTGAAGATACACACAATTTTATCTATATTATCAGTGAAAAAAGGTCATGAAGTAACTGCTCCAAGACTACCAGATACTAAATGTCATAGACAAAACACCAGTCAAGGTATGTATGACTCTCTTCTACTTACTATACAACCCCGGCTACTCTACAAAGGAAAAGAAGAAAGGCAGTAACATAGATGGGATGTTTGTGATAAAATATTTTCATTATGGTCAATACTGATGGGGTGGGGTTCAGGGAAAGAGACAAAACCCTCCCATATTTGTTTCTGATTCTACTTTGGCTATCAGCTCATATTTCTATAGTAGATATGCCATGAGCATGAGGGAGAAATTACTAAGAGTGATTCCAACATGAATATTAAGAGCTGCATTTGAATGCCAGGAAGGAGGCAAAGATTTCCAGCAGTCATAGTGAAAACGGAACAAACTTCTCTGGAAGTCAAAGATGTAAGATCCAGATGTTACCTTTGGTCAAGACATGTGAGTCAGAGACAATGAATGAGGCATGAATTCCTAATACATTCAATTATGAGGTATCTGATTTCTGATATTTCTTCATACTTGAATATATTATGTTATGATTTCAGTGGGTGAGAATGATCCCTGGGTATGTCTTGAGTCAAAAGCAATGATCTGCTTTGCTTTTATAGAAAGAAAAGAAAAAGTTCTCATATAAAGATCATTCTTCTTGGCCTCAGTATTTGTATTTTCATTAGTTCTTTAATAATGCCTCTTTTTCTTACCTGGTCAAATATAGCTGAGTGTGGGGCACCTGGGTGGTTCAGTAGGGTAAGCAAAGGAGTCTTAATTTCAGCTCAAGTCATTATCTCAGGATTGAGCAGAGCTCAATCTCTCTCTCTCCTTCTTCTGTCCCTCCCCTGCCCTCTGCTTGTGCACATGAGCACTCTCGCTTTATAATATAACACATATCTATACACATAGATATATAGGTGAGCATATTCAGACTAGCTAAATGCATGACAAAATTTGACATAGGCATGATGGAGTCTTTGAAAGCAAACTACACACTTAGGCTCCCCCACCCCCACCATCACCTACTCTAAAGCATCATTTCCACTCAGCTAATCCCTACTGGAGACTGACAAAGTACAACTGCATGCCAATGGTAAGCTCCATCTTCCCTGAGAAGTTCAACTGATAAGCACATGGACACTAATAAAAATCTAAAGGGAGAGACCAAGGAAATTTACCAAGAATCTATGACCTGCCTTGATGGATATGACTAGTCTTAATGAATATGAGGTCATTCAAGTGAAATTATCTAAACAGTCTGAGGGGTAATAGGGAGCCAGACCCTGTAGGGTCTTGTAAGATTCTGATAAATTATCTTCTCTAGTGGAGGGTTGAATAATAGATGGACATGCTATAATTTTAATTTCAAAAGAATTACTCTGGCTGCTAGGTTGATAGTAAGTTGGAAAAAGTAAGATAAGAGTAGGAATACCAGTTAAATAGTGAGGCCATTACAATGTTCTAGATAGAGGGTGGTTGCAGCAAGGGCCAAGTGTTTGAAATCTGAAACGAAAAGAACTTTGTGGCAGAGAATAGGGATCTGGGGTAAAAGGTCCTATGGCAACTTCCAGTGACAGTGATCCTCCCCCTATAGCCATAGGGCTCCAGATGCAGCAACAGAGGAACTGAGTAATGGGTCAGGCCCATCCACTTGTAACTAGTACAGGTCTACATAACTCTGCTCATTGACTACACAATGACCTTGCAGGCAAGCCTTTTCAGATCTTCTCCTCTAGAATCCAGTGTCTCTTCCCTCCCATTTGAATCCTACTCATACCTTAATGTGTTCCTCGATACCACCTCATTAATAAGCCTTCTTGATCACAACAGCAAGATCTGCTCTCTCGTTCCTTTGAACTACCTGAGCACTTTCTAAGAATCATATTTCCTTTTCCTTTATAATCTTCTATACCTCTTCCTTATAACCTTATTAACCAAACATTGAATGACCACGTATTCTGTGCCAGGCTTCACATTATACTGTAAAGTCTCTAACAGCACTTTATCATATACTTTGAACATGGGAGGCCCTTAAATAAATCAAAGAATGAATAAAGAAGATGGGAGAATAACTCAAGTTCACTAACTTCTAAGCATGTGCTCCCTCCTTTACCTCAGCAAATTCAAACACCCTTTCCTCTATATGTAGCAAATTAGCTTTTTTAACTAGGCCATAAAATAGTAAATGTACATCAGTTTGGATAATTGGACCTACTTCATGCATCAATTTTTATAGAGTAAGGCAATTCATGCCAACTGAACACCGTTTAAGCCACTTAGTTTATAGAAGAATAAATTATGCCTACATTAATTCAGTTTTCTTTATCTGCAGCTTCAGAAGAAAACATAGATGTAATTAAAACACTGATGATCCAATAGAAATGACGCCCACATCACCTTACAGGGGCTTCATTTGTCACCTCTATTTCTGAGAATCACTCAATCTTTACTTATTCTTAACAACTCATAAGAAAATCCTTTAAAGAAACAGAATTATTAGGCATTCAACACTTCCTAGGTTCTAATACCTTATATGTATTAGCTCTAGCCTTAAATTATCCACTAAAGTTAACTCATATTTTTTACCTTTTACTAGCTGAAGACACTGCACCTAGAGAGCTTCAATGATTTTTCTAAGATCATATACTTAGTAAATGATAAAACTCAAAATCATTTTGTATCTATATACTTTCTTAGTTGTAAACATGAAACTCCAAAGATCTACTGTTAATAGCCCCTAGGAATTAAAGCTTCCTACTCTAGAGGCAGCATCAAATTCTCATTCAAAAAAACGACCTACTTCCTTTCCTTTTTCATCTGACCCTAATAACTAGAATTACTTGGAAGATGTTACTTTTGTATTAGTACTTTAAGCCTTAAATTGAAAACAATAAATCAAAAAGAACCTTGTTTTATGCAAAGCACTTGAATTGCATTAGGTTACTAAAAGCCTACATGTCATATGAGGCTGATTTTCATGGAAAATAAATATGAAAATAGGGCTACATGTCTAAAAATAATACAACTAAAAGGAATACCACCAAGATTCATGAAAAGAGGGATACATATTTCTTTGTCATTTATAGGAAAAAGGTATATACAATTCATTCATTTTAATTAATTACCTTAAAGTAATTTAATGATAATTCCCAAAAATGTTTAAAAGACTCATCTCAGTGAAAGATGATGTCAAGGAAACAGCAATGAATGGTGAATGAGGTTATAGGAAACTCATACAGAAAATGCTATGCATAAAAAGTAGCTATCCTAAGAATTTATCCCATCTCTTGTTAGGTTATATAAATTTTTATAGTTTACAAGAAAATCAGAGATTAACCTAGTTTAATTCCTTACATTTACTTATGATAAAAATGAGGACTGAAGAGTTGTTAAAGGTCATGGATTTTCTTAGCAGTTTAACAAGAATTAGACTAGAAAATTCAGAGAATAGAATCACCCACTGATATCATCTCCTAGTTTTGATGAGTTTAGACATGATTCATGGGATCATTCATGTTGTAACCCTCCAATAATTCAAATTGAGACCTACATTTAATTTCTCATTCTATATCCATGCACTCAATTTCAAATTTAGAACCTTCCTCAGAGTCCCTGACTTTCATTTTGTTGTTAATAAGGCAGAGAATATTAATTATCTAGAAATTCTTGCAAAATATTTTTGTGAGAAAAAAAAAAGTACTCAGAAAACCATACCTAACAGTTCGGTGTATTAGTTAGGGGGCAAGTGACACTTTTGTGTCCTTTGGTCATCCTAGAGTGATTCAATATTGCCAGTAGTAAGTAGCTAAAATTCCAGTCTTTCTTCCAGGGAGAAGCAAGGGGTTGTGGTGTAGAAAAAGGGTAAGTTGAGCTGGAGAGAAGTTTCCATAAGGTTGCCAGGGAAATTTTCAGTATTTAGAGGAAAAGAGCCTCTAGGGAAGTTTTAGAGTGAGAGATTTGGGATGGAAAAACCATAGACTAAGAATTGGTGCTGAGTTATAATTCAGATCTCCTTTACTATGCTTTAATAGATGCAATTCAACTTTAAGAAAGAATACTGCTATTAGTTGCTGGACTATATTTATATGTGACAATACAAGATCTGATCTGCCTGGGACGCTAGCTAATATTCAGTCCTTGTGATTAGAGAAGTCACCATCGTGACAGTCATGATCATATTAGTGGTTTGTTCAATTCTTCTGATCCAACAAATCAGTCCACATATGAGCATTTCAAGGGATCATACTGTTACCAAAGAGGTATTATTCCAAAGGAATACCCTTGAGGTATTAATGGAATTAGCGGGAAAAGGCTAAGTAGAAGTACAGGTGGTTGAGATGGGGTACAGGTAAGGAAAGAACATCCAGAGTCTTCTCCAGTCTCATTCTAACTTCCACTCCTTAGACACTGACCTCCATCCAGGCTTCAAATTTTTCCTTTAGAATACTAAACTCCCAGTGTGGACTCTGGGACTTCATCAGAAAGGAGAAGTAAAAGGAGCTCTCCATTGATCTCATTCTGACTTACATGAAGCCAATCTTGCCTTGGGTTCTCTGAGATCACATACCTAATTCAATCATCTGTCTTCTCATCTCCTTAGATAAGGCTAACATCTTGCCTTCAAACTCATGCCCAGTCCCTGAGTTAGCCCAGGCCTAACTATTTCACCCCAGATGACACTATCTCTGAATATTATGCCCCAACCTAACTCCCATATTCTTCTAAGACTTGGAACCAAGCCCCTGGAGTCCTACTTGCAGGTGAATATTTCTCAGGTCTACAATCAGAGATTGTAAAGAAGTGATTTCTAAAAATCCTTGCAAATCCCAAAGCTTTTTACCTATTCCAGATACCAACAGTTTGTCCAAAGAACCATGAACTTTTCCTACAATTTTAGGTGCCTATTAAAAAACCTATTTTATCATTGCAGTCCCAGATCTAGACCCTCCTTTGACTGAAACCAAACTATAACAGAGAAATATGTTTCAATTCTAATGCAGGACTTGTGACAATCAATGAATTAACATAAGATTTGTGAATCTCAAAAAAAAAAAAAAAAGATTTGTGAATCTCTTTGAGCAATGTGAAAAAAAAGTCTTACTGTTTCATTATTGTTATGGAATTACAATTCCTTACATTTTGACATCTGACTTAGAAGTACCTGAACCCTTGGGGGTGGAATCTCATTAAGATTTATATGTTACAATAATAGAAATAGTTTTAAAAATAATGACCTTGCTAATTTCTGCATAAATATCATGTTCTTTCCAGTTTCCTCTAAACTTTTATCAAGCACCAAGGACACTATTTGAGCTTTGCCATTAGGATGGTACAAGAAATGAGAAATATTAGAAAACACTAAGATCTCTTTCTTTATCTTGCAGACCTCTTTAGGATATGTCTCTCTCCTTCCCCCTTTCCCTCATTCCCTATTCAGAATAAGAAGAATGTGACTTCTTTTGTAGAAGAGATAGAGTGACCATAAATTGCCCTTGCTGGGAGGTGTTAGAGAAAGTCTAAAAAATTAACATGTACCAACAAATTAACAAATAATGATTTAATCTAGTATTTTATTTCCTTTTTATTAGCTCCTCCACAAGAGGTTTAAAGTGACCTCAGTTATCAAATTGACCTTCATGTTCAGAAACTTCCATTTGATGATGATAAAAGAGCTATCTACCAAGAGGTCAGGTAACTCAAAAGGAGATACTGGACAGGTAAATGATTTTAAATATCTAAACTGCTTTCTAGGCCCCAAGTAATAGAACTACTTTGAGATAATACGAAGTTAGGGGGAAACCTATCCTAGGGTTTCAAGGTACAGATTAGAGAAAGTTAAAGAATTTTGATTCTCTGGGTTCACCGTCATCGTCACCATCACATCAAGCTTATTTAGCACTCTATAACATTTAAAGCACTTCAGCATACTGAAATTATCTGAGCCTGTCAAGAACAGTTATTATTAGTGTCCTCACATTAATGAACAAAAGAGTTTCCAAGGTGTTTGATGAGTGATCCATAACAGTGTCATAATACTGAGTGGCAGACCCTGGGAAGAGCATTCAGGTTTTCTGGCTCTTTGCTATGATGGTATTATTAAATTTAAGAATACAAACGATGCAACTTATAGATTTTTAGAATACCCTTTACCAGGTTGAGGAAGATCTCTTTTATTCTTAGATTTTGATAGGTCTTATTATACAAATGGGTATTGAATTTTGTCAAATGCTTTTTCTGGAGTGACTGAATCATAATACTTTTTCTCCTTTACCCTGTAAGTATGATTTATTAGATTGATTGTGTTTAAAATATTAAAATAACCTTGCCTTCCTGGGATAATCCTTACTTGGCATGATGCATTGTCCTTTTTATATACGCCTCTATCTGATTTGCTTACATTTTGTTAACGTTTTTTTAAACTTGTGTTCTTGAGAGGTATTGGTCTGTACTTTTCTTGTAATGAGCATGTTGATACAGGGATTATAGTGGCCTCATAAACAAAATATATTTTCTAATTTTTTGTTTGCCTATAATTGACAATGTTATATATGAGTTTCTCCATACATTATGTTGTGCTCATCATAAGTGTAGTTACCATCAGTCACCATACAACACTATTACAATACCACTGACTCTATCCCCTATGCTACACCTTTTATTCCCATGATTTATTCATTCCATAACTGGAAACTGTATATCCCATGCCCCTAAACTCATTTTGCCCAAACCTCACCTCCCCCACTTCTGGTAACCATCAGTTTGTTCTCTGCAAAGCCATCTTGATAAAAAGGAACAAACCTGGAGGCATCACAATTCCAGATTCCAAGATTTACTACAAAGCTGTAGTAATCAAAACAGTATGATACTGCACAAAAACTGACACACAGACCAAAAGAATAGAACAGAGAGCCAGAAATAAACCCATGCTTATGTAGTCAATTAATCTATGACAAAGACGATAAGAATATACAATGGGGAAAAGACAGTCTCTTCAGTAGATAGTACTGGGAAAACAGGACAGCTACAGACAAAAGAATGAAACTGGACCACTTTCTAACGTCATACACAAAAATACATTCAAAATGATTAAAGATCTAAATGTCAGACCTGAAACCATAAAACTCCTGGAAGAGAACACAGGCAGTTATCCCTTTGACATCAGCTGTGACAACATTTTTCTAGATAGGTCTCCTGAGGCAAGGGAAACAAAAACAAAAATAAATTCTTGGGACTTCATAAAACAAAGAATGTTTCCTCTTTTTTTCTGGAATGGTCTGTCTAAAAGTGATAATTTTTATCTATTTAAATTTTAGAATTCATCAATGAGGCCATTTGGATCTAGAATTGTCTTGAGGGTGCTTATTATTTAATACATTTCTTTTAAAAGATATAAGGACTAACCCGATTTCTTATCGCCATGTGCAAAAGCATTAGTCTGATAGCAGGCACTCTGTCTTACCAGAACTAGACCTTCAGAGTGATCTTTTGAAGAACACACTTGATCAATCTTTGCTTTTTTTTTTTTTTTGTAGTTGAGACTTTCTTATATATTTACAAATTATTCAGTGCTCATAAAATATATAAAATAGTATATATTACATAGTATATTATACACATAGTACATTACAGATAGGTTATTCTTTATTGTCTCCTTGGGCCTTAAAAGCCCTCAACCTTCTCCCTAGTTTCTCCACCATGCCAAATTGGGACAAAACAGAGTCTCAGAGAGGGAAATGGCTTCCCCAAAGTCCCAGAGGTGGCAGGACAAGCAGCTGGAGCCGGGTCTATAGAATTCCACTTTCCTTCCACTGCCATGTAAGCTCTAGACCACAAGGGGTAGCTGGGTAGAAAAATCCAAAAGCCAGTTCCACCTGTTTAAGTCATTTGGTAGTTTTCTATGGTTTTAGGCTAAGACTCAAAAGATACAGTATAGTCAGCAAGATCCTCTATGTCTTCTGCTCTCCCTCCCTCAGCAAACTTTCTCTGTTACTCAATCTCTGTCCTTCATGCACTGGTTTTCTTTCAATTCTTCAAAGCAGCCTGCTTCCTGCTAACTCTGAGCATCTTCATGTGTGCCCCTCTGCCAGGAATACACAAACACCTCCAGCCCTCAGCTTACAATTTCCAGTTTATGTTTCACACCATATCCAAGGTCACTTCCTCAAGGAAGCCTCCCTGATAGTTTTGACTATATCATGTGCCTCTGTTCCCCACTTTCAAAGGTCTCCACTGATTTACCTCCCTTGCTTTTGTGTTAGTTTATAACCACATACCCATATAATTAATGACTAAACACTCAGTGAGATCTGGAATCATGTCTATTTTGTTTCTGAGGATATCTTGGAACCTAGTAGACTAATAACTGGCAAAGAGAGCATAAGTATTGAATGATTAAATGAAGGAATTAATGAATGTAATAGGATGCTTGGATATTTCTATTTTCATGCCTCTACCATGTCCTATTAGCTTTTATAGCTAGTTCTCTTTAACACTTCAGTAAAGCATAATGGCTATGCTTTTCTCACTTTAGCTTATTTTTCTGTATTCTTACGTTAATATAAAAGGAGCTTAGTATGATGAAAATATTATGAGTCAAATGCAAAGACTCTGGGGGCTTTATGCCCACATGTTATTCTATACAATCAAAGATGTACATTGACCACTAGTGTTGACAAGCCATGATTTTGGTCTTGGCCCTTAGATACCTAATCAATCTCCGTTTCTTCATTTGAATTGAAAATGAATAACATTACCTTTCTCTGCAAGTAATATGTGAAAATGTTTGATAAACCATAAACTGCAGTAAATGCTAGAGGGTTATTAATGGTAATCTTGCAATTGGAAATGTTTACTTTGGAAATATGCACTTATGTTTCAAGTACTAATTCAAAATGTATCCAATAAATCTCTAGAGGAAGAATACTTCTGTACCTAGAAGAAATACTAGACTAAAACATTCCCAAATTTTCTCTAAGGTATATGGGTTTGCATTTATATGGAAGAGAAAAAAAAAAACATTAACTTTCTTAAAAAGGGAGAAATAAAAGATCATGTTATTAAGATTATTGTGACCATGACTTCACTGTCTATTATTATTCTACTGTCTGAGTTATCTCACCTCCCCTTATTTTTTCATAAAATCTCTTGGTGCCCTGAGAAATGTCCCTAAGGTACCACAATGCAGGCTTCTTTTTAATGTAGAAATCAAGCCACCTCATCTTAGAATTTGACAGATGATCCTATCCAGAGACAGGAAGAGGACAAGTCAGTCTTTCCAAGTCCTAGAATTCTTTGAGATGTTGGCAAATGAAGTGACTCAAAGCGCAGAATCCAGAATAAGTGATTCAAAAATCAAGTGGCTGCCTTGACACAGTTCAAGCAGGATAACAAAACCATTCAACAATTTTACCAGCAAACAGGCAGCATTAACCTTGGAGAAAAGCCATAATGATGGCCAGAAATAATTTCAGCTGCCATCAGCAACATTATATATTCATGAAGTTATGTTTATTTGTCCTTTGCATCAAACATACTTATAAATTAACCAAGTACTTAAGCTGTCTTTGCCCTCTTTGACATCAGCAAGAACAGCAACAATACACACCTTTTAACTACATGGAAAAGAACTATTTTATAAAATATGAAAATATGATGCAGAAACTCTGGTTTTTCTTCTGCCACTCTCCTCCCCACCCCCAGCAATTGAGCCCTGCAGATTCTTCTTACAGTTTTCAATATATTGGTATCAACATTTCTTAACCTCAGTTAATTCTAGAGACAAAATCCATGTAAAATTTAGAAGAAAAATGCAAGGATGAAAAAAATTCTCTCTACACATTTAGCTGGAAGGAGACAAATGCCCTGAAACAAAACACATTTTACAGCTTAAGTTCTTTCTTCTAATTATAAGTGTGGAATTTCAAAATAAAGGAACACAGAAAAGTGATGACCATCAAGAAGCAGATAGGCTGGCTGCCAAAAAGCTATAAGAGGGTATCTCCTTTACTGAATTCATCCCAGTACAAGGTCTGCTCTTCAGTTATATAGGCCCAAACCTAATTTATCAGATCTGGAGAGAAGAGGGAAGTTCAGTTAACCAAGCTTATAGAGAATGACATGTAAAACACACTATCAATTCATTAATTAACAACGAAAATGGTAACAAACCTGCAGAGTCACATGACCAGAATATTTATCTCTCTTGAACAGATCTGCACTGGATGCTAAATCATAATCATTTAGTTGCTTGGAGAATAGGGACTCAGAGACAAGAGAGTTGCCTGGATGATTTACATATTTAATGCCTCCAGGACAAGATAACTAACTCATGTGTCCAAATTTGCTACAAGAGATCGGTTTGTGAACTTGTTCAAGCCACTATTTTATCAACATTTCCCTCTCATTTCTTTGTAAATCTGGATCACTACTGGGAGTTATCCCATAAAATTTTAAAGGTGGTTTTAGTCTATTTTAGCTACTCATTGATTTTTGTTAAGCTCTCAGGGACTGATCAAATTGTTAAAGATGAACTTAAATAGCACTGATGTCCTGAATATTAATAGATACTAAATATTCCTGGGAAAGAGAAAACATTTTATACACATACAAAAAACCCTACACACATAATGTATGTATATTGTGGAAATGTAGAAATGTTAACTACTTGCTATGTGCATATCCTAGAACTCACACACACAAAGTAGCACACTGATTTCTCTTTCTCCCACTCAATTGTCCTTGTTCATATCCTGGAGCCTTGGAACTGAATTTCATTCCATTCTATTCCACAAGTCACATCATAATACCTGGATCCAGAATCTGTTCACTAGTGGCTTAAAAGACTAAATATGGAAGGTGACATCATTTCCTAAAAGTGGGTCCCCTATGAAGCATGAGTAAGACTGTGGATGGATTCTGAGAAGCTGTCAAGGTATGTAGGGGTGCTGGAGAAAAGAAGACGGCAGATAGAAGTCAGTGTGGAGCAGAGAAGATGCTGAGAATCTCAAAGACATATTTTCAGTCCTAACAAATTTTGCTCAGAGTAGGCCTTAATAGAATATTTCATAATAAGACAGACTTTATACTTTAAGGCTCCCCCTGCCTGTAGCTCTGTTCAGATCATGTCTCAAAGTTAAATTTTAGGGGAAAAAATCCTAAGGAAATTCTTTCCTCTCCCTCTCCCTACCCTCCTTATCTTCTTCCTCTGTGAAAATTTCAGGGACATGATAATTCCAAGGATGATAGGAAAGAAAGGAAATAGCAAAATTGAGTTTAAAGGAATGGATAGGAAAAAATAAAATAAAATGTTCTCCAGGTTTACAAACTGAATTGCTGCTTTGGTAGATTCTCCTTTTTTCATAGGAATGGATGTAAATCAGGATTTACTAAGATTCAACAGAAAATTTTCTGCTTTTGAAAGATAAAACAATATCCCAAAGGATTTTGCTACATTAAATAAAGGAAACCAAAAGAAAACATTTTATATTAATTATATAAAGAGGTAAATGCAGACATTATAATAGAAAAAAATTCAAGAACTCAGCTTTAAATTCAGTAACAGAAAGGGATACAAATTATAAAATTTAATCAGCCAAACTACTGCCAAGTAAATAGATTCCATTTTGCCCCCATGAGATTTCAGCACTATTGCTAGTTGATTTCTTTTTTCACTTTTGGTATTTTTTAAGCATTGTGTAACTAATTCTTTCTCAATGCAATTTAAGAAAATAGGTAAGAGCAAAGTGCACACAAATAGGAGTTCTGATGATATCTAAATTGACTGTGCCAGGATTATAGTCCGTTCTAGCTCCAAACTAGCCGATAAAAACTTGATTCATCTTTTATTAGTGTAATAAGCACAGTCTACCTGTTCTATTCTAATTGCAGAAAAGAGTTCATGGAAGTCATGGAGAACCCTGTATGAAAAGTATAAATCACTTTTATGAATCCAATTGTTACAAGCATATATAGATTTACAATGGTCAAATTCTTGAAGTAATTTTCTATAAGCTTCTCAGATTTGAAGTCTGAAAAAATTTACCAAAGTGTAAGTAGCCAATATCTTCTCAGCAAGACATTAAAACTAGAAGAATTTGAGTGAGTGCTGAATCTGATTTCTTTCTCCCCAGTAAAGTAGTATCATGATTAGGGGCATGGACATTATGGCCATAAAGCTTGGACTTGAGTCCTTTCTATCTCTTAGCTGTGGATCCTGGAACAAGTTATTAACTTCTCTGAGCTTCAGTCTTCTCAACTGTAAAAAAAATGATAATAAGAGCACTTAACCCAGAAAGTTGTTATGCTGATTAAACATAATACATGAAAAGGTGTACAGAGTACAAAGTCTAAAAAGACAGAAGTAGAAAACCCCTGTAATATACTATTTGTGCTCTGGGGGATTTTATTTAGAGATTTTTTTTTTTTTTTATGATAGTCACAGAGAGAGAGAGAGAGAGGCAGAGACATAGGCAGAGGGAGAAGCAGGCTCCATGCACCGGGAGCCCGACGTGGGATTCGATCCCCTGTCTCCAGGATCGCGCCCTGGGCCAAAGGCCCGCGCCAAACCGCTGCGCCACCCAGGGATCCCGTGAGATTTTTAACTGTTAAATAACTAACAGAAGTGAAAAACTTTTTTTTCCCTAAGAACAAGTTGATATTGGTATAGATTTTTATAAACTTGAAAAGATATGCATTCTTATATTTGGGTCCACCTTCCTGAATGGGATTAAGGCCTTGGCACTTAAAGTCAACAATGATGCTTTCTGGAGTCTTAATTTTCATAAAGATAGTAAAAACAAGACATAAAACAAAAACAAAGAATACAAAACACTCAAAAAACTATTTCCCATCTAGAGGAAGAGGATTTCCAAAGACATGAGCAGTGAACAGCTACATTTTCTATGTAGCTACAGCTACATTTTCCTAATCCAACTTAAATTACTCAAATCCATGCGGAACCCATTTGGTACACAGGAGAAAAAGATGAAGGGCACCACTGCTTATTTTACCTGCCTGTAGTGTTTCATCAACTTCCTGTCCTGCCATTATCTTCAGGCCCAGAGTATGGCTTCTCCTTCACTGCCACTCAGCTGGCTTGAGAGAAAGGGAGACTAAGATTGAGCTGGTAATGAGTGATACCCATGAGAAGATCCATGGACAGAACAAGAAGCACCCCCACAGAGCAGCAAATGTAAACTACATAACCAGCAAAGATAAGTGTGCCCTCAGTTTCCAAGAGGTCCATGTTGTTATTATCTTCAGTGAAGGGTTTGGTCAAGTAATGACATTTTAGCTATAAGGTGTGGTTGTTAATATCATGCATTGGCTTGACAGCCTTGGCTAGAACCACACATGCTATGTGGCTTTGAATGTTAAGTCTCAATTTGCTCACATGAAAAATGGTTAATAATGTCTCCATATCAGAGTTACTGTCACAAGTAACTGAGTTAATGTATGTGAAATATTGCAGAGTGTAGCATATAGTACCATACCAGAATATGACAGATGATAGTAGTAGTAGTAGTAGTAGTAGTAGCTACTTAAAATATTTCTAGGAGGAGATTCTAGGATGTTTTCTTATTCTCCCATGCTAGAAACTAGCCTCTTGCTAGATTTTTAAATTAAAAAATAAGAAAGAAGTAAAAGAAAAACTCTGCTCTAGCCTAGAAGCAAAACAATAGGACAAAGCAGTAAATCAGCAATGATTTAAGACTCTTTAGTCAGGTTTGCGACCACATGAATGACATTCAAAACAAAAGCAATGTTCCTATCAACCTGAAAGGTTATAATATATGTAAAATGAACCATATGGAGATATGATTTCATCCAATTTATAAGCTGGAAAGAAATGTAGGGAATCTGTAACTCAATACACTCATCTTAGAGATGAGTGAATTCATACCTAGAAAATGTGTGTTCTAAGGTTACCAGATCCTTAGTCCCCAACATGACAAGCCAGATACCTGCCAGTCTTTCCTCCAAGACCAATAACTTTCCCTACAATTCATTCCTGGCTTTAATTATGAGCTACAGTAAAAGTTCTTGTTAGGAAGAGTAGACTCCTAAAGCAATTCTGAAGTGCCCTTGAACACTGACAAAAGCAAAGATTTGGGACAGTGACACTTTATATTAGATTTTCGGGATGCTTTAGATGCTATCATTTCCCTATTTCACTGCGAGACAGTATTTCTGGATTTTATTCTCATGACTCAAAGCAATGAAAGAAAGTCAAGCATAGAAGGTAGTGTTTACCTGAATAATTGGAACAGCTTCTTATGAGCTGTTTTATTTACTCTTTGGGTAAATATATTTATTATTCAGGCAGTTTACTTTTATGCATTACATATTTATACAACATTTTAAATGCATATGGTTTTATAAACCCTGTTTAATGTACATTGTATACTGACAATAATTACCAGAAATTGAAGCATGTCATAAAAAATTGTATGAAACTTCAGAGAATTTCTAGCCTCTTCTATTTTACTACTGATATAACCACAGTGGGATTTACAGAATGTCACTGCCAAATCATCTGAAAGAGCAATGATTTTTCTCTAGTTATATATTTATAGTTGAACAAAAATCTTTGTAGTAAACTTGCAAAACTGGTATTGATTTATAAACAAATAATAGCACAGTATTTCCAGATTTTTGTTTAAGCCTATTCAATGACATCGTACATGACAGACATTCATTTCTCCCTACTGTGTGCCAAGAACTGTGTCAAAGAAGAACTTTATTTTAGTTCAGGGTTTCTCAATTGCAGCACTCTTGACATTTAAGACTAGAAAATTGTTTGCTGTAGGGGGCTGTCCTCTGCATTGTAGGACATCTTGCAGCATCCCTGCCTCTACAGCCCTCCCTGCCCAGCATGGCAATCAAAATGCCTCCAGGCATTGCCATATGTCTCCTGGATGGCAAAATCACCCCTGTGAAGAACTACTGCTTTAACTAATTGAATTCTCTCAATAATCCCATGAGATATGTGTCATTGTCTCCATTTTCTAGATGAGATGACCAGAAGCTTAAGGAGTTTAGCAATTTCCCCAAGGTCACACAGATAGAAGGTGGACATCAATTGAAGACCCCAATAATTTATTCGCTGAATGATACTACTTCACTCAAAGACCCAGAACATAAAACATAAAAATCTACAGATCCACATATATTTCCAGCCATACTGAGGTGGAAAGACTCCTTTTATCTTTTTTTAAAAGATTTTACCTATCTATCTATCTATCTATCTATCTAGAGAGAGAGAGAGAGAGAGAGAGGGAGAGTACACACACAGAAGGAGGAGTAGAGGGAGAGGGACAAGCAGATTTCTCACTAAAGGCAGAACCCTACACAAGGCTCAATCCTATGACCCCAATTGAAATAAAAAGTCAAATCCTCAACTGACTGAGCCACCCAGGTGCCCCAAGACTCATTTTTAAAAGGTACACACCATTTCCCCTGGAAAGTTTTTTACTCTCATATCCAAGTCATGAGTCATTTTGAGTTATGCTGCAGGCACAAGGAATATGCAATTTTTAGTGGCTTAGTCAGAAGTTTGTTTCTGGTCCATGACGTGTTGTGGCATGGGCTTTGCCCTATCATCCCAGAATGCAGGTTAAGGATAAAGACCTGTGAGGGACATACTAGTCTCTGCAAGATGATAACAGAACCAAAAAATGGTGTTTAAAGTTTCTGCTCAAAAGGGATATAGATTCCTTCCATTCAGTTTCCATGGTCAAAGCAAGACAGGTGACCAAGTATGAAGTGAGTGGTTAGAGAAGTATATTCCTCCAGGAGGGAGGTGCTGAATGGGGGTGGGCCAGGTAAAGAGCATCCTAGTAGGGAAGACAATAAATATTTTTGAAAAATAATACAACTTTCATACAACTACTCTGAACAGTGATAAGAGGTACTGTCATAGAGAAAAACAATTTTTTTTTTTTTTTTTTTTTACTCAAAATGCCTATATCTGTGTTTCCTGGAGAAAGTAATCCTGATGTGGCAGCCAAGTGCCAGAAATGGAATCATTACCCATTAACATTTTAGAACCCCCAAAACACTAACAAAGCAGAGATATCACAAGACGGATGCAGCCTCTCAGTTCTTTCATGATAGCCTCCCTTTGAGAGGCTGAACAAATTCCTGTCCCTCTCTGTGTATCTGTTCCATGAGCTCTTAAATGGGAGCTCTAAAAACAACTCAGCTTTTACCTGATTTCTGGCCTATTCTGAGTAAGGAGCAGATAATCTTCTAAGAATACAAAGAGCATTTGTTCTTGGTATCTTGTGAGAAAATGTTGCATTGATCATGGGGGTCTGCAGAAGAATGCAGCACAAGCAATTCATTTCAATGCTTTCACTACACAAAGCTCCCCCTCCCTATCTCACTTACCCCTCCCCTTCCTACCCTCTACTCCCCACAATCTCTGAGGAAAACTTGTGACCAAAAATCATAGAAGCTACTATAAAACAAAAAGTTCTTTTTCTCCAAATGTTCTTAAATGTCAGTCATTTAATGGAGTTACATAGTAAGTCTATTTATTTATTTATTTATTTTTAAATTTTACTTAAATTCAATTGACATATAATGTTAATTATATGCTATACATATAATTATTGGTTTCAAAGGTAGAGGTCAGTGATTCATCAGTCTTATTTAACACCCAGTGTTCATTACATCATGTGCCATCCTTAATGCCCATCACCCAGTTACCCCGTCCCCCCACCCCCTCCCCTCCACCAACCCTCAGTTTGTTTCCTATGATTAGGAGTTTCTTATGGTTTGTCTTCCTCTCTGATTTCATCTTATTTTTTCCTCTCTTCCCTGAAAAAAAAATTATATATATATATATATATATATATATATATATATATATATATATACTTAAAGTATACACAAGAAGGAGAACAGGATAGAGAAAGGGAAGGAAGGAGGGTAGGTAAAGGGGAGTATGAAGGATTAAAGATGCTGGCAAATCCTTGACACCCTCCTCCCACTCAGATGTGAAGTCTAATTTTCCTACCCTTAAATCTGAACTGGCAGTAGTAACTTTCTTGATCAACACAATGCAACAGAAGTGACTTTCTAGGACTTCTGAGGGTAGGGAACTATACTTTTAAGTCTTAGAGCTTCATCCCAGACCTTTGGGAACATTTGATGTTATGAATTGAATTGTATTCCCCCCAAAATTTATTGAAGTCTTAACTCCTAGTACTTGTGAATGTGTCATTATTTGAAAATAGGGTCTGCAGTGGGGATTAAATTGATGTTATACTGGATTAGTGTGGACCCTAAATTCAGATGACTGATATCCTTATAGAGAAAAAGATATTAGAAGACACTGAGACACATAAGAGGAAAGATGGCCAAGTGAAGACAAAGATGGGAATTGGATTGATGGAGCTGATGTGGGAAACAAAAGCAGTAGAAAGTTATTAAATTTCCTTACTATGTCCAGTCCATTGGCAAGTTCTTAAAAGTGACATTCCTTTAAGAACTTGGCTGTCTTGATGTTAATTATTTGCTAAGGGCAAATGGCAATCTTAGCCTCAGGACTCTGTAAGTCTACTTTAACATACAAAATTCCTTTATCTCTAAAGGATAAAGGAGATCCCAAGTGTTGGCAATCATCCTCCAAGCATATGATCCACTGATACACACCTGAAGGGTCTTGTGACTAAGATTTTATTACACAGTCATAAATGACCTCCTCCTAACAATAGCTAGCCCCCTCAGGGTCCTAGATCATTGCTTCCAAAATTCCTTAGAGACTTAAGCTATTCCTAACCCCCTCCCAACTTGAAAATATATAATGAGCCACTCCTCATGACACCAGTACAGCTCCTTCTGATCCGGGGTCCTATCCCTGTCCTTTAATAAAATCATCTTTTTGTGCCAAAGACGTCTCAAGAATTCTTTCTTAGCTGTTGGCATTGAACCCTAACATCTTTCCTACATCAGAACTGCAAGCCAAGGAATGACAAGGATTGCTGGCAGCCACCAGAAGTTAGGAAGAGGCAAGGAAGGATTCTTCCCTGGAAGAAGGGAGAAATGGCCCTACTGACACTTTGATTTTGGACATCTAGCCTCCAGAGCTATGAGAGAATAAATTTCTATTGTTTTAAGTTTTTCAGTTTGTGGGAATTTGTTCTATCAGCCCTAGGAAACAAATACACTTGGTCTTAGGATGCTTTGTCAGAGAACAAACATTCCATCCATACTGTGAGAATCACAAGCCATGTGGAGACACTACACGTGGATACTCACCAACAGTCCTAGGTGACTTTCCAGTGCATGGCCAGAATTCAAAGCTAGACACCTCAAATGAAGCAAAAGGTCATGAGTGAAGAGGTCATCTCAAGCCTCACACCCTGTGGATGTGAGATGACCTACCTAACCCATTCTAGAATTACTGATCCACAGACTTGTGAACAAAATAAAGTTGCTTCAAGCCACTAAGTTTGGGAGTAATTCATTACACAGTCATAATTAAGTGGCACACTCCCAAGTACTGAAAGTAAGCTACGTAATAAAAACCTAAAACATATAGCCTCGGCTTTGGAATAGGCAGCAGGAAAAAACTAACAGGACTTTGAGGAGTTGACTGGTGGAGGCTTGAAGGAAAGGAGAAAAATATTATCAGATTCCAGAAGAAAAGGGAATTGTCATGTAGTGGCAAAAACTTGGCAACCTGCTTGCCAGCACTGGCCTGGAAAACAGTTTGCCTATTGAATGTTTGGATTTGTTTATAAAGAATTCTAGATATAATATAGAAATTGCCAACTGGCCTAGCAAAATCCTTCTCAAACTTCAAGAAAATTATTAGCAAAATAAATATTTTAAACCTCTCTGGGAATAGAGAGAAGGAAGGAGGTAGGAGAACAACAAAGAGGAGTGTGATAGATTGAGGGTGATGACAAATTCTTGACACTCTTCGAGCTGAGAGCTGAAATTGAGTTTCCCTACCCTTTAATTTGGACAATTACACAGCATTTATTCCACAGCAGTGAATAACTGAAATGGGGGAAAATGTAAGCAAAGAACAAGTGAGGAGGACAAATCGTAAATTGTGAATATCCTGGAGTGAGAATAAAATGTGAGATGCACATCTGCCTCTTAACTGACTGACCACTTCACCTGGTAAATGTTATTCAAAGGTTTAAAGATTATATGCGCAGTCACAACATGGTAGGTAACACAAACCAACTACTTTACATGATGTTTGATCAAAGAAGTAGCTATGTGTTTAATTCTGGAGGCAAGTCTAACTGTTGTATTGTGGAGAACTGCCAGTTTTGTTTCTAAAGTGCTATCTCCCTGAGGGATTTTCAAGGATAACCCTCTTGCCTTAGGCATTGATTTGAACCTTAATCTGACCTAAAATGTGACTTCATTATATCCTTTCAAACAGAAAGGATTCACACAAAGCAGAATACTCCTGATACAAGTATTTGAGTAAGTGTTAAATAATGAAGACAAATAAATAAATAAATAAATAAATAAATAAATAAATAAATAATGAAGACACAATCTAATACATTTGCATTTCCTTGTAGGTAAACCTCCTGATTTTGCAAAGTATTTAAATTGGCTCACAAGGGATACACTCAACACTATAAAAAATAAACGTATGTAAAAATCCAGGAGCAGAGAAATCCAGGTAGACAAAAAGTAACAAATTATGAATAGTCAAACTAATGCTAAATAGCTATTAAGCAGAATTTGGGTTTGAGCATCCAGACAGCTAACTGGAAAAAGAAAGTATCTGTTGCATGTTTCTCACTGAAAGTAAGAAGAAAATATTTCCCTTGCAAAGGAGAAACAAAGTTCATTTGTGTCACAGAATTCTGAAAACATTCCTTAGGGAATTGCCACTAAGGACACCATGATTTCAAAACCATCTCTACAGTTAGCACCTTGCCCAGAAACACGTTCCTATTAATATGCTTCTTCAAGCTTTTCTCAATGAATGAAAACAGAATTCTGAAGCTCAACTCCATTGCAGAGACATACAAAACCAGAAAAACATATCCAGAAATAGCTCTTTTTTGCTCTGCTACTAGACTATGAGCTTTTTAAGGTTAAGACAGACAAACAAAACATGTTTTTCTTCTCAATATGCAGTACGTATGCATCTAGCATACATGGCACATAGCATCACACAGAGAGGCCATAGTTGTGTTTCTGAGAGCATATCTGAAGGAAGGGCCATTTTGTTATATAAACAAAATCCGTTTCCTCTCACAATTGTTAGACTGCCTCATCTTCAGACTCAAAAGAATAACAATGTGATTTTTTTAATGCTGTATTGGAATGCATAATAATACATAAATGTGGGTGCTTGTATGTGGAATTCTGGAAACAGAAAACAAATATTATCATGAGAGTTACCTAGATGCACTTTTTTTTTAAGTTTTTTATTTATTTATTTGAGAGAGAAAAAGAGAGAGAAAGAAAGAGAAGGAGAGAAAGGGAATGAGTGGGGAGGGGCAGCAGGAGAGGGAAAGGTAGGCTCCTGGCTGAGTACAGAGCCTCACATGGTACTTAATCCCAGCACCCCAGGATCACGACCTAAGCCGAAGGTGGACACTTAATCGACTGAGCCACTGAGGCACCCCACTCCTCTTTTGTTTTTCCCAATGCATTGCAGTGTGAAATGTTTACAGCTTATAGCTCATACAGAACTAAAGCAGAGCCTTACTTACTAGAATATTGAGAACAAATAGTTCATATTGGTTAAGCATTAAAATATCTCAAAAGTTTTAGAAAAAAATCAAGACCAGCAATGCTATTAAAAATGGGCGTTATTAGAAGCAACTGTAGTACTAAGTCTAAATTATGGGATGGGAAGAGGAAACTACTACCCAAGTTTGGTGTGGATTTGCAGAGAGCCCTTCACAAGGCGGTTTAATGCTTAGGTAGGTGACTTTCCTTGCTGTCTCAAGGGCCAGATAGGACTAAACCTCTCCCTAGTCTTCAGTCCACATTGTCCTAAAATGGAATGGAGCAACTAGGAAGAGATTTAATGTCTTTACCACTTACAAAAATACAAAACAAAAAACTCAACTCTGTAGAGCAGCCTGGGAAGTAGCACTTAACATTTTTAGCAAGGAGCAATTTGTGCCTGTTGAGTGGGCGGGGGGGGGGGGGGGGGTGTGAGGAGGATGGGGGGGTGGGGGGTGGGGGGGGTGGGGAGGGGTGGTAGGGGATTGGAGGGGAGCCAATCCCATCTATCTCACAGCCTATGAGCAATTTGGGTGGCAAAGATGAGCAGAGTAGACTGGGAAAGGTACTTAGGGCAGGATATTGTATAAAAAGGAGTGTAAACTCCTCAGAACAACTAGTACTTTTATGAGTGCAGGTTCAGACCAGAGAACAAGAGCTGAGACCTACAGGGCAAAGACTTAGTGCTCTGTGCCACAGGGAGCTTATGACCTAGTCCAGAAGAGACATTATAGAATGCTCTGTTTAGATGTGCCCTAAGAGACTATCTAGTCTGGTGGCTTTCAAATAGTCTTCCTCTAAGTTCTACACGAGTCACTCAAAGGCTACCAGGGGAAAGGAAGGAAGACCTGTTTGGCAGATTCTCCAACTTTAAAAAGAATAGCTCTGCTTCGATAGGCTTTATGTATCAGATTTTTAAAAACATATCTTTTAAAAAATAAAAAATAAAAAAAAATAAAAACATATCTTTTAATGCTAGTCCACTGAAAATAAAATTTGAAGGCCCTTTAAGAAAACCATTAGTTGTTTGTGATAGAAATCTGTTCCTTTGCTTTCCCAGCATCTCTCTTCTCCTTGTTGGATCCCTGATCAGACTTCAGGTACCACGATTCCTCTTACAGTCTGTAATTTGGAGGAATCAGCCCTATTACTGGCTATAGTCCTGAAAATAACTGATCAATTAGTCTATTTCATTCAGTCTCTCTGGCCACAGTAACTGGTCAGGAAAAGTGTATGACTCAAGGCAGATCCAACAAAGCTCCAAAAACTCAGTTCAGCGTTTTCAGATTAGAGTTAGCTTCATTTATTAGGATTACTAAGAAGATGAAATTGAACCTGAAGTTGCTAAAAATACATTCCTGAGAAAGTGCTCCTGTGTTCTACTTTGTCGAAAGTCTGTACTATCCCTGGGGTTTAGTTGCATGGCAAATGAACAAATTTCCTTTCTTTTTTTTTTTTTTTTGTATATAAGTTTGTTTTCTTTCCTTTATAATCTCAGAACTATGCCTCATACCCCATGCTGACTTTAAAGGGAGAGCTGAGGTGCCCATGAAGTAAGGTGATTTGCCCTGTGTTACAAAGCTAGTGAATGGATACCCCTGGTTGGGACCTAAGGATCTTGCTTGACTCTAAGCCTTGTGCTCCTTCCACTACAATTATATGCTCAAGGCAATGTATACTCACAAAATGAGTGGCATTTTAAACACAGTGCTATTTCTAAAAATGGGGATAAGTATTAAAAAAAAAGCCAACACATTCAATTTTAAATTTACTAGAGAAACATATAATCTAAAGGAAACACTGTAGTGGGATCCCTTCACTGTGTTTGGGTATTCAGATATTCACACATCCTGACTTGAATGTTTGATTCCATTTTAATGGATTCCTGTCAGCCCAAGACTGTTCAGATACCCTCAGAAGAAGGCCCCCCTGAATCATCAGTGCCCTGTGGACACATGTTGCATTCTGATTGTATGCGTTTGCTTCCCAAGTCACTGAATCCTCACCTCTCCCTCAAAACCTCAAAATGGAAATACAGTGGCAGTAATTGACTATGTCAGTAAACAAATGACTTCATGAGAATTGCAGTTTGAAAAATCCTCCCTCTCCTTTTTTGTATTTTCACTTCTGAAGGTAAGAAAATGTTACAAATTTATATGCTAATACAGTGTAGTTCATTTTGTTCCACCATTAACTAGCTGCCTAACCTTGGGCAAGGAAGTTCTCTCTGAGTCTATTTCCTGGGTGTTTTGGTTAGAATAAATCCCCTCTAAAGTCTCTTTCAGATCTAATAATCTCCAAAACTATGGACTTACAGCACATAAGAAACTGCATAGATATAAACTGCAGCAAAGCCCTGCATTGGATACTCAGGTGAGCATGGAGCACTTGGATGCAGGCTGCTGTTACGAGGCATCTTGGTGCGGTAGGCCAATGTTTTGTGTATGTTTTTCTGAAAATTGTGTGGAAATGTTCAAGGTAGACAATTTCTATTCAAACAACAATTCTTGCAAGTTTTTGATGATTAGAAATAAAGCTTGGTATTAAAAAAAAAAGCTATCTCCATAAAAAACATTGATCTGAAAGAAGTAGGTTTATATAAACCCAGTGGCCATTCCCATTGCATATTTGTTGGAAATTTTCAGAATTTCTTGGGAGCTTATAAAGTATTTTAAGTCGTAAACTTTTGGATGGAAATGTAACTTCCTAATAGTAACTTAGGAAATAGATGGGATAAAATGTTGCCTCTTTTGACAATTTTGTCACTGTTATAATTTCACATAAAATGATTAAAAGTGCAGCATGGGGAATATAGTCCATAATATTTTAATAATTTTGTATGGTGGCAGATGGTAACTATGCTTGTGAGCATTCTGTACTGTATGTAATTGTCGACTTACTATGTTGTATATATCATATGTCAATTACACCTCAATTTTTAAAAAAGATAGAAAGTTTGAGGACTCAAATGCCAAGTAGCATGTGGTAGACTTCACAAAAATATCAGTTTCAGCCCTTTGCTGCACTATAACTGTAGCTCTTTCCCCAAACGCTCCAGATGCAGGAATGTCTTATAGCCCTGAGTGTCTTATTATGTGATGGATACTAAGGAGTCACTGTTGTCCTATACTGCTTTCCTGGCTTACCATGATGACTGGCCTCTTTGGGAAAGACAATTTCCCTTACATGAGCCAGGTACAGTGCAAGCAGCAGTCACATTTGAGGTTCTGTTTAATCCTCACAACATCCTGCGAGTTTCTGGCACTGCAAAGTTCATGTGGTGCCAAAGCACCTGCTGATTATCACTCACTACCCTGTGGGTGTCTTCTCCAGTCATGGCTCTTATTTCTTCATCAAGAGGTCTTATTTGACAGTTTACTCCTTTTTTGTACTTTTTTTGCCTAAGTAATTAAAGGTACTAAAAATTTCAACCCGTTATAAGGGAAGGA